>NC_133408.1:11473571-11796428 GCF_049350105.2 Macaca mulatta | reverse complement strand
TCTACCTCAATTTATGATGCTCATATAACCTAGGAACCAAAACAAGGACATTACAAGAAAAATTTACTATAGGCTAATAATCTATCTTATGACTACAAATGCAAAAACCCTAAATAAAATATTGGTAACCTAAATCCATAAAACTTAAATAAACACATGATGGCCATGTATGATTTATCTCAGCAATACAGGATTAGGTTAACACTAGAGAAATCTCCAAATATAATTCGCAGCCCATTACAGGAGAAAAGCTATACGACCACCAAAATAGATGCAAAAAAAGCACAAAGGCAAAATTCAACATCTTGCATGGTAACAAAACAAGTACCCTAAATAAGTTAAGAGTGGAAGGAATTCACGTAATATGATACATGGAATCTATCCAAATTATACAAAATAGTCAAGAATTAGAAGCATTCTCCTAAAGGGAACAAAGCAAGTCAGGAACA
Source organism: Macaca mulatta (assembly GCF_049350105.2). Classification (NCBI taxonomy): domain Eukaryota; kingdom Metazoa; phylum Chordata; class Mammalia; order Primates; family Cercopithecidae; genus Macaca; species Macaca mulatta. Next base: position 11,795,979 of record NC_133408.1, on the reverse strand, counting down.
AAACAAGAATGCCTACTCTAGCTGCTTCTATTTAACATTGTACCAGAAGGTCAAGATGAGAAGATCACTGGAGCTCATGAGTTCAAGACCAGACTGGGTAATATAGGGAGACCTCATCTCTATTAAAAAAAATAAAACTAAATGACATTGTTCCAGAGATGCTAGCCAGCATGACAAGGCATGGCAAAGAAATAACTGATATAATGCTTAGAAAGGAAGAAATAAAATTGTCATTATTTGTAGGCTGTACGATTACTTAGAAAATTCAAGAGAACCTACAACTCATTAGAAATAGTGGTAAAGAAATAGCTCAGAAGAACTGATTAGAGAGATTAACAACAGACCAACTTACGCATGTGCATTTCACATATGACAGAAAGGTAATATAAACCAGTGGGGAAAGAATGAACTATTCAAAAAATGGTTCTGGGTCGACTGACTATCCATTTGGAAAAAAACAACTTTCTCTCATTCCAGTTACAAAAAAATAAATTCCAGATGAATTTGAAAAGGTTTTCTAAATTTAACATTCATGGAAGAAAAATCGAGATTTGTTTTAGAACTCCAAGGAAGAGAATCATTTCTAAACCAAGGCACAAAAATGACACATAATAAAGAAAAGAGTGATACATTTTTTCGCTACATTAAAATTGAAATCTCTGTGTGGCACCATAAACAGAGTGAAATCTAGAAGCCAAATACTGGAGAAGACATGAGCGACACAAATAGCTACAAAAGAGACTTTCTTTTAGGTCTTCTTAGTCAGAAATAGGTCTGGGGAAGCAAGGAATAGGGAGAGACAGAAAATTACAGTTAGATAGGAGAAATAAGTTCTAGTGTTCTATACCACTGTAGGATGACTATAGTTGACAATTATATATAGTTTCAAATAACTAGGAGAAGGATACTGAATGTTCCCAACACAAAGAAATGATAACTGTTTGAGATGATGGATATGCTATTTATGCTGATCTGATGATTATATATTATATTCATTGAAACATCACTATGTGCCTCATGGATATGTACAATTATTATTTGTCAATTAAAAAATAAAATAATGAGTCTGATGACCATCAATCATCGCTCATCCACAACGAGGAAGAACTGTCTTCCTTTCTTAGCAGATTGTCTCTTTACACTTTAACTAAATTGGGTCACTTTTCACAAAAATGAAGGAGAAAAATGTTGGCTGAATAAACAATCTATAGCATCTGGCAAAGGCAGTTCACAGGCAAATGACAAAAGAGCAAACCAGAATGGCTGATAAACAAATGAAAAGTTGTGAACCTCACTAGTAGTTGGAAGAATAGAATTTGAGAGAGAGAGAGAGGTCACCACACAACCAGCATACTGAAGCATTCTAAATAATCTAATAACACCAATTTATTGGGGTTTTCTGAAGCCCATCTCTGCTTGCCTGTCTTACAAGCCTCTGAAATTCAATGTGTTCAAAAGCGAACCACTTCCTCCAAACCCTTTCTTCTTCTCAATCCAGTAAATGCTACCACCAAGAACTCGAGGGAAAGACTTGAGTCATCCTTACAACTGCCATAGCCTCACCCCTGTTATGCAGTCACCCTGACAATATCTGTAAATCCTCTGGGTCTGTCTCCACACCTCTAGAATCCATCTCCACTGCCTGGAAGATGTTGTCATCATTTCCTGCATGGATAACCTTTACATCCACTTAACCAGTCTTTCTTCCTCCTTATCTCACTGCCTGCCAACCATTATTCAGTGAGCAATGTGACTAACTCTCCCACAGTTAAATACATTCTATAGTCTTTGTTATAAAGATCAAGTTGAAATCCCAAATGGGATGGCCCTTAACAATTTGGCTGTTTCTCTTCCAGCCTCATATACAGTTTCCCCTGTATTCCCCCTTCCTACTGTGTTTCTTCTCCCCAAGTATAATACACTCATTAGAGTTATTTCAGCAAGGATCTAGGAGCAGTAAATTCATCTAATATTTGTTTGAAATCTTCTCTTATTGTGCTTTCATTATGGAATGATTATTTATTTCAGGATAACAGTTATTTAAGTAACAGGAGTTTAATGGCCTCCTTCTAGCTTTTGTCTGAGATTATCCTCACTTATTAAACAAAGGCTACTTCACAAAAGAGATTCACTACTCTAATTACCTTCTTTCCTTCATTTATTTCGGACCACACTGATGATCCTGCAAGAAACCCAGCAATGGGGATAACACTCATGTCTATCCAGCTTTGCAGGGTAATATAAGCTCAAAAATATTCATGTACCTTGTCATCATTTAAGGCAAAGTCAGACTATTATGCTTAGCTTCCTATGTTTAAAAAAAAATCTGTAAGTGATAAATGTCTGAGATGATGGATATGCCAATTACTCTGATCTGATTACTACACAGTCTAGGTATCAAAACATCACTATGTACTCCATGAATATGTACAATTTATTATTTGTCAATTTAAAAATAAAATTTTAAAAACTGTAAGTTAAATAACTATTTTAAACTTTCTATTTTAGTCCTATATGTAAAAGCCAGACATGAGACTCAACGTTCAGAACACTGAGACTAACTTATTTTGTAAAATAGATCATTTCCTATCAGCTGGCCAGTTTAGATAAATGCATGTTATTAATTAGATTACTTGTACCCTCATATTGGCACAACTGAGTAACATGTATTCATGTCTAAAACACTAATATTTGTGTTTACACAAATATTACATCAAAAATTTGTGTAATACATTTATTGATTTATAGCAAAGATAGAGGTTAAAGTTGTTTTGAGTTCTATTGTATCACAAAACTATTAAATTAGTGCTCAGAAGAGAAAGACATGTTTTGAGAAAATAGAAAAGATTCCAGGAGTCTACTGGCCAAAAGGAAAGCATGCCAAGGAGTGACATACACATACAGCCACATGCTTCTTAGAGTGTATGATATGGTTTGGCTGTGTCCCCACCCAAATCTCATCTTGATTGTAGTTCCCATAATCCCCACAAGTCATGGGAGGTACCCAGTGGGAGGTAATTGAATCATGGGGGCACTTACTCCCATGTTGTTCTCACGATAGTGAGTTCTCGTGATAGTGAGTGATGGTTTTATAAGGGGCTTCCCCGGCCGGGCGCGGTGGCTCAAGCCTGTAATCCCAGCACTTTGGGAGGCCGAGACGGGCGGATCACGAGGTCGGGAGATCGAGACCATCCCGGCTAACACGGTGAAACCCCGTCTCTACTAAAAAAATACAAAAAACTAGCCGGGCGAGGTGGTGGGCGCCTGTAGTCCCAGCTACTCGGGAGGCTGAGGCAGGAGAATGGCGTGAACCCGGGAGGCGGAGCTTGCGGTGAGCTGAGATCCGGCCACTGCACTCCAGCCTGGGCGACAGAGCAAGACTCTGTCTCAAAAAAAAAAAAAAAAAAAAAAAAAAAAAAAAAAAAAATAAGGGGCTTCCCCAGTCACCTGGTTCTCATTCTTCTCCTTACTGTGGCAATGTGAAGAAAGACCTATTTGCTTCCCCTTCTGCCATGATTATAAATTTCCTGAGACCTCCCCAGCCATGCTGAACTCTGAATTAATTAAACCTCCTTGCTTTATAAATAACCTAGTCTTGGGTACATCTTTATTAGCAACGTGAGAATGGACTAATACAGTGTATGAATTTATATCAAATTTCCTTGAGGTAGACACACTTATTTTGTGCAAGGAATATATTTGACCTAAACATGCATAAAACATAGATATTCACTTTTAAACCAGCAAAAAGATCACTAATTCTTCCTCCTTAATTTGCATTTCTTTTGTTATTCATGTATGAAATCTCAATACACCATATAACCCTTGGCATAAATTCAGTCACATATTTGATCTCTTGATATTCGAATGTGTATAAGCATTGTCTCAATGTAAAAAGGCTGTAAGTTATTTGGGGGCAAGGACAATGATTTTCATTGTTGTTATTTGTCATTCTTTTCTAATTAATAGATTTGAGTTCCCCAAATGCCACACTTCCTTTTACCACCAGGGCTTTGCATGTGGTGTTCCCCCTACCTGAAGCAGACATTTCCTGCCTCTCATTCTCCAAGATATTGAACTTCAAATATGGTAAAAGGATATTATGAGAAACTCTATACCAATAAATGTGACAATTGATATGAAATAAACACATTCCTTGACAATCACATCTTACCAAAACTGACACAAGAAGAAAGAGAAAATATAAATAGCTCCATATTTATCTTGGAAATTGAATCTGCCAATATAAATATGAATAAAAACATAAATTTTCCCACAAAGAAAACTTCAGGTTCAAATGACTTCACTGTGAGTTTTTAATGTAAATATGAAATAATGTCAATGCTACAACAACCCTCTAAAGACAAAATTCAGCTTAACTTTGACACTAAAATCTGCAAGTGCATTACAAGATGAAGAATTATAACCAAATTCATTTCTTAGATTACAAAATTCTGAGCAAATTATTTGCAAACTGAATCTAGTAATGCACAGAAAAGAAAATCACATTACAATAAATTTGAATTTATCCTAGGAATGCAAAGTTGGAATAATATTAGAAGATCAATTAATCTGGTTAACCACATCACCAGATTAAAGGTAAAATAATCATCTAGTAAAGGTAAATATATATGTGTGTATATATGTATATATGTGTATATGTGTATATATAGTATATATGTATCTATATAGTCCTTCCAATAGATGCAGAAAAACAATTAGATAAAATTCAATGTTCATTCATGTTAAAAAAAAAAAAAAAAAAAAAAGACCTTTAACCAACTAGGAATAGAAAGGGACCTTCTTAACCTATAAAAAAACTATAGTAAATATAGTGCTTCATGGTAAAACATTGAAAGATTTTCTTGGGAAATCAGGAAAAAGATTCAGGTGCATTATTACTTCCATCAACATTATAGCAGATGTTCTAGCAAGTGCTAGAAAAAGTGCAAAGAAAATAAATAAATAAAAATCATTACCAAAAAACACAACTTTTATTATTCCCAGGTCATATGTTATGTATGACTTGAGCATCTACATTCATGAGTAAATTTGGGATGGAACTTTCCTTTCTCATTCTTGTTAGATCTAGTATGAAGTTTATAATAGCTAACTTTTTCAATGCTCTGAAATAGTTTATGTATATATTAACCATGTCTCTCATTTTCTGTGTCCTGATGTTTTGACATCTGAGGCTTTGCTAAGCCTAGAGGGACTGCTCCTCCCCAAATTTGTCTATTCCTAGAAATAGTAAACAAGGCACCCATAAGATTGCCTTTCAAATGCAAACCAGCGAATCCAGAGCCCATAACCCCAACCACTGCCTTGGCTGGGCTCTCAAGCTCTAGGCCACTATCCATCTACCCTGTTCACCTCAGAGCTAAGCACCAAACAAGCAGGGACAGCCCCCATGCTTCAGAGCCCACTGAAATTATTCAAACTTGCCAGTTCTAAACCTGTTCACCCTGCCTCACCCATTACTTTTAATAGAAGCCACAAAAAGTTCTTGCTGAAGTTTCTCCCTCTTCCTCTGCCTCCTGACCAACCCCTGTGCTTCCCTGTGTGGCCCCCAACAGTGTGGCATGCCCCCTTCTCTTGAGATCTGTGAGTAATAAACTATCTGTTCAATGGCAGTCACGTCCTAACCTGTTGATCTTGCCATATCTAAATAATAAAAACTATATCTCAAGACAATGTAAAATTAAAATTATTTGTAGAACTTGCCGATAAGTTCTGAAGACTTTCTGCATGAGATTTTTCACAACAGCTTTTTATGTTTATAGAATTGTGTATTATTAAGTATTATTTCTTCCTGAGACAATAGGAAGTAATATTGTTCCAGTGATATGCTGCTTTAGCTGCCTTCCTCAAGTTTTATGATGGAGTATTTTTGTTTTCTAAATACCTTAATTTTCCATCATTTTTCTTTGTTTCATGTTCTAACCCTTTGATTTTGCAAACCTTTTTTTAATTTCCATAATTATTCCTTTACACTCTCGTCTGAAGAAATCTCATCCAACACCCTGACCTTAAACACCAACTAAAGACCAATGATCCCTAATTTTATACTCTCAGCTCCTGAGCTCTAGATATGTAAATCAAACATCCTACTTAATATTTGCATCCGAATGCCTAATAAGTATTCACAGACTTCATGGCAAGCAACATGCTGATTTCTATTCAGAAGGTCCTTTCCCTCAGGCTACTTCTTTCCAGTCACCCATTTGTCAAAAATGTGGAGCCATAATTAATTTTTCCTTTCTCCTTCATCCCTACAACTTACCACTCACAAGTCCTGTCACCTCCAGCCCTACAGCACCTCCCTGGCCAGTTTACCCTCCTTCCCTTCCACTGTGGTCATCCTGGTCTAAACATCTGTCATCTCTCACCAGCACACCTGCCTTGCCTCCCAGCTAGAGTCCCTGCCTCTCCCTTTATCGCCCACCACTCATTCTCCGCACAGTGGGTAGAATTATCCGGACCCTATCCCTGCCCTGTTTAAAACCTCCAAGTGTAGCTCATCAAACCCCTTTACCAATGCCCATTAGAACTGGCCCTTGTCTCCCTCACTTACATGATTTTTCTCTTTGTTTTTATATTTCAGCCACACTGGCCTTTTCATTTTAATAAAAATCATTTAGGGCCTTTTATGCCCAAATTTCTCTTGGCCCGGAAGGTTCTTGCCCAAACATTTTTCCTTTATCCGCATCTCAGACAGGTCTTCTCTGGTTATTCAGTCTAAAATGAACTCCTTTCCTGCAGTCCTTCATTGTTTTAGAGATGAGTATGTTGCCAACACTGGCCTTGAATTCCTGGGCTCAAGTAATCCTCATGCCTCAGCCTCCAAAGTAGCTGGGATGACAGGCATGTGCCACTGCACCTGACTTGAATCTCCTTTTTTCATTACATCACTGTTTTATTTTGTATTTTTTCTATTGTACTTATTGCAACCCCAAATTATCTTATTTCTTTTTGTTGTACTTTCCTATAACCTGTTTCCATGAGAGCCAAAAGTCTTGACTAATTTTTCACTGCTTTAGCTTAGGATGATACCTGGCACACAATAGATGCTCACTATAATGGTTTGAACGATTAATTAATAAATGGACATGAGAAATATACTCACAATGGGCCGTGACAAGTGTCTGAGAAAATAGTTTGAGACCATGTGCTGCAGAGCCTGTGTTGGTTAAGGGATGGTGAGAAACAGGTGGGTGCCTAAGTACTCAACGAAAAAGTCAGGCAAGAAGGAATATGGACACTGTCATTACCTTTGACTTCTCCCGCCTTTGAGTTAAGATTCCTTGTCAGGCTGAAGGCTTGCAGTGTAGTTGCCTCTTGTTTGAAATTTAGTTACCAGTACTGTGAGAGTCAAATAAGCAGTGGGGAATATTGTAATAAGTGACTATTCTAAACTCTAGGGAAATTCAAAAATGGAATTCAAGTCTTCCTTAAAAGAAAAGAAGACATCTTAGGAAATGAGGTCTTTCAAATAAATATTACTAAGCATCAATTTGGGCATTATCCGAATTCTGACATCACAAGTGAAAACAATTTCAACTCCACTTACAGAGATGTCAGATTCAGGGAGTTTTACAACAGGAAATGGAAAAAGGTTAAGGCTTTAACTTGATTCAGATGTCATTTGATATATATACATAAGAAATTAGGTCACTGAAAATAATGTTTTCAATCGAGAAATTTACAGCCCAGAATAAAATGATGTTTTAATCCATTTAAGCCAGTGTTCCTTATCATTTAGCTGGTGATGTGTTATTCTGCACTGAACACTTAAAAGCTACAAACAATGGAAAACCTGAAAAAGATTGCTATGCTTGTTTCTCTTACTAGCATTTTAATGAGAGTAAATTTAAGCTATTGAGCACAGCTATTTGCATGGAAAAAAAAAAAAAGATTGGTGACTGCCATCCATTAAGACATGGGTGACCAAGACTTTGATACCAGCCTGGACAACATAGCAAGAACCCATCTCTACAAAAAATAAAAATAAAAATTAGCTGGGCATGGTGGCACATGCCTGTAGTCCCAGCTACTTGGGAGGCTGAATCAGGAGAATTGCTTGAGGCCAGGAGTTCGAGGCTGTAGTGACCTATGATCACACCACTGCATTACAGCCTGGGTGACAGAGCAAGACTCTGTCTATAAAAAATAAAATAAAGACTTCATGGGTGACTACAAAAATGCAGGAAATATTCATTAATGTCAAAGTCACTCAGTTTATGAAGCAAACTACCTGTGAGGAATCAAGCCAAAAAAGTGTGGATGAACCCTTATGTCTACGTAAGCAATCAAGACCCAACTCAAATATCACCTTCTATGTGAACACTTGACACTCCTCTTAAGAAGGATTATCATTCCTCCCTGTTTATCAATGTATAAATCTCTATTCTTATACACACTTCATTAGATAATAAATCAGTCTCCCACACTCAACTGTCAGCTTCTTAAAAACAGAAATCCTTTTTTAATCATCTTTGAATCGCCAGCTCCCAATAGTGTCAAGCATTCAAGAAAGATTTACTGAAAAAGCAAAGTAAACAAGTATTTAAGTGAGGATCTCCTATATAACAAGTGGTGATCATTGACTCATTAGCAATAATTTTTTTAATCCAATCTATTCCTGCCCTTAAATACTTTATGCTCTGGTTCTGGGATCTAAAGGGGAGGGGGCCTGCTTTCCATTTCTGACTCTGCCTTCACCCACCTCACTTTGTCAGGAGCATAACAGCAACCTGCCTGTATTTTCTCTGGCAAGAGTTGCTTATGTTCCAAATCAACACACACAGTCCTAATAATAAAGAATCAAGGAATTGTGTCACATCATCTCAAAACTTGACTATTCCTAAAGTCCTTTTTAAAATTAAAGAAAAGGTCCACGAAATTCCAAACCATTTTCTAAAGCAAGCATCTGATTCAAGTAATGCTAAAGAACAGGCTTGTAACATTTTTTAAGGAAAGAAAAATTTTAAATGTAACATATGCAAGTCACTATACTAATTTACTTAGAAAATATGTCTAGTAAAGAGTGGCTTCTAGCATAAATTATACATTTAATATGTCCAGCTATAAATCAAAACCACTCACCACAGGGTTTTTCTACAGACATTGTCCCACTCCCCATTAATTTTGCTGACTGGAATTTCAGTGGAAGATTAAGCAGTTAATTTTTCAAGTAGTAGCACAAGTTCTCTTTTCTCTTAATGGAAGATGGTGAGAGAACAGTATTTTCCACATTTCTGGCCTATATGTGGAGATGAAAGAGTCTGGTTTTACCAGGTTGCAAAAATAATGCTCCTATTTAGGTTTTCTTTATTTACCATATCCATTGTGTAGAAGTTGAGAATGTTCTTATTCAAGGGAATTACAAAATACATATTTTATATTTATTTTATTTATGGGAATACATATAAATAAATACATATTGTATATGTATTTTATTTACCATGTATTATATATGGGAAAAGCTGCTATACTAGAGATATGTAAGTCATGCCATCTTAATTGTGTGAAATAGTTATGATTTGAAATATTATGTTCCATTATCCCCACAAGAATACTCAGACCTATCGCACATTGAGTTTGGTATTTGCTTTGGATAATAAGGACCCTGTAATGACCACACTATGTCACGCAACGTGAGATACAATAAATGGGTGTTACAACACAGCCTTCCTTTTGGGAGTTAGTTCTGTTCTTTAACTCTGATTTTATAAGCAGCCTCACTCTACTTTAACTCTTTTGAAAAGCTACTTAACCATATATTTCCCACCAGGCAGTCTTAAAGATTATTGTGACCTTGCCTACAATATAAAATTTTGTGGTAGTGTTGACAGATATTTCCTAATCCCGATAATCAGCAAGTGCCTCTTAAACATCTTATGCTAAATATTACGTCTTGTATTAATATTAATACCACTTTTTCTAAACTGTTTTCCTAAATCATGTGACAAGCATTCCAAAAAGGATGTCCTGCAGAAAGAGAACACAGGAGTACAGCTTACAAAGAAAATAAAGAAAAATGTAGATTCTGCTTTCAATTTATTCAAAATATACTGTTCTTTCCAGTTAAAGAAGAAAATGATTACATATTCAGTTATCTTGAAATAATTAAAAGGTCATCAATTTTCTGTCACAGATGTGATATGGTTTAATTACATTCTATAAATGTATTGACCAGGCCATCACGGGAGACCGTCTTGCTGAGAGGTTATTATCTTAACAACAAACTGATGTCCATTGAGTGGAATAGAAGTATGTATATAGAGATTTGTGTACATGCGTGGATTAAAAAAGGACTGAGAAACTGGGAATGACAGAGTTGGCTGGAACCAAAGAGAGCATGAGATTTGCTCATGTTTTCCGAAGATAAAATAAAATATTTATTCATAGAAATACAGAATTTGCTTATATTAATAAATAAATTTTTCCCGGTACAAGAACTTTTATCCGTATCAGACTATTGAAACTGGGCAAAGAAAATGGCAGACAAAAATGTAATTAAATAGAACATCTCTCAAACTAATCACATTTTCAATGTCCCCCATTCTATAGTAAAACAGTTAAAAGAAACAAGTCTGCACGTGTCTTGGAAAGCTAAAGGATTCATGCTGGTATCACCCAATCATGTGTCTCCACCAGCTAGGAAAGCCCTACATAGGAAGTGGCTTGGAAAAAACAGAAACGGTAGCTTCCGCCATGCCTCTGTTTACTCCAGGATTCCATCCAATAAGCTCTACCGCAAATAAGAGGGTGGACTGTGAAGTCCATGCATCCTACATTAGGCCAGTACCCACACTGGCTGCTCCCTGAAGCTGCATGAATGTAGGTATTCAGTTCCACTTATGTGTTGCAAGCTTCTTCCTCTTGCTTATCTGATCTTATCTGATCCCAACAGATTCCAGCTTCTGCACAGAGCCATAGTGATTCCCACAGTCTATGGTGGCACCCATATTAGAGTATATTTTGAAAGCTTCTAGGGATTATTCTAAAGTGAAATAAAGTTGAAAACCATAGCATTCTATGCTGCTGACTCCAGCCCTTCCGGAATGCTTATATGCCTCTCCCAAAGTGAGCCCCTCTCCGAGTGTATTTTACTTGTGTTCCCTAGTTTGCATATCCTGCTTTCTGCAACACCTTTCAAGGCTGAGACTGAGTCTCATTTATCTTTAAATCACTACAAACTTAGCCCAGCCTTTTGTAGACCATCAATATACTGATAAATAAATAAATGGGTAAGATGTTGAATAAATGGCTCCACATTACTAGTCTTCTGTTTTCTATTCAGAAAAATGAATATATTCTCCTCCAACCCACAAAGATATTGGAAAAGTAAATTGAGTTTAAGGAAAGCATTTGTTCAAACAAATGTATGCCATATAGAGCAATAGTATTGTTAATGTCTAAGAAGGTATGTTCACTTTCCCTTGATCAAATAGGAAAGCTGCAGATAGGATGTTTAGTAAAAACTTATATCAATTTACTCATTCAAGCCTCTCTCAGGAAATCATTCCTTTTCAATTTGTGGCTTTCAGTCATCATCCTGGAAGTAACTTCTATAAAGCAGAATTCTTGGCTGTAGCGATTTTGAATTCCTCTCAGAGAGACAGATAAATGATGAGCTAAATTTCATTTCACTTATGAATGAGACTGGAACGTGAAGATGTGGACCCAAAGGGTCACATAAAAGATTATGTGAGAAGTCAGTTCTGCTCCAGGATTTCGAGCTGGATCAAACTGAAGAGCAAAACAAAATCAGAAGCCACTATTGATACTAACTCAGCAGCCAAGGCTTGAAGAGGCAAAACCTAGACTGCCCCAAGAGAGAGAATTACGTATACCGTGCTTGAAGGGTGCTCTGGCCAACCATGCTACTGCTGTTGGGATATGGAAAATAGCAGTATTCCCTTCCAATTGCAGCTGTAACAAATGACCACAAACTTAGTGGCAAAAAACCAAAAAACAAAAAGCAAAAAAAAACAGGACATAAACATCCCAGAGATTTATTCCCTTATAGTCCTAGAGATCAGAAGCCCAACATAAGTCTCAAGTAGCTCACATGGAGATGTCAGCAGAGCTGGGTATTTCTGGAAGATCCAGGGGAGAATCTGTTCCTTGCTTCTGCCAGCATCTGAGGGCAGCAGGCAGCCCTGAGCTCCTGGCCACATGGCTCCAATCTCTGCCTCTCTGGTCACACGGCCTTCTCCTCTCTTGTAGTCAAGTCTCCTCTGCCTCCCCCTTGCAAGGACTTTTAGGATTGCATTCAGGGCCCACCCCAATAATCCAGGATAATTTCTCCTTCTCAAGATCCTTAGCTTACTCACGTGTGCAAAATCCCAAGTCCTTATTGCCATGCAAGGTAATATACACGGGTTCTCAAGATTTAGGTGTAGACATCTTTGACAGCCATTATTCAGCCTACTACAGACCCATAATCAGATAAAAATAAGGTGTAGCCACAAATAACCATAATGATAGTTAAATGTAATTAAATGCTGCAAGTAATGATGTTCTAAGAGAAGTACAGAGGGAACCATGTGGAAGTGAGAGAGGGGATGAGTCCTTCCCACCAAGAAGCGTCAGGGAGGGCTCTGAGGGCTACGGGACGTCATCTTGTCTTGAGAGACCAGAAGAATTCAGAAAGATTACAACTGAAAACATTAAGTAAAAAAATCGATAATCAATACTCCTCCCATGATGCACACATACCCAAAATAAAACAAAACAGCTTTTTAAAAAAGAATGATATTGGGAGAACTGTGGACTTGTCAGCCAGTAACCAATGGTGCAAATTGACAGTAAGTAGGATGTTCTAATTTTGGAATCAACAGAACAACATAATCAAGAAATAAAGTATCTCATAAATAAAAAATAAATATAATGTATGGTTTTTATTTTATTTTTAAGAAATATTTTAAACGAATGAAAAGGGGTAAACCATTTCATAAACAGCCTTGGAGTGGGCAACTGATTAGTGTGTGTGTGTGTGTGTGTGTGTGTGTGTGTGTGTATGTGTATATATATATGCACACGTATATATACACACATATATATATTTAGATTAGAATCACTCAAAATAAGTCAAGGGAATTTAAAAATTAAATGTGAAATATCAACATATAAGAAATCAAGAAAAAATAGAAAGAAATATTTACCATCACTGGAGGAGGTACAATTTATTAAACTTAGAATAAAAACATTAACATATTTAACTGTGTTATAAATGTAAGCTTCTGTTCTTTCAAAAATAAATAAATAGAAGCAAATTAAAAGGCATCTTACTTGGGGGGAAATAGAGGAGATATTACATAGACAAAGTACTAATATTCTTAAAAAGCTCAATCAAATTGAGTTTTAAAATACTGAAGGCTCAATAGATAAATTGGCAAAGGATGTGAATAGGCAATTTCCAAAAAGGAAACTCTAAACAATCAACAAATGTGTGGAAAACACTTTCCTTCACTAGCAATCAAAGAATGGCACATTTAAAATAAAAATGGAGTAACATTTGACCTCTATCAAATTAACCAGATTTTTTTTAGAAAGATAATGATATCCACCACTGCCGAGGGCACTGTGAAAGGGTACTCTACAATATTGCTAACATTTTGGTATAATCCTTTCGGAAAGCAATTTGGCAAAGAGCCTTATGATGTTTATACTCTCCAATGCAGTACTTACACTTTTGAGAATGGAGCCTAAGAAAATAATCCTGAATATTGAGAGGCATTATTTTTAATAGCAAAAAAAAAAAAAAAAAAATTCAGAAGTAATCTAAATACCAGACAAAAAAGTAATAGTTACACAAATCACATATGTTCACTCTATTAGTTATTATTTAACTTTAAAAAATTATGTTTAGAAAGAATATGCAAACATGGAAAATATATGTCAGTGTTAAAATATAAAATGAAAAACACGTCAATGTTCAATTAAAAAGCAAAAAAATATTGTATTCATAACATTTCTACTTAGTTTTTTTGTAAAATAGAGTAAATATCAGAAGGACATATAAGAAAACACTGTATTATGTCTGTCTCTAGATAGTGAAACCATGGATGATTATATAAATACTACATATGCTTTTTAAATTCTTATTTTTTAATTCAAAGGACTTATTCTTTTGTTGTCATTGTCAAACTCTTACAGTATGTCACATAAAGCTTTATCTAAAACTACATTTTTTAAATGACCAAAATTAAAGTTTTTCCTTCGATGTTCAAGAAATAATTTTTTATTTCTTTTTTGTAAATAATAACTGGGTTTTGTATTTACTTTTTTGTTGCTGGTATGTAATAATGCAAGAATTATAGATTTGAGATTTCTCTCAAGAGGAAATCCAGACCTCTTTCCTTCTAAGAAAACTGTTATCTGCTACAGCATTTTAAATCTACATTGATTACGCCACGGCCATCATAAAGTGTTTCTACTTGCTCATAATTTCCCCCATAAACTTTAAGTTTCAAATAAGAAATGATATGGTTTTGTAAAAAATCTAATCACGCTTTTTGGCAGATATGGATCTTGAGATAAAAGCTAAGTTGATTTCATGATTTTTAAAAAGACTCCCCAATATTAATACCATATATGAGTATAATCGTATTAGCAATTAGCTTTTAAACTAATTGCTTCAGTTTGTTCACTGAAGGTAACATTTGCAAATCATTTTAAGAAATTCATCAAATGACTCTCCACTGTTGGATTTGGCAAAAATGGAGTTTGAAGTTGAGGGAAGGGGCAAGGAATGCAGAATCTAGGGATCTTGCCAATTTGGGAACCAAAACCCAAAGGAGAAATTCAAAAAGGAGGTGCCAAGGACATATCCTAAGTCCCGGATCCTCAATCAGGGAGCCAGTTGGTGTCGAGAACCAAACAGAGCATTCTGTCCTAGAAACCAGACATGGAATCCACCCGAGAATGAGGTTCACTTGGGATATTTTAAGAAAAGGAACCCACTTTTGTTCCCTGGTATGACCAGTCCTGCACCCTCTCCCTTCTGCTGGGCAGCAGCCACCCCGATTGCATCTTCTACAAGAGTGCTGTGCAGCAAAGCTGTCCATCATGGTGGGAATGATTTCTATCGCTGCTGTCCAATGCAGCGCCCCTAGCCACCTGTGACTCGACTTGGAATATGGCTTGTGCAACTGAGAAACTGAATTGAAGGATGTCTTGGCCACTGAAGGAACCCCATTCCCATGGACCAGGAAGGCTGCCCTGGTCAAACATCCTATTGCCTTTAGGATGCAGGGGAGCCTTTGAATTGCTTCTTTCACTTCTCTTGCTTGGTTTGTAGCTGTGCTGGATCACGTGGGAGGCTGTGGCCTCCTGATACACTATGACATTCTAAACAACCTTACCAGGCTTCACCTCATCATGAACACCTCAACATTCTAGAACAGCCAGTGCTGGAACCAATAGCCACATGTAGCTATTTAACTTTAAATTTAAATAAATGAAATTTAAATAAAATTAAAAATTCAATTTCTCACTTGCACAAGCCATATTTCAAGTTAAGCCACAGGTGGCTTGGCGCTCCGCATTGGACAGCACAGATGCAGACCATTCCCGCCACAATGGAACGTTTCCCTGCACAGCACTCTTGTAGAAGGTACCTGGTCTAGCAGATGCTGAGTGGGCCTAGTTTCCTCCTTTTCTAAGACACAGAAACACAGAGGGTCTGACTTAAAGAGCCTCCAGGGAAGAGGCCTAAGTGCTGTTAGCATTTAATTAATTAATTAAAATTTGCCTTCAGCCTCGTGTAAGATAGACCCCCTGACTGTGGTCAGCAGTTGCACGCAGACTTTGTCATTTTGCTTACTGACCACACATTCTCGTGGATCAATTCTAAATTGGATTATTGTTAGTTTTAAAAGCGCCTGAGCAGCAGAAAGCAGCCGAGATGGCAGGCAAAGGGGAGATTGATAGCAGAATAAACAGGGAAAGTGACAAGATCCGAGGCTGAATTGATCACTGTCAGCGCGTCCGTGGTCAGCTGTCTGCCCTTTAGTGCCCAGAGTAAACATCAGAATAATGTTTAGACAAACACATTTGATTTTTGAGGTAATGGGTATGTCAACTAATGACAAACCTTAGAAAGGTCAAAGGGATATCCATTTTTCAGACTTTTTCAACCATTAATCGTTGATTTTGGTAGCAGTGCACTTCTAGGCAGAGCATAGAGGGAACTTTGGTGTGGGTGGGGACCAGGGCAAATCTCCCTAGAATTCACCTGGCCATCAACATTTTCCTCTATAATAAAATTTTGTTGGAAGCAGAGGGTTCATTCCTTAAAAATGGAGGCTTCACTCGATGCAGAATTTCAGTTGTCTAAAGAAAATCTGCAACAATCTTCTCAATCCTCCAAAGGGACATGGTCCATTAGCACCCACTAGAATTACGCGGACCTTGCCTGTCACCAAAAACCTAACAAAGTGTGGAAAATTGCTTTATCAGCAGCAGTTTACCATTGAGGAACTTACGCTATTGTTCCAAAAATAAGATAATGTTGGTGAATCATGAGTACCCAAAATTACAGTTTGGTACAATTTATAATTGGCTGGGTTACATTTTAATGCGATTTTTTTTTCTTTATACTACCGTCCATTAACTGTGACTTGGGAGGCCAATTGGAATTGACGGCAACTATACTGAGAGCTCCAAAATTAACGTGGTTTTTCTGATCGTGTAAGGCATTTTTCTTTTGCCCGCAGAGATGTGGCAGATGAAACCAGACGGGAATGGAACGTGGTCTAGAAACTGGCTTGCCTCTAGAAAAGCTGAGCACTACAACTCTGCTTCCCACAGAACGTCATGGTGTGAGGGCATTTGCTTTGTTCATATCATACTCAATCAATCTGTTTAAATAAAGCCACTTACCAAAATGCTGGGACTCTCTAAAGTTCCTCAAGCACATAAGTGCACCTTGGAAGTCAGAGAAATGTGAAGAATGTATTTCGGTTGTACCTGTAAAATATGTGTAGGATGCATATCCCTCAGAGAAAATAGCGGGATGGGAGAGAAAGCACAAAAACATATGGACGGCTGTTTCCTTAGTTGTGTAAAATCCCAGCAAACTTACTGCAGAAGGTGGGTACGTAGGAAATAAGTGTGCATTTGAATACATTTGCAGGGTGGGTGGTGTCAGCTCAGGCTGCCATAACAAAACACCCTAGACTGGCGTGAACAACAGACAGTTATTTTCTCAGTTCTGGAAGCTGGAAGTCCAAGATCAAGGTGCCGGCATTGCTGAGTTTGAGTTCTAGTGAGGGTTGTCTTCCTAGCTTGTAAACAGATACTCACTTGGCACAGGGGAAAGGAGAGAGGGAGATCTCCCTAAAGTCTCCTCTTCTAAAGGCACTAATCCCATCATGAGGGCCCCACCTTCATGACCTCAATCTAAACCTTTGGCTTTCCAAAGACGCCATCTCCAAATACCATCGCATTGGGAGTTGGGCTTCAGCACATGAATTGACAGTCAGAGGGACACAGCTCAGCCCATATTGGGAGGCACATGCTTATCAGTTTTTGGAGGTGGGTGTTACTGATGTTCACCAATTTCCAGTTCTTGTCTATTTCTGGTGAAGCGCTACTTACATTTCTTCACTCCCTCGAAATTAAGCTTGGCTATGTGGTTAGTCATGGTTCATGAAATATGACATGTGTCACTTTTGGCATTTCATGACTGTTACTCAGCTCTCCTCCCATGTCTTCCCCTGTTAGCGAGCCCCAAAGCCCCTTGGGGAGGTCATGATGTCATAAAATGACAATCTAGTTACTATTGCTGCAAAAGAACTAAATGGCGTAAAATAATCATTGACTTATGCTCGTGGGAGACAGGGATCTGTAGATAAATCAGGGTATGTGAGTCCTGAGTCAGTGGTAGAATATGCTGCAATTAAAAACTTGATGTAAGAGTATTATTTGGCAAAAAGAAAAGGAAGGTGTACTGATCCATGCCACAGCATGGATGAATGTTGAGAACGTTATGCTAAGTGAAAGAAGCCAGGCCCAAAAGGTCACATATTGTATGATTCTATTTATA
Organism: Macaca mulatta; assembly: GCF_049350105.2. Taxonomy (NCBI): domain Eukaryota; kingdom Metazoa; phylum Chordata; class Mammalia; order Primates; family Cercopithecidae; genus Macaca; species Macaca mulatta. The sequence goes on along the minus strand of NC_133408.1, from coordinate 11,777,921 downwards.
TGAAATAACCAGAATAGACAAACCTATTGAGACAGAAAATAGATTAGGGATTGCCAGAAGATGGAGGGATGGGGAACAGGAAATTATTGATTAATAAACATGGGGTTTCCGTTTGGGATGATGAAAAAGTTCTGGAACCACATAGTGGTGATTATTCCACATTATACATGGACTTAATGTTACTGAATTTTATATGCTACAATGGTTAAAATGGTAAATTTTACCTCAAAAAGAAAACTAATATGATATCCAAGCATATTACAGAAAAACAGCACACAAAATCAAAGAACTAACTTCCTCCTAACACTCAGAATATAAGGTCCTTATTGGGTTACTGGGTAGAGTGTGGATACATCCCATTAAAAATGGTTGACTGAGAAATTAAAGAGCAATAGAAATAATAAAAAGCCTAGAAAGAGATGCTGTGCCAAAAAGTGACTAGATGTAGAGTGATTAACACTGGACAAGAGGCAGCAATAATATTTAAGGATAGGAGGGTTTATCTAAGATTGTTTGACCTACCCATAGAGGTTCTATTAGGATAACAACAAAACAGTGTTTCTGCTTAATTCCCTACCATAATTCATTTAGGCAAAAAAGTCCTATCCCAGAACCACTGGGGTGCTTCATGCCAACTTTTAATAAACTTGGTAGATAGAAATCCATTTTCATTATCTTCCCAAATTTCAATGTGTGGTGAAATTCAAATCTTTGTGTAATATTTTCCTCACAAATAGGGAAAGCTGACAGTTGTGCCATTTAGAAGACAGAGCATGAATTGGTGCCTATTGGAGAAGGAAGGTAAAAGATCCCTCTATCTAAGTGGATGGCTCATGTTATGATGATGTCCATTCCAGTTACTATTGCTGCAAAAAAAAACAAAACAAACAAACAAAAAAAAAACAACTAAATGGCATAAAATAACCATTGACTTATGCTCACAGAAAATAGAGACCCACTGTGGCAGGTTGTCAGCCAGAACCAATGAGCAGAATGGCAGCTGCGACCTGAGAGGTAATTCTCCAAATGAGAAAAGCCCTTTATTTGGGAGGAAAACTACATTGATAAGGTCAACTAACAAGCTACGGCCAGAATTCATAGCTAAGATGACCCAGAGAGTAAGGGAAAGGCCCAGATAGGTACAGTCAGGCTCCCTTCCTAAAGTTGGTATTTAGCACCACAAGAATGTATTTTGTTTAGGTGTTTCTAAGGTAGTCATTTTGAAATTCATAGACTAGCAGGCAGTAATAATTTCATGAATCAAACTGCCCAAATCCAACGATGAATATTTCATGTACAGTGGCAGCATCTCAGAGTGAGGGCAGACTTAGAGGAGGGACTGGAAAAATTCCATCTGAACCACTGGCCTTAAGCATAAAAATACAATAAATGATTCCGAAATGACTTTCACAGATAGACACATGTTGCCCTATGAGCATCTCAGGAATCTTCTTTAGAGAGGGCTTATTGTACACCATGAGTTAGAATTGCAAATCAGCATCTAAAGAGGGAGAAAGGGGTAAATTTAAAAAGCAGATTTCCATAGAGAGACACAAAGGAAGTCAAACAGGGACAAAGAAACAAAAATGGGAAGTGAGGAAGTGGGATCAAAGGAGGGACATAGATGAAAACAAGAAAGATGCCAAGAGAGAAAGACTCATTTCATCCCTTGAAATGTTCTGGTGCCCAATGCAGTAATGGGAGATTCTGTCATAGGTGGACAGCTAAGAGGAAAGGAGGGAGGACGTGGTTGGCTTTTCATTTAGTCCTGCCCCTTGGCTTATTCTTTCTGATCCGACACAGCAGAGTCTACTTGTTCATTGGCCAAATGTCAAAAAGTCACCATAAGGGGCTGGCAAGGAAAATGACCAGGAACGCACGGCATGCCGGAGTCACTCATCTTATCTGCCCCATTGACATAAATTGCACAAAAGGACACTCTGTCATCATGAAAGGAGAAAGATGGGTACTTGGATGATCTTGAGCTTAACCCACTTACAAAGGACTTGGGAAACCAGGAGACCAGCCAAGTCTCCATATCCCCTGGCCCCAGGGTGTATCACTTATACCTCCATCCACTCACCTATATCTGAATGCCCAAATATTCTGCAAACCTTTATAAAAAATAGAACTGTGCGGAATGCAGTTTATACTCTCAAGAAGAAAGGAGGTGTTTTTGTTTGTTTATTTGTTTGTTTTGCTGTTTCAGGTCTGCAACACTCTTCAGAATGAAACCGGTACTTTCTCTACACTGTGACTAGGAACCTGTCTTTTCCCCAGGTCTCCTGCAAAATTTCTAGCACCTTCCTCACACAAGTTGCAGGAAGCATAGAGCTTTGAAATTATAACGATGGAAAAGGAAATGGAAAGATAGGCCCAACTTTTAGTCTTCTGGGACTCCAGATCATATTTATGTGTTCAAAACAGTAACTTTCCCCTAGAAAAGTGGGATGCCACCATTCTACACACTGGGTGGACCATTTCCTAGCTGCATTTGCTACAAGCACATAGGGCCCTGGCAGAAACCTCCTTTGATTTCTACAATTGCCCTTTTTAAACGTAACAATAGCCAAAGTCTACTCTCTCCCTGCATTGCATCTGTTTCATCTGCATCCCGGGTTTCTGCAATAAAGCAAACCTCCAATTTATTAATTTTTTTGAAAAGATAACTTAAGTCCAAGGTTACCAAATGTCTTAAGCTAACCAAAAATGTAAAGACCAGTAAGGATTTAGAATTCCCTATACTAGTCCCCTGATCGGTAATCAGGTGACGGGTTGTTTGTTTGTTTTTTCATCTGTTTATTTGTTTTCCAGGCACGTTATGATGTGAGGTTCTTTAGCTACATATATGTATCTCCTTCAGTGGTCTCAGTGATTTCCAGCTTTGCAGGATATCACTTGGAGACAGAATGATGCAAACAAAAATTTTAGATTAAAAAAAAAATTTTTTAATATAAAAAATTAAAAATAAACTCTAGATTCAGGGCTTTCCAAGAGCCAAATGCTCTGAGGGCCAGTCCCAGCTACTTTCCAGCTGTGTGAGCTGAGGTCAGTTACCTAAACTTCCCATGCATCAGTTTCCTGCATCGACAAAGCTCTGGTAAGGATTTCTGCCCTACATAGTTCACAACACTAAAATGAGAAAATAGGGAAGTGCTAAGAATTTTAAAGAATTCGAATATGAGGTCTTATTACCGCTAACACAGACTTCCGCCCACAACAATCACTGGAAGACTTATGGGTTATGTATGTTCCAGTCACCTACAAAGTAACAAATCAGCAACTTCCTATCCAATCTACTACATAGCTTCCTCCCATAACCTAACCCTGTGTATGCTAACAGCCCACCTACAAACCAATTTCTCTCTATGATATTTAACACCAATTAATATTTATGCAGCTGTGTTTAGGTTAAAAAATAAGTCAAGCCAAGGTAAGAGGCATTTAAAAAAATTATTTTATAAGTTAAACAGTCAAATTGACTTTTTTCCCTTTTGCTGTAGAGTTCTATAAATTTTAACACAGCTGTAGGTTTGTATAACTACCACCACAATCAGGATATGGAACAGTTCTATCACCCTAAAAGAATTCCCTATGACTCTCCCTTTATAGTTCTACTCTTTCCCCTGCCCCAGCTCCAAAAACCATTGATCTGTTCTCTAGATCTATTCTGACATTTTCAAAATAGGTCACATAAATTGAATTATACAGTATACGGCCTTTTGAACCTGCCTTTTTCCATTCAGCATAATGCCTTTGAAAATCATCCAAGTTATCACGTGTATCATCTGTTCTTGTTTATTGCTGAATAGTATTCCATGGCATGGATATACCAGTTTGTTTAATCATTCAACTGGTTTCTTTGAAGGACATCTGGTTTATTTCCAGATCTTGGCAATTTTAAATACAACAGCTATAAACATTTATGTGTCCGTTGTTGTGCGATCATAAGTTTTCATTACTCCAGGATAAACCCCAAGAGTGGGATTGCTATTAAACAGTGACTTGTAAATATCAACATCACATTAAACATCCAGATTTTATTCAAGGCAACCTCATAATATAAGAGACTAATATCATGATTTATCAACACTCAAAAACTAACATGCCTTAACCCCTTTGAAAATTTGAGTTGTTTCATCTACAGCCATACCACTCTGAACACACCCCATCTCATCTGAAAATTTAAGTTTTTTTGATATATTTTGTGGTATTTGATTTTTTGTGGTATTACTATTTTGCATAAATGTTAATGAAAAATATCATTTTAACAATTGCAAAAACATTGCAGTGATGCTTTCAAGAGTTCTTCCTATTGAGATTCTCATTCAATTTCCCAAAATAAAGTAAAATTTAAAATCTAAGTAGAGAGGAACCACCACTTCAGAGTCTGAGTTAATACAAACTTGCTCTGGCATAATTGAAAAATCACTATGCTAAACTTTGTAAAGAATACACCACCATCCCCCCAACAAAGTACACCCTAGAGTGTTTGAAGATTATGTTATGAGTGGCCCAAATGCCTGGGTTTGGCATTTGTTAAACAATCCTACAGGAGCTGCTGTCGCTGGGGTTCTGTGGGTTCATCCGTGGCTGACACCTCTCATCCTGAATCCCTTGGGTCCCATGGGCCCTGGAACGATCTATATTCTCCCGGTTGAAGATGATAGCATAATGTCAGTGTACTTAAAATTCAATTTCATTCTTCCTAATCTATGCACCATTATGCAGGTCTTTGAAATAGTCTCCAAAGAAGGTAAGTCTGTATTGATTCCATTCCCTTACATAGCAACTGGTGTGTAGCAACCCATAGTATAATATGAGGGGGAGAAAATATTGATTCTGGGAAACTTAATATTATTAAAAGACAGTTGTATTAAATCTCTTTCCTGGACTTAGCTGAGCACTTTTTTTTTTCCTTTTCCCATTTTCAAAAAAAATCAATGAAGCTAATACTCTTGTTAGTCTTAGAGTTTCTACTACAGCAGTTTCATGTCATCATAGAACCTACGGGAGGTTTGTAGGCTCAGCACTTGAGGCTTGGAGTCCTCTGCTGACTGATGAGCATAACATTTCTGTCTTCAGTTATTCCGGCCACTCAGAGCGGGCATGTAATATTTAAATTTTATTTTCCATGGATCTGTTTTCCTTGATGTGTAAGTCTCAAGATATGGCTTAACCTTAGTTATAAACGCCTAAGTGCATGTGATGAAGCTCATTACACACATGCAATTTTCAGTTTGAGAGAAGTCTAAAGAAATAAAATCAACATGGGGGTAGGGGGAGGTTTTTTTGATGGAAAACACCTGCCAGTTGAAAATCCCAGATTCTCTTTTTTGAGGACCATCCAAACTTGAGCTTTTTTTTTTTTTTAACGAAAAAGGAACAGCTGCTTCTGATTTGTGACAAGATTAAAGCATTTTGGAATCTCTCTCCAGATATCCAAGTTCTGATAGAATGTCTGCTGTGTCATTATCAAATATAACAAGACTGTAACATGGCTCCAGAGTCAATGAACCAAACACTGGAATCTTCTTCTAATTATATAATATAAAACTACTTATAATTCTGATGCCATGAATTTGGAATTCGTGATTAAGATGGGTTAGGCTTTGCTAAGCAAGCGTTTTCTTCATAGATACTGCAAGTCATATTTTAAAAATAAGAGGGCAAGAATAATGCTGAAAATATGTGAAAAACAAACTATCTCCAAACCCCTGAAAGACTCTAGAAGCCACAATTAGCATGAAAATATCTGTGGTGCTTTTAATAGTTATTTTATATCTCTGTCTCCGGCTTCTCTGGAGAGTGGTGCTCTCAGCTGCCAGGAGAACAACTAAGTCCACCTGGATATTCCAGACCCCATAAATGCATATGCTCCAGACTGGATGTGATTTTTGTACTCCTGTTAATTGTTCCTCCTGTTTTCCCATTTTCCCATCTTCACTGTCATCTACAAGAGAAATTCAAAAAGCGACCAAAGATCGCTGACTTGGTGGACACAGCTTAGGAAATTTCAGTCTCATTTGCCTCCTCTCCCCTAGAATACAGTTTGCTGCCTCCTCCTTGCTCACCTGGATCATGGCAAGGGCCTCCTGAAGGGCTTCCATCTAGTATCTCTTCCCCAACCTCTGCAATCAGAGTGAGCCTCCTGGGGGAAAAAAAAAAGGTGTCAAATCATATTGAAAACTGCCATGGGCTTGACATCACCTGTCGGATAAAACAGTCATCAGCATTGCGTACTAGCAAGGCTTTGCATGGAAAGATGAGGAAGAAAAGCCCAGACAGGCAGCAATGAAGAAATACTTATGTCATACTTGGGTCATGGTAAGAAGACCAAATTAGCTCAAACAGGGATTTCTTTGTAAGTGATGGTTATAGAAGGTAACTACAAAGAAGTAAAGCGGGTCCAGATCAGTGAAGACTCAAAAGACTCAGTCTGAGACTTTCTGACTTTATCCCTCATGCCACGGGAGCCATAGAATGTTCATGAGCAGAAGAGGCAGATAAAACACAGTCCAGTTGGAATCACCAATTACTCCCCCAGTAGCACACACACCACTGAATGTCATTAGGCTACTAGTTATTTTTCCTAGTGACCACCCCCATTGTCTTTCACTAAGAAAAAAAAAAATTATTGACAAGTAATTCTTTAGGTGCTTCCCTTTCATATATTTTCAATTTTTAAGTACACTTTATACTGGCTTAACAAACATAAATGCCATTCTAGAGATTTACAATATAGTAGTATAATATTAGTGTATGATTGAATGTGTTGGCTCTTTCTCCAGAGACTAAAAACAAAGAAGCATAATATATCATCAGATAAAATATTAACATATTAATGAAAATACTTCATTTCCCTGAACCAAAGAAAACAAAAATGATGATGAGGAATGCATTAATGAGGGTTTTAAGCATAAATGACAGAAATTCTAATGCCATTTCCAAATATGCTAAATTACTTAAAATTAGAATAAAATGTATCAATACTTACAGATCATCAGAGTCACTTTCTATCCTGATCACTATGTCACAAGCCCCTAAGCTGACCAGTTGTCACTTCCAAGATATCCCTAAAGCAGCTCAAATTTACCATGGCCAAAGCTGAACACATTATTATCTTCCCCAAATCTTCTCAGTCTCTGTTAAGGGAGTAAGTGTCCACCTGTTCCCCTCAGCTAGAAATGTTGTAATCATCCTTGTCTCCTTTTTCTCTCCCTAAACCCCTGCATTGGTTCCTCAGAGTCATCACTTTTATCTCCAAAATGTCTGTCTGAATCAGGCTCACTCAGCATTCTCACCATCAATGCTTTACCATCAATCAACCTCCCAAAAGATTCCAGTAGCCTCCTGAACAGCCTCTTACCAATACTCCAACAGCCAGCTGGTCTCTTCTAATTTGAACATTCCTGGAATCCCCTCTCTCCCTCCTCCACCTGACAAACCTCTCTTGCCCTTCCAGCCTGAACTCAAATGTCACTTCCCTTGCATTCTCATCATCTCCCACTTCCTTGCCAAAAGAATCAACAGTTTCCTCCTCTAGATTCCCTCTCCTATGTGTTCTTTCTTGATTACAACACTCATCCCATTTCTACTATGACTCAATGCTTAAGAATCTGTGTCCTTGGCTGGGCGTGGTGGTTCATGCTTGTAATCCTAGCACTTTAAGAGGCCAAGGCGGGCGGATCACAAGGTCAGGAGTTCGAGACTAGCCTAGCCAACATGGTGAAACCCCCCATCTCTACTAAAAATACAAAAATTAGCTGGGCATGGTGTTGGGCACCTATATTCACAGCTACTCGGGAGGTTGAAGCAGGAGAGTTGCTTGAACTCGGGAGGTGGAGGTTGCGGTGAGCCGAGATCGCGCCACTGCACTCCAGCCTGGGTGACAGAGCAAGACTCCATCTTGAAAAACAAAACAAAAATCTGTGTCCTCTGATACATTTGTGCATTTATTGGGGTTCGGGACCATGTGTTATTCTTCTTTGAGTTTCTGGTGAATGCGGTTCATGCCACCCTCACTACGCTCTCCTTTGAGTAAAGTGATGCATCTGATCCAAAATGTCATCATTTGCAATTTAAGCTTTTAAAATTTTCATAGCTGCACATCTTGACTCATGTAAATTACCACTGCCCAACCTTCTTTCGTAGTTGTTTCTATTTGGTCTTCTTAAGAATGGAGCACTTACATGCAGAATTTGGTACAAGATTTTACCCCTGGCAGGATGCCTAAATGACATACAGAGGAAAGGGAGGATAGGGTAAAAGATCTATATGTACTTCAGCAGGTACCTCGAGAGCCCACACCCCAACCCTGGTATTGGCTTCTAGAGAAAACAGTTATGCAGAGAGAACCATCTGTGCTCCCAAAGCAGAGACAAGAATGTTCTATGATTGATAATCATCTGTGGGCAAAAGTAGCAGCATGGCCTCTGAAGCGATCGCTCCTCATGCCAACTAAACGGCTTTCTCAGCCCACACCTGCCCTGAACTAGTCAATTACCAACGTTGAGAAAGCAGGAAATGAATGGCTCATGATTTTAAGCATCAATAATTTAAATAAAAAAGTCATAAAGAGTCATCCTTCTTCCTGGAGTGTAAATGAATGTGATTCTAAGTGTATGGTAAAGACACGATAATTGCCAGCAAATTAACTCCCAATGAAGATGAAGAGGGATATCTGTCTCCTTTGACTCTTGGACAATTTCCTTCCAAAGGGATTTTATTGTCCCACATTCGGAGTGAGAACTCAACTCAGTACAGGCCGTGCTTCTGTGTTGAAGAATGATCACCAGGCAGTCACATAGGAGCGGCTTCGGCCAGCGACACTGGTATCCCCACTTGGTGCTGACAAGGTTATATACTCTGCAACTAGTGTTCTGCAAATCCAGTCATGAGTTGGTCCAGAGTTGTTTTTAGGTAAGGAAAAGTCAGTTCTTCTCTCACCCAGATCCTCTCTGGCACACTGACCTTTGAGAATAAGAAGTGTGCATGTTTTAATTCTATGCTCAGCAATGTTCTGTTGAATTTAATCAGAGGCTGCATAATTTTCTAGAACTCAAACTGGTGTCAGATCTCCATTAAATTGCAGGTGGCTTCCCCACCCTTTTTGCCTTCATCATCTCTCTCCAGTTTGAGAGTCCTCTCTACCCTGCAATTTTCACCAGTCTGTTTAATCCAAAGTAACTTTGTGAGACAACCTCATTAAAACTAAGGTATTGGTGGTCCTATGTGTTATCTCCTCCACTGGAGGAGATCACTTAAAAATCATTTGGAAGTTTCTTTTGCTGTGCAGAAGCTCTTTAATTTAATTAGATCCCATCTGTCAATTTTGACTTTTGTTGCCATTGCTTTCGGTGTTTTAGTCATGAAGTCTTTGCCCATGCCTATGTCCTGAATAGTATTGCCTAGGTTTTCTTCTAGGGTTTTTTATGGTTTTAGGTCTTACATATAAGTCTTTAATCCATCTTGAGTTCATTTTTGTATAAGGTAAAGGGAAGGGGTCAGTTTCAGTTTTCTGCATATGGCTAGCCAGTTTTCCCAACATCATTTATTAAATAGGGAATCCTTTCCCTGTTGCTTGTTTTTGTCAGGTTTGTCAAAGATCAGATGGTTGTAGACATGTGGAGTTATGTCTGAGGCTTCTGTTCCTTTCCATTGGTCTATATCTCTGTTTTGGTACCGGTACCATGCTGTTTTTGTTACTGTAACCTTGTAGTATAGTTTGAAGTCAGGTAGCTTGATGCCTCCAGCTTTGTTCTTTTTGCTTAGGATTGTGTTGAGTATACAGTCTCTTTTTTTATTCCATTAGGGAGTTGAATAATGAGAACACATGGACACAGGGAGGAGAACATCACATACTAGGGCCTATCAGTGGGTGGGGGGCTAGCGGAGAGACAGCATTAGGAGAAATACCTAATGTAGGTGACAGGTTGATGGGTGCAGCAAACCACCATGGCACGTGTATACCTATGTAACAAACCTGCACATTCTGCACATGTATCCCAGAACATAATTTTAAAAATCATCTGGAAAGGATTTGGTATGTACATATAATAATTTGTCTATCCATCCATAAACTGGTGGACATGAAGGACTGATGCATGGTACAACATAAATGAGCCTTGAAAACATGACATTAAGTGAAAGGAGCCAGACATAAAAGACCTTGTGCTGTATGATTCCATTTATATGAAATGCCCCGAATAGGCTAATCCACAGAGATAGATGCAGATTGGTTGCTACCGGGGGTTAGAGAAAAGGGAAATGAGAATTAACTGCTCAGTGACTATGGGATTTCCTTTTGGGGTGACGAAAATGTTTTGGAACTACATAAGGGTGATGGTTTCACAACATTGTGATTGTACTTAATGCCACTGACTTATTCACTTTAAATGCTTAACTTTATGTTATTCAAATTTCACTTAATTTTAAAAGGTGGGGGAAGTGGGGGAATCTATACTTGACCAAGTATGAATCTTTGATGGTGAAATTTCAGAAGTAGTGGGAATAGAAAAGAAGTTTCCTATTAAAAAGCTTTCACAGGGTCTCTAAATCTCTGGTATGCCTGCCTCCGATGTCTCACCTTTGTTGGGGCCCTTCTGTAAAGCCAAGTTAGTGCAAAAGAAACCAAGCCAGGCTTCATTGGATATATCCATCTTCTGTGAAGAAAAATAAAAATATTATATAATAAGCAACCAATGCTAACTGGGATTATTATCACTGTCAATATTCTATGCTGACCTTCTACTTTCTGTGGCCTAAAATTAGATCGTGTATTGTTTATGAAACTTTTACTTGGGGATGTGTTTTAGGTTGCATGGGTTTTCTGCTGCTGTGGCAGCAGGACCAAGCCAAGGCAAAAGGCCTGGTGTTACTCACAGTTGGCTTTATGATTTCACCCAAGGACAGGGACCAAGGCATGCAGCTGAAAAAGCAACATTGGTTTCTGGTCTCTGATGACACATGTGTTTCTTCTTTCTTTCTAATGCTCCTAGCAAAACAGAGTCCTACCCAGTGCCTTCCCCAAGGAGACCCTGGTTGAGACTCTAGACTACAGCACCTAGAAGTCTGAGGCTTGAAGACCATCTCACTCAATTCCTGCTGGGTCTCTGATACGAACATCAGTCCTTCTCAGGGTAGGAATTTGACATTGCGAGAGGGAAAAACAAAGAAATGAGCTTTGGGCATGTACAGTTTTTCTGTTCTGCTTTTTTGAACTTGAGAAGTAGTATGTTCAACATTGTCTTTCCACAATAAAACCAGAAACATGGTACATCTCTCAGGGTCCAGTCAGGAGGCAGCCATCACTCCAGCTATTTTAACAAGGAAAATGTAACGCAAATAACTGTTAACTATTTTTTTTGTTTGTTTTTGTTTTTACAAATTTTTTATAGGTTTAAAATTTCTCCAAAGTTTAAAAGTGAGGTAATGTTGTATTTTTTTTTATACTTTAAGTTCTAGGGTACATGTGCATAACGTGCAGGTTTGTTACATATGTATACTTGTGCCATGTTCGTGTGCTGCACCCATCAACTCATCAGCACCCATCAACTCGTCATTTACATCAGGTAAAACTCAGAATGCAATCTCTCCCCCCTCCCCCCTCCCACTGTTAACTATTAAAGGTGGTGAACTACTGATATAGTTTTGTTGGGTCCCCACCCAAATCTCATCTCGAATTATAGCTCCCATAATCTCCACATGTCATGGGAGGAACCCGGTGGGAGGTAATTGAATCATGGGGTGGGTTTTTCTTGCGCTGTTCTTGTGATAGTAAGTCTCATGAGATCTGATGGTTTTATAAACGGCAGTTCCCCTGCACAAGCTCTCTTGCCTGCCACCATGTAAGATGCACCTTTGCTTCTCCTTCGCCTTCCGCCGTAATTGTAAGGCCTCTCCATCCATATGGAACCGTAAGTTCATTAAGCCTCTTTTTCTTTATAAATTACTCAGTCTCAGGAATTTCTTTTTTTTCTTTTTCTTTTTTTTTTTTTTTGTGATAGAGGCTTGTTCTGTTGCCCAGGTGGAGTTCAGTGGCACGATCTCGGCTCACTGCAACCTCTGCCTCTCAGGTTCAAGTGATTCTCCTGCCTCAGCCTCCCAAGTAGCCAGGATTACAGGCACCCACCACCACACCCAGCTAATTTTTAGATTTTTAGTAGAGATGGGGTTTCACCATCTTGGCCAGGCTGGTCTTGAACTCCTGACCTGTGATCCACCCACCTTGGCCTCCCAAAGTGCTGGAATTACAAGTGTGAGCCACTGCGCCTGGCCCTTGGGTATTTCTTTATAGTGGTATGAAAACAGACTGATACAACTACTAAAAGGAACTTTAAAAGGACCTTAAGGATGTAGCAAAAGAGCAGTTATTACCTCTAGGCTGAAGGACAGTGAAAAATTAAAGGAACCAAGGATGGGCAGAGGGGCCTTCTACCTCTACTGAGGCTGAGGTTCAGATCTCCTCAGAGATTTTTGCCAAATGTTATTCTTGTTCATGCCAAGCCTGCCTTGTGGGAATGAGTAAGACAGATCACCATTCCATCCCTTATTACTGACTAGTTAGATTGCATGGCACAAAGGTCAGTATCCTTGGTGTCTGCAAAGTACTTCTTTCCCTCTGCATCGTGAGTATTTGTCCCATTCCGGAGGCCACATGACACAACTGTAAGAGTTGAACTCCAAGGAGAAGACTCTTGGTAAACTTATTATTAGAGACTTTTATTTAAAATTTTTTTGCCATTCTTTTTTCGCCACATATTTTTTTGGGCCAACATTTTTTCCCAATTTTTATTTGCTGCCACAGGAACTCACAAATTGCTGGTGGAGAAGCTTTCTGGAAAGCAAAGGCATGGGGTGGTCTGCAGAAGCAGGCCATCTGTTGTTGTAGGAGGCTGTGGGCAGGAAGGAGCTTCTGAGAAGCAACCAGTGCTGGGGAGAGCATGGCCTGAAGCAGAGCTGGGACTCAGGTGCATGTGCCAGGTGCTACTGCATTGAATGATAATAACTAGCCAAGTCCAGAACTCAGCAGGGACGTTCCTGGCACTACACCACTCTGGCACCCTCTACTGATGACATGTACATTCACCCAGCTGGCTAAGAAATGTTTACAGGGTCCAGCTCCAGTGTCACAAAGCAGAGCAGAGAAGGATGAATTTGAAGCTGATAGACAATAAATTGACACCTGCCATTGATGGGGATTCCCATTCTCCATCTGATCTCACTTCCAGTGTAGGTAAACCCTTCACACCAGTGAGCTGCTATCAGAGTGTCTTCATCTATGAAAGGAACATGGACAGCCGGCTTCACCCAACTCCAGCTGCCAGTACTCAAGAGTATTTCTAGGCAGGTCAAGGAACATCACTAAACTTCCTAAATCGGTAACAGAAATATTTTCACAATGTCTTAGGTAGAGGAAAAAAGTCAAGAGGAGGATGTTCGTAAAGTTAAGTGTGCCCAAAATGGCTGTATTTTCCTTTGAAGTCAGTTTTCTTTTCCTTTTGAGCGCTCAGACTTTCTATCTTCCTTTAACAGTTAAAGAAGACTCACATGACTGGGTTCTAGCCAATGGAAGATAAACAAAAATAATCTATCCCACTTCCAGGTCTGTCCCCTAGAAGACCTCTGGCACGATCCCTCCTGCCTTCTCTTACCCTGGACCCACACACTGACTGCAGAGCAGATCTCAGGAAAGAGCAGAGCATCTAGGAAAGTAGCTTGTTTCTGAGTCACCACCTGGAGGACAGCCTTCCTGAAGAGTTTCCCAGCTGGAAATATTCTAATTGGATTGCAAGGAGAGGAAGAAATAGCCCTTCATGCCCAGGTTCTGAAAACGTGATTCTCAGACCAGTGGCATGAGCATCACCTGAAAACTTGTCAAAAATGAAAATTCTCAGGCCCCACCTCAGACTTAACCAGAAACTCTGGGAGTGAGGGGCCCAGCAGTTAGGTGATTTGGGTGTTCTAAAGTTCAACAATCACTGCCTTATTGTGTAAAAACACTAAAATTCGGAGGGATTTTTCCTTAAGGCACATAGACAACCACTCACATAACTCAAACTAAACCCCTCTTCATAAAAACCTTAAATGAAGAAGTTAATAACCAGTTAAAATGTGCCTGCCCAGTAACAGCCCTTTCCCCAAGCAGACCTCCTCCTTGCCTGGGTACTAGACTGCCTTTGTAGGACTAACATTAGCCACAAGATTAGAAATTATGGTTTAGGAGTCATGCAGCTGCAGGATACCGGATTCTGACTCTCCCTAAATTGCCCCTAAGATCAGTGCTTGAGATATTTTGCAGACCCTGGACTTGATGGATCAGCTGGCCCCACCCAGATCAATAAACTGGCTCACCTGGTCTTCTGGCTCCCACTCACGGACTGACTGAGCACAAGAAGACAGCTCCACCGCCCTACGATTTCATCACTGACCAATCAGCACTCCTGGCTCACTGGCTTACCCCCACCCACCAAGTTATTCTTAAAAACTCTGTTCCCTGAATGCTCAGGGAGACTGATCTCAGTAATAATAAAACTCCAGTCTCCCACAAAAGTAAAGAAATAAGCAAACAGGCTGGGCGCGACAGCTCATGCCTCTAATCCCAGCACTTTGGGAAGTTAAGGCGGGCGGATCACCTGAGATCAGGAGTTTGAGACCAGCCTGACCAACATGGTGAAACCCTGTCTCTACTAAAAATACCAAAGATTAGCTGGGCGTAGTGACAGGCACCTGTAATCTCAGCTACTCGGGAGACGGAGGCAGGAGAATCGCTTGAACCTGGGAGGCGGAGGTTGCAGTGAGCCGAAGTTGCGCCATTACTCCAGCCTGGACAATGAGAGCAAAACTTCGTCTCAAAATAAATAAATAAAAAAAACGTGTCTGCCACCTCACCAGGGATTGTTGTCATGTCTCCATCATCCACAACACTCCTAAAGAGTCCATACATCCACAAGACCCCTGAATAGACCAGGCAGAGACAGCACTGGTGTTGCAGACTTCATGCTTTTCAATGTTTCGCTGTTTTACTCCCCATACTACCTATTTTGGATCTGCACATTTGTTCTAAGCCTGAATCAAGCTGATTAGGTTGTTATAAGGTTGAAGGTTTATTAACCTCAGATATCACCTGTGACATTTGACCAGACGCCAGAAAGCAAGGGCTGTGTTCATTAATTGAGTTACTTTAGACAAGTGACTTAACCTGCTCACTTTTATCGCTCTCTCTGAAAAGTCAAATAATCCCCGACAGACCTGCTTTAAAATCACCTGCAGGAAAAATTCTCAAAAAAGAATAAGACAATAGACTGCATTTCCATATTTAGAGATATTCCATATGATCGTTTTTACATTCATCAAAGTTTAGACAACAGAAAACACCAAGTGGTTCCTCTTCCACTCCTTACAACAGCTGTGTACAGAAGACTTCGAAGAAACAAACTCAGTAAACTCATATTCAATGTAGAACTATCCAAGTGCAAAGTTTTCTACTTCGATTATTGATTTAAACATAAGGTCACTTCTAGAAAAACGTGAGTTGTTTAATTTCTCAAATATAAAGCCCAAACTTGAAAAATGTCCAAGAAAAAAATAATCATATAAGGAAAATAGGAAGAAATAGGATCATCTGATGTCAAAGGGATATTTTTAGTGAGACATGTCGGTAAACCAGTCCTGCCAGGAATGTAATGCTTCAAAGGAGAGTCCTAACATTTAGCTTCAGCTCCAACAAAGCCACATCTTCAGCACTTAGTTCAGAAGTAATTACCATCTAACTGGCACTGGGGTGGAAGGAGAAAAGAACTATATTCATCTTGTGATTAAATGGCAATTAGCAACTAAGTGCCCTGCAATAATGTGGCACTTACGACCTCCTCACAGCAGCTTCCCCTGCCAATACCACCAGCCTTCTGGGTATCAAAGCCCAGTACATCAGGGCTAGGACCCCAGGGAATCCCAAGGCTGACCTGCCCACCAGCTACCATAGGCTGGGTGAAGGCACAAATTAGTGGTTAAGAGCATGGACTCTACAGCCAAGCTGCCTGGATTCCGAACACAAATCCACCACTAGCAATCTGCCAACTTGGTCAAGTTACCTAAACCTTTCTGATCGTCAGTGTCCTCATCTGAAAACTGGGGGAAATAGTTGTTTCTAAGATGTAGCTTGATTGTGAGGCTTAAGTGAGTTAAAAATGCAGAGCATTGGCCAGGCACGGTGGCTCACGCCTGTAATCCCAGCATTTTGGGAGGCTGAGGCAAGCGGATCATCTGAGGTCAGGAGTTCAAAACCAGCCTGACCAACATGGAGAAACCCTGTCTCTACTGAAAATACAAAATTAGCCAGGCATGGTGGCGGATGCCTGTAATCCCAGCTATTTGGGAGCCTGAGGCAGGAAAATCACTTGAACCCAGGAGGCGGAGGTTGCGGTGAGCCGAGATCGCGCCATTGGACTCCAGCCTGGGCGACAAAAGTGAAACTCCATCTCAAAAACAAAAAAAAAAGGCAAAGCTTTTAAGAGAGTTCCCAATACATGGTGAAGCCCCAATCAAAAAACGCTAATTTTTCCCTAGGCTCCAGTAGCTTCCCCTTCACAAGGCTGGGATAGATTAACTCTTTTCTGCCAATGCATTGTTTAATGCTAAATACAATATTTAAATGTATTGTACAGCTCCAAACAAAAACTAAACAAAACAAGCATCTTTTCAGTCATGAATCCTGGTTCATCCTATTCCCAAGGGTCCACCTTCATTTGTTCCAAATTGTGAAACAAATAGAAGCAATTTTTAGGAAGCCCTGGACAGAAACCATTTATTGCCCAAGAATAAGTCTGTGGCTCTGGACCAGAGATTGGGAAGTCCCACCTCTCCAGCAGAAGTAAATGAGGACAGACCAACGTCATGCCAAAGGGAAGACGCACATGGCCAGCTCTTGATGATCTACAACAAGGTAGCCTCTGAGGCTGGCATCTCCTCTTGTCACAGTGATTGTGAATTTGATGCACAAACTATTTCCAAAATTAGTTTTAAAACATAAGTAGAGGATAAATCTGTCGCAAACCATAGCACTTCTTTAAGGCTATTTCTCTGTAGCAGCAGGTGTCTATTTGCTCTCGCAGTTCTTGCCCGACTTTGCTCTGTGTCACAGAAACTTTGATTCCCCACACTCCTTGCTATCTGGCTTCTAAGTAGTTTTGGTCAGTAGGAGGCAATGGTAAGACTGGAGAGTCTTATGCTACATAGAACAGGACCCCCAACAGTGCCCACGTCTCCTCTGTGGGCTGAGCTCCCACCAGAGAGCCCTTCACAACTCCAGCCAGGCAGCCCCGACCCTGGGGCAGGGTAACCCCACACTGAGCAGTGCCCTAGTTTTGATATCTCATCCTTCCATTGTTCCTCCAGCCCAAGGGGTGGCGGTAGAATATTCTTATTGCAAATTACTGATTGCCTGGTGGTTCTCTGGTGGTTTCTCAGCTCTTACATCACCTGTAAAACCAATTCCCTTTATTAAATTCCCTCTGTTTGAAAAGGGCTAGGCTGGATTTTTGTTTCCTGAAGGGTTGGGGTCTCTGACTAATAAGCCATTAATTGTACTTATGTGTCATTCTCCATGATTTCAGTGTTAAGAGCACTGGAGTAGGAGTCAGGAGTCCTGAGTTCTGGTCCCAGGTCTGCCCCTAATTGACCGTGTGACCATAAACATGCTTTTCTGTGCCTCAGTTTCCTGAGCTGGTTCAAGCACATTCACGGGCAAGCCGTTTCACATTAACAGCAGAATCAGGACAAAGTGATCCAATCTGTTTTAGGGCTGAGGGAAGGAATGCAGGAGGGCTTGGGTCATTCCTGCGTATGTGTTTGTATGTCTTATATGATCTTGTAATTTCCCAGGGAACTCACAGGTATGTAATTTCCTCAGTATTCATGATTTTCACCCTGATTTTTCACATTTAGAATTAAAAATAGCCTAGCACATTAACGTTGCAAAATAAGGATTGGTGAAGCTAATACTATCCAAATTAATACCCCAACAAAATTAGTATAAAAATACTGGATAATAAACATGAAAGTATGGTAAATTCAGGGCCTCAGAAAGTAGATTTGTGTTTTCTTTCTCTTTTCTAAACTAGCAGTTCCAGTATGACGAATTATAAGCATAGCCATGCAAAATTTCCAGTGTGCCATCTGTAACCTGACCTTTTTAACTTTTTCTAATAATTAATAATTTTGAATTATTCTTATTTGATATTAATGTCCATAACAGTTGTTTATTAGCCTTTCATTGATTTTAAGCCAGAGTTGCGATCAGCACATACATTTTTTCTGGAGATGGAATCTCACTCTGTTGCCTAGGCTGGTCTTGAACTCATGGGCCCAAGAGATCCTCCTGCCTCAGGCCCCCAAGTAGCTGAGATTACACATGTACACCATCATTCCCAGCTGCAATCAGTACATACTTAAGTCAGTTATCAATTCATGCCCTTTACTGAAAGAACATTTAAACATGACTATTTTTATATGCATGGGTCTACATACATATCACACACACACACACACACACACACACACACACAAACACGCACTGAACTCTGAAGGTATTTCTACAGTGAAAACTGTAATAAATTCTTTCTTCTCGGGCAACATAGTCCTAAACTTCACCCTAAATAATCTATTTTTTAAGTCCTCACTGCTTCTTGAAAGATTGATCTATCCCTTTTATCAAAAGCAAAAGCCAGTCCCAAACTATTCACGTGTACCTTCCATGACCAATATGGTAGCCACCAAACACCAGTAGCCATTGGGTACTTGAAATGTGGCTGCTCCAAATAGCATTGTGCCAGAAATGTAAAAAATATACCATATTTTGCATGCTCAACGTGAGAAAAGCATAAAGTACATTATTAATAGTTTTATGTTAATTGCACATTGAAAGTATAATATTTTGGACATGTTGGGATATACTGTTAAAATTAATTTCATCTGTCCCTTTTACTACAAAATTTAAAGTTGCATTGCATCACATTTCTACTGGACAGCACTGATTCTACAAGTTAAGGAAAGGAAAAGCCACTTCTACCATTCTTTGCCTTTTTACGAGAATCTTAATGAAGAGGAGCAGTATTGATACATTGATGGGGTGGGGGTGGGGGAATGGCAGAACTTACAGGAAAGATGGATGTGCCTGAGTTTTAACTTGCTGACACTCAAATCAAGCTTTGGCCTATAGAGAAAATTACAAAGACCCAATTAATAGTGCTGTACACTGGAAACAACATCATTGTGTTAATAGCTTGTGCTGCCTTCAAATGTCCAAGACAGAAGAGCTTAAAGCATTTTATTTTTATCGACTGAAGGCTGAAGGAAGTAAGGACCTCAGAATTAAAGTTTCAGAGAATTGAACTGGCCCTTTGCTCCCACATTTGATGATCATTCAAAAAAGTGTACATGTGAAATATGTCTTACAAATATACAGAAGGCTAAAGCCTTAGTATATTCAGAGGAAATGATCACACATATATTCTACCTTACATCTAAATAATTCCATTCATCATCTCAATACATGGGCTTGGCACGGACCCTGGTACACAGTGGGTGTTTAATGTTTGTGGAACTGAACTAAACGCACAACCTAACAAGCATTACAATTACTGGGACTCAGGATCCAGTCATGCTGTTTAAAACAAGGAAGCAAAGATACGGCTCCAGAAATTCAGAAATACAGTTGCAGAAATTACCAAAAACATGCCAGAGCTATTAAAAGGATGGAAAGCGGAATCAAACCTTTTCGGAGAGCCACAGAGTGCCACGATGCCTAATAACTAATTAGGACCTTGCTTTTCTGCAGGGTGGTATAATAACCATTTGGCTAGTAGTTTAATGGGCAAAAAGGTCTCTTCACCACCACAGTCTGTATTCCCTTGCATTCTTTTGTCTAGGCATTTTACACTTACAAATATATTTACACATATTTAAAGAGTGTATTCTTTTTTCCTTGAACGAATCATGTGGGCACTGGGATGGACCTCCAGGGATTTTGGGTGGACGAGACCAATAACAGGAATTGCTAATGTGGTTTCTATTGAATGCGATGGATTCATGAGGTAGAATCATTTGATAAACCAAGAGTACTACATTTTTACTCCATTCATCTTTGTCTTTTGGATTCCAGGGTGACTCTGCCAACAGTGCCACTATGAGCTGAATGAGCAGCCTTGCCTGAAGAAGGTGGCTTCAGGAACTAATGTCGCTATTCCTTGACTCTTGTAAGCTCCTGCATTTCAGCCCTGGACCCTCACCTTGAATTTACTCTAAAGCTATGCTTTACAGATTTGCTTTTATTTTCCCAGAGAATTAAAGGGATGAACTCCAAGGCTTTGGGAGTTTCATCTTCTCCCTGTCACATAGTATGTAACCAGGATGCAACCATCATGGTCTTTAAAAATCCCAGGGGCTGTTATTTATCAGGTGTACTAAGCTGAATAGCAATCCCTAAAAGGATATGTTTATGTTCAAACCTCTCAGGACCTGTGAATGTGACCTTATCTGGGAAAAGCATTTTTTGCATATAATTAAGGATTTCTGAGATCATCCTGGATTTAGGATGGGCCCTAAATCTAATGACAGGTGTCCTTATAGGGGAAAGACAGAGGGAGTTTGACACTGCTAGGGTTTGGATATGGTTTGTCTCCATTGAAACTCATGTTGAAGCTTGAGTCCCAATGTGGCAGTGTTGGGAGGTGAGGCCTAGTGGGCACATTTGGGTCCCCTTCTCATGTGCCGAATTCCCATTTGACTTCCACCATGCTATGGTGCAGCTCAAAAGCCCTCACCAGAAGTCGAGCAGATGTCAGAGCCATTCTTTGAACTTCACAGTCTGCAGAACCGTGAGCTAAATTAACCCTCTTTCTTTAAAAGTTTCCCAGTCTTAGATATTCGGTTAATAGCAACACAAAATGGATTAAAAACAGAAGCTCACTTCCTTTCCAAGTAGGACCGGAAAAGGTTGTCTAGTATAATTCTCACATAGTGCTGGAATCCGGTTCCCACCTCCATCCCTCCAAATACACACAC
This sequence comes from Macaca mulatta, assembly GCF_049350105.2. NCBI lineage: Eukaryota > Metazoa > Chordata > Mammalia > Primates > Cercopithecidae > Macaca > Macaca mulatta. The sequence continues at coordinate 11,756,858 of NC_133408.1, read as the reverse complement.
ATTCACACATGCTCTTTGTCCGTATCCATGAACCTCTATGGAGTTCACCTCCTCCTACAATGGCATCCACCTATGGGCTCCCCTGAGAATCTTTGGAGAGCAAGAACTGTGTTCTCAACCTCCAAGTGCTCCCAGCACCTAGGGCCATATCCAGCACACACAGGGGCTTAAGACATGTTTGTTAAGTGAACAAACAGAACTAATCTATGATTAAAAATGAACTCCCAGTAATACTTGTGTCTCAGTCCTAGTTCTTTCCTCAAGGGTCTGCTGATTGATTGTGCTTCTCCGTGGCCAACATGACATCTGGACATCTAGTCCATCATCTGACTTATATAGACTTCATCACATAGGCCACTGTTGAGCAGAGGCATAGACAGACAAGACCCTGACCTCTTATGGGAATTTGCACGTACGTTCTTTGTTCAAACTCCCACTCCTTCAAACCTCAACTCAAATGCAGTGACCTCCGGGAATCCTTTCTGAATTTCCCTATGCAGGTTTTACCTCCTTCTCTCATTGTATTATAGAAAACTCTTGGTATTGAAATCTAGTAGACACTCAGTAAATAATGGTCACTATGGCATTTTTTGTTGGTGGTGAAGGAGGTAGTGGTTTCAATATGATTCCCTCTGCTTGAAGTATTTCCCTTATTTATACCAATTATCTTGATTTATTATAATTTATTTGCATGTCTTCTTTCCCCTCTATACTAGACACTCCAAGGGGTGGAAGCCAAGTTTTCCCCTTGAAATCATGAGTATCCATTAGGCAGAAGACACTGTAATAATAATAATCTCAAAGAAAAATACAGTCTGTGCATACTATCCACTAAACCAAGCAACAGCAGGGTTTGGCCTGTGTACTAAATCCAACCATGGTCTGGTTTTATACAGTGTGCTGAGAGAATGAGAGAGATGTTAAGAGAGGAACCGGAGGTGGCCCCACAAAACCCGAAGCACTTATTATCTGGCCCGCTACAGAAAAAGGATGCTGAACTGAACACTAAACACACAAGCATCTGGCTTGTAATTTAACTGTGGCTTTAATTTCTTATATGATGACCTCATATTCGCTTACCCAGAAATTCTACCAAGGGCTCAGAAATGGCTCAGACCCCAGATTGGGCCTGGAGAGCCTTGATGAGACTAATGCATCCACACACCAAAAGGAGGCAGTTTTGTGTTTTAAAAGCATCTGCTAGTACTTCAGATTTTAAACACTTCCTCTCCAGTCATTGTAAGTTGAGCCTCTAATTTTTAAAACATTATGAGTCAGGAGGAAGGAGGACTGTCTTCAGTTGCTTGTGGGGCCAAGCCTTCACCAAAACCACTTCAAAAAGCAAGTTCCTTAAAAAGGAACCCTTAACCAGGCTGAGCTGGTGTAGGAAGTGGACCTGCAACACAAGGGTCAGAACACAGCACTGTTCGGTCAGAAAAAAAGATGGAAACCTGCCCAAACCAGAAATGCGAAGTGTAACGTGCATGTGTGTTCACGGGGAACGTCACTGGACACCGCTGGTGGGTCTACACCACGTTCTAGGGCAAGTTGGTTTTGTTTTTCTACTCAGGGGAAAATTTGGTTTCCATAGGCCCTTTAAACCGGCATAGCTTTGTGTTTTTGTTGCTTTACTGTTTTCTTTTTTATGAGTAAAACTTTTCTCTGATAATGACTGCATCTTCCTAAAAGCTTCTTCTGAGTTCTTATTTTCAAAGAAGCTGAATCCATCTTGATATTTTCCTGCCATAATTGCCCCAGGCCAATTTCTTCTAAAGGAATTAAAAATGCAAATCTAATATTCTAATTGCATAATAGGATAATCTTGGCAGCTAGATCAATACTATCTCCCACTGTCAATAATATGGCGGGGATGCGTGTATGTCAGAGCCCACCGGTCTCACTTTATCACTGGCCCCATGGCCCATCCACATCTATAAGATGTGACATTTTATTAGTGGCCTTCCATCAATCAACTCTAATTTGTGCATCAGAGAGATGTGTGTTGTCATCTCAGCATCCACGTTGCCCTGAGCACCAGACAACACAGAGTTGAAGCCTCATGTTTCCAAGGACTAAGTTAAAAGGCAGGAAAAGGGTGGATGACAGCTCCACAAAGGATTTCTTCCTGGAGGCCATCCAATGAATTAAGAAGCAAAGAACCTACAAGTCATCTCAAAGAGGAAGACTTCAGAAAACAAGAATATGGACAGCTCCCAAACCTGTCAGTGCAGCTACAAACCATTGCAAGCAGCACAGGCCTGGAGTCAGGAGACCTGGTTGTGAGGTCTGGCTTGGCCATTCCGTGCTGGGTCACCTAGCCTCTATCTGCCTCAGTTGCCTCTTGTGTAAAGTAAGAGTGTTGACCTAGGTTGTTCCTACCTAAAACTTATTTGACTTCAAGTATAATAAAGATTGTACTCTGACCGGGTGCGGTGGCTCACGCCTGTAATTCCAGCATTTTGGGAGGCCAAGGTGGGTGGATCACAAGGTCAAGAGACTGATACCATCCTGGCCAACATGGTGAAACCCCGTCTCTACTAAAAATACAAAAATTAGCTGGGCATGGTGGCGTGTACCTGTAGTCCCAGCTACTCAAGAGGCTGAGGCAAGAGAATCGCTTGAACCTGGGAGGCAGAGGTTGCAGTGAGCACCAGTGCACTCCAGCCTGGCGACAGAGCGAGACTCTGCCTAAAAAAAAAGAAAAAAGAAAAAAAAAAAAACTGTACTCTGAGTAGCATGGGTGAAGACGTCTGTCAGTTTCATAGAGATCAGAGATATCGTTGGTACTTCTGGGCAATTTGCCAATTAACAGTAGAAACATCATAATTAATGCTTATCATCCAAACTATGTTTCCATTAAGAAGTGTTTTTCCAATAGCGCTCCTTCACCTTTTAAATGTTCTCAGCCAGGCACAGTGGCTGATGCCTCTAATCTCAGCACTTTGGGAAGCCAAGGAGGGAGGAGCACTTGAGCCCCGGAGTTTGTTGAGACCAGCCTGGGCAACATGGTGAAACCCCCGTTTCTACTAAAACTACACACACACAAATTAGCCGGGTGTGGTGGCATGCACCTGTATTCCCAGCTACTTGGGAGACTAAGGTGGGAGGGTCACTTGAGCCCAGGAGGTCGAGGCTGCAGTGAGCCATGATTGCGCCACTTCACTCCAGCCTGGGTGGCAGAATGAAACCCTGTCTCAAAAAAAGTAAATGGAACATAAATGTTCTCTCTGTAGCTGAAATCATTCTTCAGTTCTCAGATACCATACTATTTGGTTTAAAATATTTTGGTTCAAAATATTTGGCTCAAAAAATCTGCTTCAATTTATCCACCTTAACCAGAAAAAAAATACTTGCATAAACTGTGTTTAAAAAATCATAAATTTCCTTAAATATAATTAAGCAATAGGGTATAATAAAACTTTAGGTTCTTATTAAATCTGATTTTAGGGAAGGCTAATTTTAAAGAGACAATCAGAACAAAGACTTAAATTCTTTGATGAACAAAATACCTTTCCAAATTTATGACAGCATACAATGTAACTCAAAATGCAAGTTATTTGACTTTGGAGAAAAATGCTGTGTATGTATTTTACTTGTAACTGTAGTAAGATTTCTTATTGATATGGTTCTTTGCAGTTTATTCAAATAACAATTATCCACTACATGCTGGGTATTGTGTAAGAGGCTTTCATACATATTTTAAAATTTGGTTCTTAAAGTGACATTGGGGATTAGTTGAGACTGGCATTATTGTCCCTGAAGGAGAAAATGAAGGCTAGAAAACAGTAAGAGACATCCCCAGAAATTATCAGCAATGTGAAAAGTGACAGAAGACTCAACGATGAATTTAAAAAAAAAAAAAAAAGCAGGAAAAAGATGAAATATTCCTGAAAACTTAAGCCAGGCAAATTTTCCAAGAGGGGTAAGGGAAGGGTTTGGAGACAGAGAGGGAGCCGGGGCAGAGGAAGAGATACAAGTCCTCTGTGAAATACAAACCAGGGGGCTTAGTATTGATCCTTGGGAGAACACGAGAACTAATCGTTACAGGTTGCTCTTTGTGAGCTCGGGGACGAGAAAACAGTGACTGCCAAGAGTCTCTTCCACAGTCACCCGATTGAATCTCGTTTCCTCTCCTGATAGGGTTATCGGACAGGGGGATCGTGGATCTGGATTTCAGCGAGGCACTTGACAGAGTTGCTCAGGATATTCTTATAGACAAGATGGAGAAACAGGGATGGGAGTAGGACACAGCTAAGTGGATTTGCAGCTGGCTGAACAAATGCATCAAAGTGTTGAATAATAGAATGATGTCAGCCTGGAAGGAAATTGAGCCTTGTGCTACAGGGCTCTGTTTTGGGCCCTGTTCTGTTCAGCAAGCTCATGGGTGACTTGAACAGAGTGGTGCGAGGAATGCCTGTTAGGACAGTGAATGACATCCGTATGGGAGGAATTGCTAACACATTAAACAAAAGACTCAGGATCCAAAATGTTCTCATCCTGCTAGACCAATGACCCCAAACCATTGAGAAGAAATGTAATCGGAATGAATGTAAAGTCCTTTAATCGATTCCAAAATCAGTAACACAAAAAAGGATGTGAGATTCTTGGCTTAGGAGCAGTTCATGGAGCAAAGACCTGGCCCCCTGGCACAACGTGCTCCCATAATATGTTGCAGCCAATAACAAAACCTAAGGGATTTTGGACTGCATTAGCAGGAGCCCAGGGCCTCCTCCAAGAGTAGTTTTAATTCCACTACATGATAGACTGATAAACACCCGGGTGCAGGTGAGGTGTTGCATTTTAAGACAAATAGAAAATTCAGAGGAGGGAAAAAATACTAGGGCAAGACGTGGCTTTCATACAAGGTGAGAAACGGTTCACGTGGTTGGTGACATTTAGCCAAGGACAGGCAAGGTGGCAGTCTTCTAATATTTGAAGAGCTGACATAGGAAGAATGAGAAAACAAAATCTTCACTGCTCTACATGGATTAAGAGTTACAGAATTGTGGATTAAGTCTCAGGGCAACTTAAACATGCAGTTCTCACATGAGCGACTGAGTTCCCAGCACTGAGGGGATTCCCAGGCTGGGCTGGTGGAAGAGGCATTTCTTTTTAGAGTGAGAAGTTGTTTTGCCTAATTCTACAGGACAAAATAATTTTGGTATGTGCAGAAGTGTTGACAATGAAATTGCCGTAAGTACTGCCTGCTGATTAAATCCAACACATACGCCTTAGCCAATGATTATTTCAAGGCACTTTGTATACATAGGGAAGGGGTAACGAAAAAGTCAAAATGACCACATCACACTGTGTTCCCTGGAGGAGCTTAAAAATCTAAAGACACGTAAGTAAGTAATTTCACTTAAATAAAAGACAAAATAAACTAGATTATTATATTTTATAACATTATAATAAAATAAATTATAATAAAGAAAGAGAAGCCACGCATGGTGGCTCATGCCTGTAGTCCCAGAATTTTGGGATACCAAGGCTGGGGTACTTCTTGAGGCCAGGAGTCCATGACTAGCCTGGGTAATATAGTGAGACCCCATCTCTATAAAAATAATAAAAAAATTTAAAAATTAGCCAGGCATGGTGGCACACACCTGTAGTTCCAGCTACTCAGGAGGCTGAGGTGGGAGAATTGCCTGAGCCTAGGAGTTCAAAGCTTCAGTGAGCTATGATGGCACCACTGCACTACAGCCTGGGTGACAGAGTGAGACCCTGTCTCTAAAAGAAAAGCAGAAGATAGAAAGAGCTACAGGAATAAAGAAAGGGTAAGAATTCATTTTAAGTTGAGTTAGAGGCTGATCAAAGAAGGCTTCACAAAACAGGTAGCATTCAACCTGAATGCATGTTGGGTTTCCAGCTCAGACATCCAGGCAGCTCAGGTACAGCCCTGGTGAAACTCTAGATGTGGCCACCCTGCATCTTTTCCCATATTGAGCCATTTGCAAGGCCATCTTGTCTGTGCTGTTATTTCAAAGAGATTTTGTTCTCTGCCCATACCCGGCAACTCGACAGTTTAGATCTCCTTTGCTTCCTGCCTTCCCTGTCATCCTCACTCTTATGAGGGACTAACCTCCAATTATTTTGCCCATGGTCACCTGTAGACACAGCCCTGGCGCAGGAGTCGCATTCCATTCGTTTTACCATGTAAGGTAACCTGATCACAGGAAGGCCATCCCCTCACCACTGCCATATTTTTGGTTAGAGCAATGCAGGGGTTACAGGACTCTTTCAGGTCTGTCTGCTGTAGGTACCAGGTGGGGGTCAGTTAGACACCTGGAACAAGAAGGTGGAATGATGGGGCAGGTGTGAAGCAGGTAGGCACTTCAGAGCTGGGCACTCAACCTTGGGGATGCCTTCGGGGGTGCAATTATGTTCCTCTCTCCTCTTGCTGAGACAAGTGGCTTGCCGTCCCTGGTCATGAAGAAGACACTTTGCTTTTCAGGCATGACTGCATATCCCATGCAGCAAGGTGAGCTAAGATGATACCCTCTGCCACCCTCCTTGAGCTCTCCCCCTTCAATTTCGTGAGGATCCCTCCTAGCCCTTGAGGGTAGTAATCCACCCAGCAGTGGTTGCCGACATCACTGGGATTTACAGGTCTCAACCATCACACGGGCTCCCAGCCTATGGCCAAGTAACATTATCCCCTAAGCTATGTGTCCCTGGGAGGCACTTCCCAGACATTACCAGCTGCTTAGACATACAATTCACTTCCAGTAGTTTAAACCCGAACCAGGACTCAGAGATTGTTGCTGCATCTCTACCTCTTCTCTATCACAATGCCAACTGTGGCCTCCCTTGAGAGCCAAGTATTTAAAAATTAATCACCAGGTTTCATTCCACAAAGAAGATCCTGTTCTATTTATTTCTCCTTTTTCTTCAGATCCTCTCCTGGAAATCTGATGGAAAGAGCCATATGACTTGCCATTTTCTTCCTCTATAAAGTGGTGTGAAAATTGCACAGAAGGTCATCGGGAGGCACTTCCAGTCCAAGACATCTCCTCACCCAGAGAAGGAGAGGGGGGTGTTTCCAACATTGGCCAACTGCTGTAAGTCTGATGTGCTTTGGGGCATTGACTAATGGTAAGAGTAGGTAGACTTCTAAATGGCCTCAATTCTTCACTCTTCCATCTGTAGTCATACCCTTTGCAATATGACTTTATGTCTCTTCCCATCAAGAAGTGGAGTCTTCCCTATACCCTGAAGCTGGCTTACTGTTATAATTTGCTTTAGGCAAGAGAATGAAGTGGGAGTGAAAGTCTGCCAGTCTGGGGCCTCAGTATTAAGAGCCCCTGCATGCTTCTACCTCCTCTCTTCGAATGTACTCAGCCTCCCTGAGAACAAACCCAGGCTAGCCTGCTGGAGGAGGAAAGACTGCTTGGAACAGAGACTTGCCATCCCATCATACTCTATCTCATCACTCACCATCCCAGCATAGCCAGCCCCCAGCTGACTCAGAAGGTAATTGAGTCAACCAAGACAAGAAAAACCACCCAGCTAAGCCCAGCCCGAACTGCCAAGCCCCAGACTCATGAGTGAAACAAATGGCTATTGCTTTAAGCTACTGTATCTTGGGGTGGTTTGTTATGCAGTATGAGCTAACTGATGCAGACTCCATGGTTTATCAGCATAAACTTCCACATTGGCAGTTTCAAAAAAGGCACCACCTGGCTCATCTCAAACATTCAGCAGGGTGATGGTGTCCCCATTTGTTTCCTTCACTTGATCTTCTGGAACCATTTTCTTGAGCCTGCAGGACCTAACATTGAAACTGGAAGAAAAGGGTCTTGGGGGATGGGTTGAGTTGCCATATGTTTCCTTTTCACAAAAGTCCTTGCAAAGCATATTTCTTTTATTTCATCCTTGGATGATTGCCTTCAATTTCTTTGTTTCATAAGCTTCTATTCTCCCAAAGAGCTGCGACAGCATTGATTTCAACCTATGATTGCCAGTGAAATATTAAACCCTATTGATTTGAAACTCAGGATTAGTTGCAAGTTGGATACTCTGCATATTTTGAAGATGGGAAATTTTATTTCTTCTACTTGAAGAGTAATCACAACCTCACAGTATTCTTGCTTTTTTGATGTAGAACTTCAAATCCGATTTCTTATTTGGTTCCCTAAAATTGTGAAATGCACTATGTTCACTAACGAATCACTTTACTCTTTCAAATGAAGCCTTCATACTTATTACTAAGTATGCCAATGTGAAAATACATATTCTCTCCAATATCTATACATTGAATACTGTCATTATGATTCCTCCACCTCCCCAAACATCAACAAAAACCTTATTGGCTATAAGTAAATATATCATATTCTGAGTAGGAATTCAGCAGAATCATTTTTCTTTTACTAAGCAGAGTTTATCATTAGTTTGATGTCTACTGAAAGCACACCACTGTGTCTAAGACTCCCATTAGCTTGAAGCTCACCCCAGTACATGGCTACTACTGAAAATCTTCAACCTAAAATGCCCTCCAAGAATATATCGTCACACTGCTGAAATAAAACTTCTCTGGATGACTCAAGACAGGATCTGCAATGGGTTGTCTGAAAACCAAGTTCATCTGAAGATGCAAAAGGCTAAAGACGTGGCAATTAATTGCCTCCCAATTCTTAATTCACAGCTACGTTAATCATAAGCCTCTCCAAAATAAAAACAGTTAAACACTTTGAAACAAGACATTTCAAAAAATGTATACACCAGTGAACATTTTTACTCAACAGACATATATCTATGTAATAGCTGTATCCAACTTTAGAAACTGTTGCCCTAGTATGTTCTAAATAGAGCCTAGGAACACAGGGTCCCCCTCCCTCTCCTTTCACCTGAGGTCTCCCCAAACCCTGACCCGCATTCCGCACCCCTCCCTAGTATTCATTCAGGAGGAGGCCCAGTGGCAGAGCCAGCAGTCCCAGTAGCATAGCGGTAGGATGGAGTGAGAGTAAAGCCCCAGGGGAAGTTGCAGCCCCGCAAACCTCAGACTGTATTTTCCTCTGTCTCCCACACCACCATTCTAAGACTTTCCTCCTCCTTAACCCCAAGCTTTGGCATTACTCCTGAGATAAAATGTCCAGAAAGTGGAGTTGCAGGGGTCCCTTCTGAAATGTAGCTGAGATGCCCTAAGAACCTATTCCCAATTTATTCTTTGATCTCCCCCTTCCTTTCTCAAGCAGCACTCAAAGGACCAGTCTGACATCTGCAAGCCATGGCAGACAGAGATACAAACCTGTGATCCTAAGAGTCTTCAAGGGAAGTCCTGCTGAACTTAGCCTTTCCCAAAAGGGTCACAGATAAAAAATGAGCAGGTGAAGAGCAGACAAGCCCACTCACCATTGTTTGTGTCTCTATCAACTTATGAGCTGCTGATTTCACTTCTTTGAGTATATACCCAGGAAAGGAACTGCTGGATCATATGGTAGTTCTATTTTTAATTTTTTGAGTAATTCCGTATTATTTTCGATAATATCTGTGCAAATTTACATTTCCACCAAGAGTGTACGAGGGTTCCCTTTTTTCCACGTCCTCACCGACACCTGTTACCCTGTGTCTTTTTTATAATATCTGTCCTGATAGGTGTGAGGTGATATCTCATCATGATTTTTTGCACTTCCCTTGTGTGGAGCACTTTTTCGTCTACGTGTTAACCATTTTTATGTCTTATTTGAAAAATTTCTAGTCAGGTCCTTTGACCATTTTTAAATCAGATTAATTTTTCTTATTGCGTTGTATGAGTTCCTTATATATATTGGAAACATACAAAAAAATTAAAACTTAGTTTATACCCATCCCCCAAAATATTGATAAATATTTTTGACACTGTATCACCAGCTATCAAAACTAATTATTTAAAGTAATGCATCATATTCAAGAATTAAAAATGAAAATTATATTTAGCAGTTTTTTATAGCTTGGAGAAATGTTATTGAGGCTGAATTCCACTGAAATGAGATAACATCTTACAAGTAACATACATGTAATTATTAATAAATATTAATATATGACATGTTTTAAAATAGAGAGACGTAAGTACATTTTCAAAAAGTAACCAAAGTAGAAACACAGAACCTGAACTTTCAGGCACAAATAGTACTTTGACATGGTCTCTTTCTTTCTGTTGACATTTGGTTGTACATTATTCAAAGATGCTACAGAAAGTTGCTAATAACTGGCTGCCAGAGATCAAAAATCTTGTCTAAAGAGACAAAAAATATTCACACATACAAAAAAGGTTTTTAAAATACTCAGGAACTTTTAAAAGACATCTCATCATCAAACTGTAAGGTCCCCAGTGACAAGAAGCACATGTGTTTTATTTTCTAATATACGCCATGGGACCCAGTGACTGGCACATAGGTGGCCTCAGGATACTGTTCTAGTTGAAAACATCTGGGCACAAATGATAGGCAACTCTTTAACCAGAGCATCTGAACTTGGGCATTTTTTTTTTAATCTGACGAAGTATATAATCAATATTTCTAATGAGAACTCAGTCTTGCTTTTATATTTTTCATGTCTTATCAATGTTTTAACTTTCAACATTTAATACCTCAAGGCTCACTGGTACCTTGTACACCTTAGCATCATCATCAAACTAGACCAGTGTAAATGCCAGGAGCCTAAATGATCCACTTTTCAATTAACTCATTTAGAAATTTCCGAGATTGAGTGAAATAAAGGGAGAATTTTTTTTTTTTTTTTGAGACAGAGTCTCACTCTGTCACCCAGGCTGGAGTGCAGTGGTGCGATCTCGGCTCACTGCAACCTCCGCCTCCCGGGTTCAAGCAATTCTCCTGCCTCAGCCTCCCAAGTAGCTGTAGCTGGGACTACAGGCACATGACGCCACACCCGGCTAATTTTTTGTATTTTAGTAGAGACAGGGTTTCACTGAGTTGCCCAGGCTGGTAGCGAACTCCTGAGCTCAGGCAATCCACCTGACTCGGCCTCCCAAAGTGCTGGGATTACAGGCGTGAGCCACTGCGCCCGGCCAAGGCAGAAATATTTATTCCTGATTTGCCTGGCCTATGCAGAGAGCTCTTCTGAACTCAGGCTGTGCTAGGTCCTTCCCTATAGGAGAAACCACACTTGGCAATGGAACCCTCATTTTTCCTATCCTCCAGCAATTGTCAATCTATTATGGCCAGCGTTCAGTGAGACTCCTATGACATGAAACTTGCAGCTTTTTTCACCAGGAACTGACTTTGGTCAATTTCAGCAAAGGGTGGAGTTTAGTAGAAGGAAACTCACAGAATCAGGAGGGGTCTTCAAAAGGACAGGCCCAGTCCTGGGACCCCAGCAGGAGATGCTGGAAGCTTCTCTCAGGCATTGTGGGATGTTGACTCATCTCTGGTTTGGCTTCTATCACAGTGTGATAAGTTTCCATATTCTTGAGAGAATGTGGAAACCATTCTTCAACCTACAAGTACCATCAACCTATAGGGACATGTACTAATAGGTACTACAGGGTCACATGTCCACTTACCAGTGAGATAGAGTCCAGGGGAAAAATCTCCCCAACCTCAGAACTCACATTGTCCCTAGAAGAATGTGCCCAAGTCACCTGTCATCAGGGTCAAACAGGTGCTGGTTTAGGGTATAACCATGTACCAAACGGACACTGAGACTAGCAATGATGTTATTATTACTGCTAACATTTATCAAATGCTTATTATGTACCAGTTGCCCTTCTCATCTTAACGGCTATTTATTAACTCCTCTTTTACACTACAACCTGTGAAGTAATTCTTTTTCAAATAGAACCATCTGGAACCCAGATGTTCCAGAAATAGCTCAGCTGAGAGACTCTCTCTGAAGAAGACCTTAAATTGGTTGAGCCTAGGAGACAGACACTGCAGTTAGCAGGGTTCTAAGATGGTTCTCTGCTCCTCTCCCGAGTTGCAATGCCTCCTATAATCCCCTGCCCTTGATGTATAGAGGTCTAGGACTCCATCTTGCCAGCATAGCTACAGAGATCCCTGCTGGCCTTGCAGGAGCTAACTGCCATGCTGCAACCTGCCTACGGAGAGGGCTGTGTGTCTGGGAATGGTGGGGGCTTCTTGCAGCTGAGGGCCTCAGTCCTACAAACACAACAACCTGAATTCTTCCAACCACCAGTGGGCTTGGAAGAGGACCCTGGTCTCAGGTGAGACGGGCACCGCAGCCAACACTTTGATTGCCGCCTTTGAGACCCTAAGCAGAGAACCAGATAAGCCGTGTATAGGCCCCAGCACCACGACAACTGTGAGACAATAAATGTATATTGTTTTAAGCCACTAAGTTTGGTCAGTTTGTTATGCAGTACAGGAACCTAGTGTAGCCACTGTTAAATTAAAATTGAGACTGAGCCTGAAGACTCCCTGAGTACACAAAGCCTTAACTTTCATTGATTTGCAAAAATAAGCAAAACTGAATTAAAGCTATTTCTTATAAATGCCTATATTAAAGAAAAACAGAACTTAAGCCCAACCAATCAGAAAAAGCTAACAAACTTATAAAAAGAGGGACTTTCTAGTAGGATAGATCAAATAAGGCAACTGTATAGCTGTAGCCAATCAAATGTTTTCTCTTTGCTTTACTTCTGTGTTCATCTATAAAAGCCTCCTCCAGCTGGGAACGGTAGCTCATGCCTGCAATCCCAGCACTTTGGAAGGCCGAGATGGGTGGATCACTTGAGGTCAGGAGTTCAAGACCAGCCTAGCCAACATGCTGAAAACCCATCTCTATGAAAAATAAATACATCAATAATACAAATATTACCTGGTGGCATGCACCTAAAGTCCCAGCTACTAAGGAGACTGAGGAAGGAGAATCACTTCAACCCAGGAGGTAGAGGTTGCAGTGAGCCGAGATCGTGCCACTGCGCTCCAGCCTTCGTGACAGAGCAAGGCTCTGTCCCAACAACAACAAAAAAAAGGCCTTCCTCTTCTTCCCTCAGTGGAGCTCATGAACCACCTCTGGTTTGGTTGCTGTTTGCTCAATAAGTGTTTTAAAATTTTACTGCGCCTCAGTTTACATGCTTAATGACACCAACAGAGACAGGACTTGCACAAAGCATGAACAACCCTGATGGAAGGACAGTTCCTGTGGGGTGGGTCAGAGGAGGGAAGAATCTACCAAAACAGGACCACCACACATCCTGCCAAACAAGGGGCTTATTTTGCAGCTAGCCAAGCCTATGGGGGCAAATCTGATCTGGCTTCCATTGTGCCTGACACCTCCTTCAGGCTTTGTATAGACTTAAGAGCACTGGGGAATGCTTCCGAAAAATACACAGATGGGCAGTACTGTGTACACTTCAGGCAGATTTCAGGCCCCTGACATTTCCCCTTGTGTCCTCTGCTTCCATACCCAGGAACCCCGACTCTGGATCATACTTTCCCAAGGTGGGGCCATATGGTACCCAAGGAAATGAGAAGTGGTTTTGGGGGGAAGGTCAAAAAATATTATCCTTTTCATGCATGTACATAGATATACATATGATACATAAACAGATTTACAGTATATCTATGGTGTTATAATTTCATGGGAGACAATAAAACAATGTCTTAAAAAGCTCCACATGGGGAAGATAATGAAAGAAGGTGGAGAAACACTGGTGTGGACAATAATAGTTCATGGTCAAAGCAGAGAAAGGCTTTGAGACACTGATAATACTTTACGTCTTGTCCTGGCTGGTGGTTACATCAATGTGTTTGCCTTGTGAAAATCCACAGGCACATGCTAAAGACCTGTACACTTTATGTAAGGCACACTTCATCAAGGGGGAACGTTTAGCAACAATTGGAAAAGCAAAATCCAGTGTTCTGACACTTCTAGCTAAAGACGCTGTCACGTTGGAGTAAAACGCACAGACTCCGGGCAGATACCGAGGCTCTATCTCAGTTCCTCTTTTTCCTTGTGTGCGACCTTGGCTAAATAACACACTTCTGAGCCTCAGTGTTCTCATCGGGAAAACGGGTTTAATAATACAGTCTGCCTCAAAGGGTTGTGGTGAGATTAAATGAGTTTATACATGTAAAGTACTTAGGACAGTGTGTGAAACAGCACACGCTACAGAAGTTCTACTAGTTCTGCTGTCCTGTTTGTTGTTGTTCTGTTTGTTTGAGACAGGGTTTCCCTCTGTTGCCCAGGCTGGAGTACAGTGGCACAATCTCGGCTCACTGCAACCCCTGCGTCCCGGGTTCAAGCAATTCTCATGCTTCAGCCTCCTGAGTAGTTGGGATTACAGGTGCGCATCACCACTCAGGCTAATTTTGTATGTTTCACCATGTTGGCCAGGCTGGTCTTGAACTCCTGACCTCAGGTGATCCACCAGCCTCAGCCTCCCCAAGTGTTGGGATTACAGGCGTGAGCCACCGCGCCTGCCCATCCTGGTTTTATTGAAGCTCTTTCTGCCTTGTCCTTTCTCTATCAACTTTAAGTTTCTGAAGAACAGGGAAAACCACCGGCGGTTATCTTTCCCCAGCCCGCAGTGTGGTGCTTTGCAAAAGCTAGATGCTCACAGTGTTGTGGTTGAAGTTGTGGAATCATTTACTTTCTTGTGGCATTTTGATACAGTTTAGAATTATTGATCTTGGTTTCTGGGAACAATATGGTTACATATTAGATACTTTCAGACCAAATTCTGTTTTCTCCTTTAAAAATAAGGTAAAGGGTCACAGTTCCCTAGTCTTGACATAGACGAATGACCAACTGGGAGTCAGGAGCCCAGGGCTCTCATTCCATCTCTGCTGGCCACTGGCTGAGGGATCTTTAATAAGAAATTATTTCTCCCACACACACAGGCCTGGGTTTTCTCATCTGGACAATGAGACAGCTGGATCAGACAACCTCTAAGGTTCTTCCTGTGTGGTTTTGTAGTTAATAACAACAACAACAATAACAGGAGCAGCAACTTCACCTTTAATGTGTGCCAGGCAGGAGTCAGAGTACAGTACTCACCCCTTCAGTCCCCATGATATACGTGCTCTCATTATCCCCATTTTACAGATGGAGAAACTGAGGCACAGTAGTCCCCCCTGCTGGTAAATGACAGAACCAATATCTGGCTCCAGAGCCTGTATTCAACCATTACCAGGTACTGCCACCTCCAAGTTCACAAAGACATAAAACATAAAGAAATTATTCACATACTTCCCCTAGCAAGCTGTGTATAGAGCCAGCACTCTCAGACCTCCGTGACATCGTCCCTCCATTCACCTTTCAAGAAGCAACTCCACATCCACTATTTCCTGAAACTTTTCTGAGTCAGCACCAAGAGCCACACCCCCTACTTTTGCATGCATCCCCATCTGGGCCTCTATGTGATAGTCACAGTGTTTTGTGTTGATTCCTGTTATTTTATTGAATTGTCCCATGTCCCTAAGTAAATGACTACCCTTCTGAGGTCAGAGACTGTCTTCATCTATTGATATTCTCCTTCAGGAGCAGATAGTTGAGTTCAATAAATATTACAAACAGAGCACTACTTACATTTACATATACAGACGTCTCTCGGCTTCCAAGGGAAATTAGTTCCAGGACCCCCTGAGGATATCAAAACCTGAGGATGCTCAAGTCCTAAAGCTGCCCCCTGGAACCCAAGGATATGAAAAGCCAGACCTTTATATCAGTGAGTTCCACATCCTGCAAATACAGTACTGTACTTTCCATGTGCGGTTGTCTGAATCCATGAATGTGGAATGTAGGGACATGGAGGGGCACCCGCAGTGCATCATACTCTGGGACAATCTATTAATTTAGCTGATAGAATGTGGGATGGGGAAAAAGAGAAGGCTGGGCTCCTGAGTTCATGGCTGTGGTTGGATGGTGGCATGGTGAACCAAGACAGGCCCTAGAGGAGGAGTGTACTTGGACAGGGAAGACGAGGTAGGAAACAGAATGTGTTTATTTCTACAACACAGTGTGAGGACTGAGCACCAGACGTGCACCAAGTTGCCACAGGAACTTCCTGAGGAGCCCTGGACTCTTCACTCCCGTCCTCACAAGAGTGACCCTGGAGGAGCAATGCATCATTGCAATGTCACTTCCATGTTCACCTTTTTGAATATTAATGACCCTGCTGGCCTGTGTTCTGCTGGCTGTACCTGTCCCTAGAGGAAGTGGAGGCAGAGCAGATGAACTCAGGGTTTGGGATTGAAATTCCATCAGGCCTTTGGGTCAATGGAAATCTTTTATGCTATGACAGTGACACAGGCTCATGTCTTCTTTCACGTAATTCCAGAAGCTGGGTGACAGTCGTGTTCATCTCTAACCCCAAATCCTGTGGCTGTGGGGCCAGAAAGCACACGAGCAGAATCGGGGGTCTGTATTGAGCAGACCACTCAACACAGGTGGCTGTAGCTACAAGTGCCATGTCCTGACACCAATGGATCCCAACCCTGCTGTCTGGGGGAAAAGCTAATTTTAAGATTTATACTAGGAATGCACACATGAAAAGAGGATTTGATCTTTTTTGGCATATCTGGTTTGCAGCTGTGTGTCTGCACTGGATTGTTAATAATATCAGAAACATATCTGAACCACCTAGAGATGTGTCTCTGTTGTCAACACTGTCTGGAAATAGCTGTCAGGCCCACACTAAACAAGGCTCTCAAAGAAGGGAGTGAGGAGAGGTTATGTGTTCTAATAGAAGTTATAAAAACCTATCAGTTCAGGAAGAAAGACCAAGCTGCAAAGATAGGGTTGGAAAATGTGCCATCACTGCTTGAGTAGTAGCCAAAATACCTGGAAACCTGAGAGAAGTTGGTCAGGGCCAGTGCACAGTCTAAAGTAGTGACGGCGAATATGCATCCAACCTTACAGCGTTTGTTTACCCATATCCTGCCTACTGCCCGACTATTGTCTGTAGCCGTGGGCTCTGTGTGATTAAAGGCCACGTAGTGCAATCCCTGTCTGAGGCTAACACACACCTACACTCACACATAAACTGCAGTAGACGCAACAAGCATCCATCCATATTCCTTTGACCCTTCTCTTTTCACTGCCTCTGGCCCCAATTCCAAATTCCAGCACCTGCACGTCTGTCAAAAGGCCTTCTCTGGTCACCAGAGCCTGATCTTCTCATAGACATTGTGGATTGGAACTGATAGGAAATTAATGCCTCCAGGGCCAACCCTTACCCAGTGACTGACAGGAGTTGGTAGGTAAATACACCCTGAGGTGGGAATAATTTGAAATTAATGTTCAACACTGTTTACCAGAGTCCCCTGAGGGAATGAGGCTCTAGTTTCCCACAAAAAATACTTGCTGAACTTGAATCCTTGTCTCAAAATCTGTTTCTGGGAAATCTAAACTTGGGCACCTGGATGTATATTACACACATATAAACACACA
This sequence comes from Macaca mulatta, assembly GCF_049350105.2. Classification (NCBI taxonomy): domain Eukaryota; kingdom Metazoa; phylum Chordata; class Mammalia; order Primates; family Cercopithecidae; genus Macaca; species Macaca mulatta. The sequence continues at coordinate 11,739,506 of NC_133408.1, read as the reverse complement.
CAGTACTCTACTATTCATAGAAAGTTGTAAGTTGTACAACACCCTTTACTTATACTATCTTATTTTATATTTGCATCAACTTTGTTATTGTTCCTATCATTCCATTTTTTAAAATGAGGAAACCATCTCACAGAGGCGAATATAGATCACCAAAAGTCATATAGAAGGCTCAAAGCCACTACCTGTTGCTATCAATGCTTTTGGATTTTCTACTGTACCTATGCTACCCCAGTGGAGGACAAATCAACAAAAGGACACACTTCCAAAGAGCTCACTTAGAGTCAGAGTGTCTCTTGGTAAAAGCTAAAATTGCTGGAATGGCAGAGCCATGTAACTCTTGGGGTGAACTGATCCCTACTCATCTCCCACAAAGTCTCCCTTATTATCTCCTAACACATGCTACAAACATAGTAGGTATTCAATAGCTACATGATAGATAGAAAGATGAATGGATGGATGGATGGATAATGAATGGGTGGATAGATGGATAGATGGATGAATGAACAGACAGATGGATGGATACATGGATGAATGGATGATGAATGAGTGGATGCACAGATGAATGGATGGGGATGGATGGATAGATGGAGGGATGGATTAATGAATGGATGGATTCATGGATGGGGATAGATGAATGGATGAATGATAAATGGGTGGATGGATGAATGAATGAGTGGACAGATGGATGGATCAATGAATGAGGCTGGGCACAGTGGCTCATGCCTGTAATCCCAGCACTTTGGGAGGCCGAGGCAGGTGGATCACGAGGTCAGGAGATCGAGACCATCCTGGCTAACACAGTGAAACCCCGTCTCTACTAAAAATGCAAAAAATTAGCCGGGCGTGGCGGCAGGTGCCTGTAGTCCCAGCTACTTGGGAGGCTGAGGCAGGTGAATGGCGTGAACCCAGGAGGCGGAGCTTGCAGTGAGCCGAGATTGCACCACTGCACTCCAGCCTGGGCGACTGAGCGAGACTCCATTTCAAAAAAATAAAAAAGATGGATGGATGAATGAATGGATGCAAGGAGTGGATGGATGAAAGGATGGATGGATGGATGGATGGATGGATGGATGGATGGATGGGGATAAATGAATGTATGAATGATAAATGGGTAGGTAGATAGATAAAAGAATAAGTAGATGGATGGATGGATGGATGGATGGATGGGTAGATGGATGGTGATAGATGACTAGATGAATGATAAATGGCTGGATGGATGAATGAATGAGTGGATGGATGGATGGATGGGGACAGACAATGGATGAATGATAAATGGGGGATGGATGGATGAATGAATGAGTGGATGGATGGATGGATGGGGATAGACAAATGGATGAATGATAAATGGGTGGATGGATGAATGAACGAGTGGATAGATGGATGAATGAATGGATGCAAGGAGGAGTGGATGGATGGATGGATAGATGTATAGATGATGGATGGATGACCATATCAGTCCACATGAATGTCTGAGCCTATTGTAGCCTTAGCCTTAGCAAGAACAGGGCTGAAGTTACAACTTAAATATGATTTGTATGTAACTTTTGCTTATTTTATTGTCTATTTACCAGCACCAAACACATCTGAGATGGTGTGTATGAAAATGCCATCTACTAATGATGTCAGAAAAGAAAGAGCTTGAGAAAAACAAGTGTCAATTACTCACCAGAGGTGAGGCTTATTCTTATGCTTTAGGGAGAATAAAAACCACCTGGGAAGCTTATAAGCTTGTGATGCATCAGCATCACAAGTACACATGTTGCTTGAAGAGGGAGTCAGAAGCAGAATGTAAAAGGCATCACCCCACCCCAGATATGCACTGAAAGTGTTATGGGCAAAATAAAATAAACATCCTAGACTGGGAGGATAAGTTTGGGGCCTAAAAATTGAACTCCACACCCAGTGTATACATCTTTTCTAATGCAGGCAACAGCACACTGTTCTCATCTTTGCTCGAACACATTCTGTTACGGGAAGTTTTTTACCTCCTGTAACTGTTCATTCATTTTTGAATAGTTTGGTTACAAAGTTCTTAGTGGTTCCATTTCTGTTCACTGATGCTGTAAGGATTGGGTAAAATCCCCATGTACCATGATACCCAATGGAATATATAGGGATAAATGGTGTGTCAGTTCTAAAATAAGCACCCTTCTTATTTCTTCAAGTGTCCATGCTATAGGGTTTGATGAATTCTTAAGCATCTGGGTCGACATCCTCTCAACCTATCATTGTTTATCAATGTTTCTCTGAGAATGTGGTACTAAATTTATACTTCCAGCTGTGCTCTGATAAAAGTAGAGAGGGCCCATCACACCCTTTATTATGGACAATCTACCTCCATCATTGCCTTCTAGAATCACATTAGCTGATCTGGTAGCCACATCCTATTAAGCCAAAACTCAATTAAAACCTCTGGAGTCTTTTGTCACTAGAAATCTCTGTGTGTGTGGCCATTGATTCAGTTATCAGCACTCTGAATAAAGCCACTCATCCATGTTGTGAATTATCTGACTATTCAGCCTGCATTTTGGCATCTCTCCATGTACTCCACGTAGAAAGAAATGCATTGCATCTTCAGCCTTCCTCTGTTCACTAGACCTGGGTAGAGCTATCAAAATCAATTGTCTGACCCCTGCTCCTGGAGGCACACCATCATGATATTAGAGGAGAGGTACTGGTATGGGATGTGATAATACCCTCGCGTAAAGACACCAGATAACACTTTATTTCCAGAGAGTAGATGTATAAATAATTGTTCTCATCATTTCAAAAATGACCACTTCCTATGCTGATTCAGGATAATGAAGAAACACAGGGCTCTCTCAGCATACTCAAGAAATGAAACTTTAGTCTGAAAGTCTGCTGTTTTTTAAAAAAATAGTTTACTCCATTTACATTTATTCTGATTACTGATCATTTATTTGGATATATTTTTGCTATAATTTTCCTTTCTTTTCTGTTTTTTTCTTTTTCCTTACCTGCCTCCTGCTCTATTTTGTTTTTTTAATTCTTACTCTTTTTAATTTCTTAGTCTTCTTTTGGAATTATTTATCCATATTAGTATACTTTCATGAATATGATATTAAGCACAATTTTCTATTATTTTTTCTATTCTGAAGCTAATCAATATCTCTACCTTGTAAAGACGGACCTCTAACTTGCCTCCAAATTCTGCTTTTCTATCATCTTTGGTATTGTTGTTCAGTATCTTATTCATTTTCATTTTTAAAAACTCTTCAAATATTATTGATATTAATATTATTCTTATAGTAGGTTTGCAAAATGTTTCCCCAGTTTCTTAACTGCCCTTGCTCTCTGCTGTCCACTGGGTCCTTCCAGCTTCCATCTCCTTCTTTTAACATTATGGCATTTGACCTTTCACATAGTGAGTCTCTTAGTCTTTGTATGTCTAAAAGTGTCTTTATTTTACCTTCATTCATTATAGAGCAAGGGGGGAAACTATTTTATTGAGAGGTTTCTGAGGGGACTGAAAAGAGGGGAAATGATGAGGTTCTTTGCCAGAGGCTCTTTGGGCAGTTCAGGTTCAGATCTGCTGGGGAAAGCTCTGCTCCCTCTTGAGTGATCATTTAACTGAATAGAAATTTGAAATTGATCGTTTTTTTCCCTTTACCATTTAGAAAATAATATTCAATTACCATCTAACATTTGTCATTGCCAATGAGAAGTGTGCTGTCGGTCTGAATGCTGCTCCTTTTTTAGGTAAGCTTTTTAAAGATTTTTATTTTTATATCACCTTGCATATTCTGTAGTTTCACTACAATGTGTTAGGTGTGGATTAATAATATGTATCCTTCTCAAGGTTTAGGGTGCTACCGGAAACTGGTCTAATGATTTTTAACTACAGAAATTCTCCACCAATTTTTAAAAATATTGTCCCCAGCACTTTGGGAGGCCAAGGCTGGTGGATCACGAGGTCAAGAGATCAAGACTATTCTGGCCAACATGGTGAAACCCCATCAATACTGAAAATACAAAAATTAGCTGGTTGTGGTGGCAGGCGTCTGTAGTACCAGCTACTTGGGAGGCTGAGGCAGGAGAATCGCTTGAACCCCGGAGGCAGAGGATGAAGTAAGCCGAGATTGCACCATTGCACTCCAGCCAGGCGACAGAGCGAGACACTATCTAAATATATATATATATATGTAATATATATTTTTGTATGTATAAATTATTTATTTATATAGTATCTCCTATTCATTCCATAAATTCCTTTTGGAAATCCTGTTAGCTGTATTTTGGAGCTTCTTGTTTTACTTTTATCAGCTCAATTTATAACTTGTATTTGTATCTTTTTACCTCTTGGAGCTGTATTCTAAGTGGATTTTTCAGGTTTATCTTCAGAAATGTTTCTCCAATTGCATCAGCAATCCTTTGTATCTTTTACAAATCCACCTGCTTTTCTTTCGTCTTATGTTATAAAATCTATTCCTCACAGGGTCACTTTGGACATCTAAATCATGCTTATTTTCAATTCCGTGGACTTTACTCTCATCTGCAGTTCTTTGGGAACACTCATTTGTTGTATCTGTGGGCTGTCTCTCTCAGCGGTAAATGCCTTTGTGTGTTTGTAATGCTGATGGTTACTTGAGGGAAATAAGAATGTACCACTTGGCACAGTGTGCATGATGTAAACTTATCTTTGTTGTATGTTGGCTCCTGAAGAAATTCTGCCCATGTGCCCTGGGTTATGAGGGTGATCCCACGGGGTAGTTTAACTTTGGCTCCTGCAGACCCCATGGGGTCCACCAGCTCCAGGTTTTTTTTTTTTTTTTTTTTTTGTCTGTCTGTTTTTTTCCATCATCTCTATGCTAAACTGGATTTTGTTTTGATTTTTTTGAGACAGAGTCTTGCTCTGTCACCCAGGCTGGAGTGCAGTGGCGCAATCTTGGCTCACTGCAGCCACCACCTCCCAGTTTCAAGCTATTCTCCTGCCTCAGTCTCCCGAGTAGCTTACAGGCGCACACCACCATGCTCAGCTGATTTTTGTATTTATAGAAGAGAGGGGGTTTCACCGTGTTGGCCAGGCTGGCCTCAAACTCCTGACCTCAGATGATCTGCCTGCTGGCCTCCCAAAGTGCTGGAATTACAGGCGTGAGCCATCGTACCTGGCCTAAATTGGTTTTTAATGAGGTTTATTGGCTTGAGTCTGGCTGTGTGCATTTAGTCTCATGCTCACACATTGTGGAAGCTTGTGTACTCTGATTTCCCTCAAGTAACTCTTTTTCTACCCAAGATATGGAATACAAAGCCCACATCTGGGGCTGGTGAGTGGGGCTTTTAATTCCCATCTCAATGGCAGGACAATCTTTATTGCTGGGAGTTCAGTCCCACCTCCTACCAACCAGGGATCTTGCAGCTTAGACTCCCTCTCAGTGCAGTTATTCATGGTAGACACCTTAACCCAGAGTCCCCAGGCCTTCTTCTGCTCCAACTCTGGCTTCTTGTTTCGGCGCCTAGAGAGCTTCCTTTTCCAGCCCTCCAACTCATCTGTGGACTTTCATGTTTTTGTTATTTTTGTAGTAGAAGGGGACTTTCCCAATTATCTCAGTTGGCCATCTTTACCGGAAGTCTGAAGGAACTTTGGAACTTTAGAGGAAATAATTCACAGGCAATGCTTTCCCCTCAGCCTTTAATTGGATGTTTTTCCAGCTATACATCTCTGCATCCAAGTCCTACAAGAGCAAGCAAGTGCCTTTGTAACAAGACAAAAAAAAAAAAAAAAAAAGAGGCAAAATATTCACTAAGGCAAAAGCCAAACCCTACAGAAACTACTCGGAAAGAGAAAGCACCAAATGAATAAACAAGTTTCAATGTGCTCAGTGAACAGTAGTCTTGGTATCTTCTATGTGCTCATCAAAGGTAAGATGTTGGTTAAGCAAAAGGAAAGTTTCTGCCTTTGTGTCCTTGACCCCAAAGCAAAAGAACTCATATTATAGGAAGCAACATTTTTCTTATAAATATAATTTGGAGAAGAGGACTCTTTCTTTGCAATTCCTCCCCTTCACCCCAATTCCAGTCAGAAACTCTGAGCAGTTGTGTGTTTGCAAAGCTGAATGAGCCTGAAGTCGAGCTGTTCAATAATGTACAATAGAAATGTTAACTGCAGTATTGATTTTTCATTATGTTTGTATTGCCTGTTTAATTTTATTTTCCTTGCAGGAAACTTTTTAATCAAAAATCCAGTTATTGAAGAACCCCATAAGCCAACCGATGCTGGTGAGACTGGAGGAAGCACAGGCATTAAGCCTCTCCTGCCTATTCCCTCTTCCACCTTCACCCACCCCCAGTGAGAGTTCAGAACCGAAAGCTCCTCCAACTGAGAGTAAATGCGTGTGACCTTCAGTTCCACAGAGGTTAACCTACTCTGATTAACTTTTCCATGTTATTCCATTAAATAAAAACAGTTTTGACACCCAGAGACTAAAGCATCCTAGAGATAATACAATAACCCTATGCAATCATTTCAAATTGGATTGTAATAATTCATTTAAGTGACCATACATATTTGTTATATGTAATATGAAACATCGCAAAATGAAATCAATAGAAATGTTTCTTGTTAATGAAGATATACTGGGCTGTTATGTGTGGGTTGTGGACTCAATACCCACAGAAATCTTATTTGTATTATAAATTTCAGGGTATCCTGAGAGTTACAAATGAAGATAGCATTTCTTAAAGAAGCGATGGCTGGTCATTTAGAAAATTATATCATAAATTTTATGTCATTTCTTGGTCTTTCAAGGTCTTTGCCCAGCAACATAGTCTTATGATTTAGGTAAAAATTCTAGCTGAGTGATTACATTCAACTATTTGCAAATGGACTTTTCCCCAAACTTTCATTTTTACATTCCGGATTTAAAAATAACTTCACTTTGGTAAGTCTGAAGATCTTACCTCATAATATTTTAATACAAATTGTAGAATATTTTATTTCTCTTAACATAAAAACTGAAGATACAGAGGCAGTGATAGATAGGTATAGGTATAGCTTATAGATATAAGTATAAATATATAACTATATACATAGGTACAAGCCAATTAATGAGACTATGGTGGGGTTTCACTGGAATGCTACCTTTAACTTCACATATGAAATATAGTATATAGTAGAGTTTATATGTTTATTTATATATATAAATAAAATAAGATTTTTAAGTTTTGCATTAAGTAAACTCATACAGTGTTTTAAAGGCACATTTTAATAAATTCTTCTGCATTCTGAATGATATCACAGTGAGATTTCACTATGGTAAATATCTGCAGCAGAAACAAAGAATTAGTGAATTCATTAGCTGTATGAATCTATTTATACTTCTGTTGTCAAAGCTCATATTCTTTACTTCTAGTGAGACCTTACTTACATCTTGAACAAGACCCATCAGATGATCCTTACCTCTAGTGAGAATGAAGAATTATAAAATGCAAATACAGTTATTTGCACTAAATAAGTGGTCATCCTAGAAAATACAAATTTAAGACAGGTTCATAACAAATAACAGTAAGCATTTTTCTTCATCTATTACATGTTTTCTTGATGCTACTCTTTCTTTTCTGCCATACCTCTGGAATCCTCAATTTTAAATAACTGCAAATTTGCTTTTAAATAAAGCCAATTCTTAGCCTGCTTTGACTGATTCAATAATTTTAATCTGAAATCTAGTTCTACCTGCCTCCCTCATGAGACTGTTGGATTTGGATGGTGCCCATTCCACATCCACTAAAGGGTTGTTCACATGGAGAAGGGCTGGGCTTGCCTTTGTCTTTACCTCCTGATTTCTCAGTCTCTTAAATATTTTGAGACTCAGAACTTCAGGCTCTGTTGCCCTCTAACTTTCCTCTGTAGTGTTTTCTACCCTCCTCCCCTTAACTCACCCCATTCACTTCAGACTTTGGTTTTGCTGTTTGGATCCTTAAGTGTCCACATGTACAAGTCACTGTTCCTTGAGGTTCTTCACACTCTTTCTACAAACCACACCTGACACTTTCACCAACAGGAACTGCTCTGCCTCTAAACCTGGAAACACTGAGATTCTCTTTGTTTTCATCCTCTATTTCACTGACTCTCACTTGTGCTTCCAATGTATTATGGGGGGGTCTTCAAAAAGTTTATAGAAGATGCATACTATGAGGAAACTATGCATAGATTTCAAACCATATTTTGCACTGAAATAAACTCATACTAACTTATTACAGCATGTCTGAACAGAATCAAGTTTGAGACACTAAGAATAAGACATCATTTTGAAAAAAGCCCCTTTCAGAACAATGTGAATTCTGCTAAAATTGAAGCAAGAACAAACATTAAATTTATAGTGAACCTTTGTGGAAGAATGGTGAAATCATTGACGCTTTACAAAATGGAGACAATGGCACCAAAGAAATCAGCAGTTTACATATGGGTAACTTGTTTAAAAAGGGATGAGACAGCATTGAAGATGAAACCCACAGCAGCAAATCATTCATATCAAATTGCAAAAAAAAAAAAAAAAAAAAAAAAAAAAAATTAAATTAATCTTATTCAGGCCCTAATTGCAAAGAAGTGATCATTAACAGCAGAAACAATAGCCAACACTATAGACAAATCAACTGGTTCCGTTCTCAACAAAAATAAATAAATTTGGTTCAAAATTTTAACAAAAAATTAAATACAAGCAAGCTTTCCAGTCAATGAGTGCCAAAACTATTGTGCTCAGTTCAGTGGCAGACCAGCGCAGAGCTTTCAATGGAAATTTTAAACAAGTGGGATCAAGATCTTGAAACATTTCTTCAAAGAACTGTAACAGAAGATGAAATGGCTTTATCAGTACAATCCTGAATGCAAAGCACAATCAGAGCAATGGCTACCAACAAGTGGACATTGTCCAGTCAAAGCAAGAGTGGACCAGTCAAGAACAAAGGTCATGGCAACAGTTTTCTGGGATGCTCAAGGCATTCTGCTTGTTGACTTTCTGGAGGATCAAAGAACAATAACATCTGCTTATTATAAGAGTGTTTTGAGAAAGTTAGCCAAAGCTTTAGCAAAAAAAAAAAAAAAAATCAGAGAAAGCATCACCAGAGAGTCCTTCTTCACCACAACAATGCTCCTAGTCATTAAACATGGGTGATGTGGGGAGAGTTTCAATGGGAAATCATCAGGCATCACCTTACAATCCTGATTTGGCTCCTTCTGGTCTCTTTTTGTTTTCTAATCTTAAACATATCTGTAAAAGGCACCCATTTATCTTCAGTTAATAATGTAAAATATGGTGCATAAACATGGATAAATTCCCGGGACCCTCAGTTCTTTAGAGATGGACTGAGTGGCTGGTATCATCACTTACAAAAGTGTCTTGAACTTGATGGAGCTTACGTTGAGAAATAAAATTTTTAGTTTTACTTTTATCTTTTAATTCAATTTTTCACGACCTTTTTGAAGCTCCCTCATATTTCTACCTCTTCAAGGGCTATTTTGCATCATCACAGCCAGAATCTCACCCTTTCTCCTGGCTCTGCCCTCATCCTGATAACATTTCCAAGCTCTACTGCCTTTAAAAACCAAAGGCAATTCCCTGGGCTCCCATTTCCTCTCTAGTGCTTCTCTCTCTCCTGCCCTTCTCAGTGAAATTTCTTGAAGAGATAGCTTACACTTCTCTCTGCTTCTGCCCTTCCCTCTCACTGCTCAATTTTACCACCACATAAAACTTCTCTGGCCAAAGTCCCCAGTGCCCCATTAATTTCCAAATCCTATTGAATATGTCTGTCTGTATTTATCTCTATCCCCTGTGGCTATGAATTCCCATTTTTGTAACATTTTCATTCCATGAAGTCCCAGCTCCATGAAAGATTTCTCTTTTTTCTATCTGTTCTTGTTTTAATTTTATTTTGATTTTAAATGAACTAGTTCAAACACTCACAAAAGCACAGAAAACAGTATGTCCATCTTTGTCTTACTTTCTTACCCTCTTTTGTCTTACTTTCTTACCCTCTATAATTGCCCTTGGTGACCTCATCCACTGTTATGTCCCTTTAACCCCCAACAGTGCTCACCGCAAGGCCATCCCCACATCTCTTGATCTGTGGGTCTCTCTATCCTGCTCCTTCTTGCCACCCCCGCTGGATGTGCCAGTGGCTGCTGAACACAGCTGACCTTTTTGCCACTCACCAGCCTGCTCGCCTCCTTCATCGTTTCTGCCGACCAAGTCAGAAACATATGCACCCTTCTGGCAAAATCCTGTTATTGGATCTTGGAAATGCCTTTATACTCTGTCCCCTTCTCCTGTCCCTCCATATCCCCCTGAACGTGGCTTTAATTCAGGCTTTTGTCCTCCTCATTGTATTTAGTGTAAGTCTCCTCATTAGCCTGCTCTCTGCAGTCTTTCCCCATCACCCTCCAATCCACTCTCTACCCATCTGCACCACGCATATTTTTTCTTTTTACAATTAAAATCCTATCATGTCACTTCCGTACTTGGGAGGTAATGGGGACCCTTCCTGAACTCACCATAAGATCTAGACTGTAACATGGGATACCAGCTCCTGCATAATTCTTGGCTCCCACTCACAAACCCTCTGCTGTTCCAAGCTAGACCACCTGTCCTTCCCAGAATGCCATGCCCTGGGTCCTCCCTTGGCCACAGGGCTAAATCTGTCTTCCATCAGGGCTGCTCTAGTGTGCTTCCTTGTTTGAGTGGCTTTGCCTGTATCTCAGGTCCGGGATGACACCGCCCCTTGGCACACACTTCTGCCATTGCTCTTACCATACGGCAGCTACTGTTGGCATATTTGTCTCCCTGACCCATCTGCGTAAGCCCAGAAAGCAGGGACTGTTCTGACCAGGATTTACTGCATTTCCTGCATCTAGTAACTGCTCAGTAAGTACCCAACATATCCTGACTCACACACTTGTTCATATGCATAGAGATGGTATACTGGGACTTATTAGAAAATCAAAAACACAGCGAAGGATTGTAAACACCCCAGTAAGGGCAGTGTTCAGGATAACTAAAACAAACATTTAAACTGAAGAGCCATACTTTCAGTTGCTTTAAAGCAAGTCAAATGAAGTTAGCATCATAAATTACTCCCATGTCCTCTAAAGCTATTACTTGGTAACCCATAGGCATATAATCAAATGCTCACTTAAAAGGTTGAACCCTTGTGTAAGCACAGAAAACTGGAGCCTGATTTCTATGCATGAGGTGATGCACCAATGACAAACCTTTATACCAGAGCACGACTCTGAAACTGTTCACATTGTGTTGCGGTGTGACTATGGGCAGAAATGCAGACCTGGCTATTTAGAAGAGAAAGAGGAAGAAGGGCAGGATCTACATCTAAGAGCCCGTGCCCACAATTGGCTAAGAATCAGAGTTAAACCAAGTGCCTCATCCCTAGAGTCTGGGGAGGCAAAGGCTTGTCTTCCTCTCATCAAAGAATACATTTTATATCCCCCTAACCTGCTGATTAGAGTAACTGGATCACACTAAGATAACTTATTTCCTTTTCTTTGATTAATAAGCTCAAGATTATAATGTATTGAAAGTGAAAATATTATTATATATTCTCCAGAGATAGATTCCCATGCAATCTGGTTATTCTTTCTTTGTTCCCCCAACAAGTCAAATTCTCTGGTCTTTTCTTCCATGTTTGATGTCCCAGGAGTCTGGCCCTAGAAATGTCACCAATGAGCCTCCTTGCTCTGAGGCTTCTGCTTGGGCTCAGCCAAAGGGAGGCACTGTCAGGAGATTGGGGTTGGATGAGAGAAAGGCCAGGACACTTATTCCTGCCACATCCTCTGTGCCAACCCTCAGTTTTGCCCCTGGCTGCACTCCTCTGCCTGTAGCCCCAAGCCCCATCAGGATTCCTGTAGATCTCATCTACTCACCCTGTCCCTTCAGGCCCCAGGGCACTAACAGATTTCACTGATGCTCCCCTCTGGGTACACCACTGCCTTGATTCCTTTATCCCTTGACCTCTGAAATAGCTTCTTCAATGAACTCCTGGAATGGGCCATCTCTTTCCTGCCAGGAATCTTCTGGGAAAACCCTCCTATGTGACTTCCCATTCCATGAACCTCACTGTAGAAACCACACACACATGTGGCGAGACAGTAGCCCTTCGTGCTATGGTCCATGGACAAGCAGATCTTTGCCATGGTCAGTATTAACCCCCAAATCCCTTCCCCCTTTGTTTTAGTCAGAGTTCCCCAGAGAAAGAAAACCAATAGCATTGTTTAAGAAATTGGCTTATGCAATTGTGGGGGCTGGCAAATCTAAAATCCATAAGGCAAGCCAACAGGCTGAGGTAAGAGTCGATGTTGCAGTCTTGAGTTCAACAGCTAGAAACTCAGGCAGAATTTCAATGTTGCAGTTTGGAGACAGAATTTCTTCTTCTTCGGGGAATCTTGGTCTTTGTTCTTATTAACAAAGACACGTTATAGAAGGAAATATGCTTTACCTAAAGTCAATTGAAGTAAATGTTAATTATATCTAAAATACACCTTCACCGCAACATCTGGACTAGTGTTTAACCAAACAACTGTTCTCTAGCCAGTTGACACATAAAATTAACGATTACACCCATCTACCACATGGATTCAGTTTCCTTTGGAGCAAGGAGGTTTCTCTTTACTTCAAAAGCTAGTAAGGGCTGGAAACTCACTTATGTCCTCTGATAGTTTGTATTCACTTGTGTTCTCTGATACAGGAGGTAAGGAAAAGAAACGTGTAATTAAACAACAAAAATAACCACCTTCCTACCATCGAAGGAAACCATCCAAAACGCCATCAGAGCCTGCACAGAGTATGACCCTGTCTTTTTCCTTTTTTATTTTTTCTTTTTTTCTTATTGACACTGATTGGCTTGTGCTTGAAACTGCCCAAGAAATTTAGAAATATAGGCAATAGAATTAGAAGGAGTTTGAACTGTGACCCCAGAGAGCAAACCTTGACAACTCAGTATGTTAAACTGTATTAAAATGTATGGCTTTGAAGGAAGGGATCAATATGTTTTTTTCTGTTTGTGAAGAGCCTGCACTAAATGATAGTGAGAAACAAGCAGCCCCAGAACACAGATGCAGCCGAAGGATTTCCATGGCTTGTGCTCACTCAAGTTGACTATCTCGATGCAAAGGGAAAATGTGAAGGGCTTCCAGAAAGAAGAGCTGAGATATTTGCTCATTGGTTTATTTGCAAACCAAGAAATCAGTTTTTAGTTGCATATGACTTTAACAACCACATCACTGCCTCTTTGGGCCTGACTCAAGACACTATTATAACTTACAGTGAAATATGACTGAAAACCCAGCTTCTCCTAGCCTGTGTTCCATGGGAGGTCCAGTAGGAGGCTGAAGGGTTTTGCAATGGCTGTTGTCCTCTGCTTGTTGCCTCAACTCCCATCAAGACCCCTCTCCTCGAGGTATACCCTTCCTCCCCTACCCTTCAGAACTAAGGGAGGTACCAACTTCCCAAAATCCCCTGGCTGCATTTCCCTCCCTTCTTATGAAACCTAATCAATGGTTCCATAGATACTTTTTTTGATAAACATAGAAATTGACCATTCTGGTCTTAAAGCCGGAAACTTACATTTGCTTTATCTGAGTTCCTTCTTCAGTGACCTTCAGGCCTCTCAAAGAAGTATCAAAGGGCCAGGCATGGTGGCTCATGCCTGTAATCTCAGCACTTTGGGAGGCCAAAGCAGATGGATCACTTGAGGCCAGGAGATCGAGACCAGCCTGGCCAATATGGTGAAATCCTGTCTCTACTGAAAATATAAAAATGAGCCAGGCATGGTGGCGCATGCCTGTAATCCCAACTACTCTGGAGGCTGAGGCACGAGAATCGCTTGAGCCTGGGAGGCAGGGGTTGCAGTATGCTGAGATTGCACCACTGTACTTGCCTGGGCAACAGAGAGAGACTCTGCCTCCAAAAGAAAAAAAAAGCATCAAAGAACTGAAACTCGACAGATCACCACAACCAGACAATGAGATATGGGGGCGCTCATTCATCATGATTGCTTCCTTGCCCCTCCCTAGTTTCTATTTTCTTACACATTGTTTCGTTTATTTCATTTCTTCTCTGCTATATAACCCCCTAGGTTTAGTCCCTCAGGGAAATGAATTTGAGACTGAGCTCCCATCTCCTCAGCTGCAACACCCGATTAAAGCTTTCCTTCTTGGCAATACTCGTCATCTCAGTGATTGGCTTTCTGTGCTTAGGTAAGCAGCAGGACCTAGACCAAACCCCTGGTGTTTCAGTGACATTTACAGCCAACAGATGAGGAGCCACATGCCAAAAATGAAAAACCATTTAAGTCCTGGGAGAAAAAATCAGTGCCATTAATCCTAGAAATCTTTGTACCATCTCCCAACAAGAATTATTCCTTAAAACAGGTTCACAAAGGAGTTATGGGGTGGCTTTTTCACAATCCTCCAAATCACGACGTCATTTCCTTTTCACTTGCTCTTGTTTCTGCATGCATTATTTTTTTTCTTTTTTTTTAAGACTGCTTTCTGCCTCTGTGGTCATCTTCCTTTTTTTTCTTTCTTTTTTTTTTTTTTTTAAACCATTCTTTTATCAGTTTTAATTCATCATGATCTTAAGAAGCCTCGGTGTAGGCTGTAGTCTCTCTCTCTTTCTCTCTCTCTCTCTCTCCGTCCCCCCCAGAAAAGCATGCTTTCTTAATGGAAAAGGCTACTCAAATGCAGAGGACCTCTTTACCATGTGCATCTGTTGCAATAGGACCAACTGGAGTATCCAATTATAATAAAAGGAATTCAACAGAACTATTATCCTAATAGATGGAACACTCCTTCAGTAATCATCCACATGAGCCGAAGACCCAGATTCTCTCATCCACGCACCAAAACAAAGGACTTTTTAAATAAGAAACAAACATAAGGGAGCTGCGAGACATATTACATGCAAGCGGTTTGCTTTCATGCTGTAATTCCTTAGATAAACAGAGCTCAAAATTTACTTCTGGAACTTCAGAGCTTTCCTTCCTGTGTAAGTTTTTCTTTTGTTATTAAGACGGCTTTGCATGGTTTCAGCTTGCACAGTCATTTTTATGGTTTCACATCACCAGGCAAAGTGAAGACAGCCTATACCTACAGTGCCACCATGAGAACAAGATGGACTTTTCTTTCCTCCCTTTGTGAAATCTCTGTAACTACTTGCTAGAAAGGAGCCAACAGGAAAGAGACATTGGAAACACAGGGAAAAATGCTAAAGAGCACTTTGGAACAGATACTTTCCCTTCTCTTCATGCAGAGAAGCCATCCACTAGACATCGTTGGATAACGGCTCTTGTGGAAATCACCATCACTGGGAAGGGCATGGCTACTGGGTCCAGGTGCCTTAGATGCAGCCAGCAGTATGCACAGATTAATATTTTTCTTTCCCAAAGAGGGGACTGGGGCTTTGATAAGGGATTTCTCCAGCGACACACAGCTGGCAAGGACAGTCAGTGGCTGGCACACCTCTCTCAAGACCCAACAGCAGTGAGTTAGGGACCCCCCTCTGCCCCGGATGTCAGTCATTCTTGGGTTGCAGCTTACCCACTCCACACTGACATGGTTACTTTATTCTCTGCCTGCCCATCCAGGCTGTGAGCCACCAAAGTGGGAGCAGGTGCCCTTCTCTCCTGAGGACCCTTGGGCCTACTGTAGGGCCTGGCTTAGCAAAGGCTAAAGTGAGTAGTCCAGGAGTGGATCCCTGCCCCGGCTGAGTCTGGGCATCTGTCTCTCCCTGTACCCATGACTTCTGTAAGCCAAAGGCGTCCGTAGATCCCTCTGTCCCCTCTCCCCTGCAAATCTGGCTGCTTAAGCACTGTCTTTCTTGCTAAACCCCTACAGTGTGCTCTTGGCTGGATCATTGCTCATGGGGTATCCCTTCCAATCTCAGCGGCCAGCATGCCTTCCTCGTGCTTATTCCACACCTGCCTCCACCCCTCAGACGGGAGGCTGGGCCACAGCCACGGCTGAAGTGAGGAAGGTTCAAGTCCCTCAGGGCATGCTCCTCACACTCACACATCACAGATGGATGCCCTCTTTGGGTACCCTGTGCCATCGGCCTCACACTCACTCTGTCCCATGCCCTTGCTCTTTTAGCATTTGGGACACACAGTAGCTCTGGAGCTGCTCCGCCTCCTCCTTTCCCTTATACCCTGATTCAGGTCTATAACCGTCTTCTCATGAATTCCCACAAATGCTGGTCAAGGGCACCTTGGGCACAGGGCAGACCCCATCCCAGAGTCCCCCAAGATTCTGCTTCTTGATTCTTTTTTTTTTTTTCTAATCACTTAGTTCTCCCTGGAGCATTTAACAACATTCTGTACAGAGCATTTACTTTTCCAGTGTTACTGCTTCTCTCATTACCTGTCAAGGAAAGCCCTTCTCCATTGGCCCACAGCTGAGCAAATCCCTGAGCAGAGACTTTATCTGACCTGCCAAGAGCCATCCAGCCATTCAGTGACACTCAAGCATAGAGATGCCGTGCTAAAATCTCCTGTCTCTCAACTATGGGCACCTTCTCTGGTCTCATGGAAACAAGGACAGCCTTGGTAGAAAGAACAACACTACATAGCAGGGGCACATAGCGCAGCATACATGTATAGTTTGATGCTTAAAATGACGGTCACTAGAGTTAGACTGACCTAGTTTCAATCCAATTCATCTGTGTTTTAGCTGCATAACTTTGTGCAGGTTAGCTAACCTCTCACGGTCCTAGTTTTCTTATCTGTTGCATGGGAATGTCACCTTGCAAAACTGAGAAGATAAATAACAAAAATGCTTAATGCAAGGTCCAGCATAAATGAAGAGGCAATTATCATGATTAATTTAAAGACAATAACCATATAATTGAATTGACCTAATTAAAACAGAAACAGGAATTGGATGACAGGTACGGCAAAAGCTACCTCTTCCCTGTCATCCCTCCTGGAGCCCCATGTCTTTTTCCTCTGCTCTTCTCATTGGCACAACTCCTCTAAGACTCCCATCCACCTGCTGCCTCTACAATTTCTCCCATATTTACTTTCTTGAGGAGCTCAAGTGCTTCAAGGTTTTGATTCTTCTTGTTGTCATTGCTGATTAAATTGCACATATAGGATCTCCTTCTTCTTCCTAGTGTCTAGGTTCTTCCTGTCTCTGTCAGTGTTTCCCAAAATTGTCTGATCATAATACTCATGGGGGCAGGGGGAGGACTTGTTTTAAAATCTCTGAATCCCAGGTTTCCTATGAGTGCAGGAATCTGCAAGTTTAACAGGTCTCCTAGAGCGAGCCCACCGCCAGGCAAGGCTGAGATTAAACAACTGGTTGACCCCAGCAATCATGGTCTCCACACTCCACACCAAGTTGCATGACTGACGAAGGAATGCACACTGTTTTCTTTTGTAATAGCAAAAGCAGAGGGGAAGAAAATGTGGAGCCCAAAACACCAGAATGTCATATTTCTACAGCTTATGAAGACAGCAGGACACTTTAGATCTTTAGAAATATGGGATCTTTAGAAATATGTGATGTTCAAATGGCCACCATATCTGCAGGACGCTTCTACTGAGAATCACAAGATTTAACATTAAATGTGCTTATTATTAGTTAGAACACCTTTGGCTATGACCGGTATGCTATAATAATATAGACACTGTCACTCATTTAGCAAGATGTCTAAAAGAGGTGGTCCCGGGAGAGTGTGGGGCAGTTCAACAGTGCCATCGATGGAGGACCTAGCATCTTGTGATCTTTCTGCCCTGTGCTTCTCAGCATGCTGGCTTTTCAACTCAAGATTGCAACACAGATGGGGGCTATGGTTCCAGCGTCATCCCATCATTTACACAAACATTTTCAACTCAGGAAGAAGTGCCAAGCCAACTTGCCATATTCTCTTTTTTAAAACACTTGACAGGCAGGGAGGGGGGCAGATTCTCCTTAAAAGCACTTGCCCTTGTACCTTAGTGGGTAGAACTGAGTCACAGGCCTACCACTGCAACACTCACTAGCAAAAGAGAGGGGGATTATTTAGTTTGCTTTAACCTAATCATGGTTCATCCCCGAAGCTCATCTCCACTGAGCTGATTTCTAGAATAAAGACAGAAAGGAGGAAAAAATGACTCTTAAATAGGAAACCAGTGGATTTAGGAAAATGCAAAATATCACAGAGCCAGAACTCAAACTTTTGTAAATCTCAGTTTCCAGAGCCTTTATGCCAACTGATTCCAATGACATCCAACTTTACTTCCAAACAAACCCCTGTATGCTTGCTGGCCTTCCATCAAAGCAAAGTTATTGTTACATTTGTGCTAGATTGCTATGTTACATCCAGACTTTTAACAAAAACAAACTAAACCCAAACACCTACTATTGCCACACAGAGCACCTAGTGGCCTCAGGGTTCAGCAGGGCAGCAGTGAGGAGTTCTAGCAAAGCCTCTCCCACCTGAGTGTGGACCCTCAGCTGACAAGGCTGGTCTTGGCTGTGCTGTTCCATTTGCACAAAGATTCTGATAGACTCCTCCATCTTTAGATTGCAGCAGCTGGGGGTTAGCATAGATTTTCTCTTCCAAAAATTAAAAAAAAAAATCATCTTAAAAAAAAGCATTTAGTAGTTACGAGATACGTCATAAAAAATACTCTCTACATGTTAATTATTGAATAAATGTTTATATTATTAACTTATATCCTATCCCTTTCCACAAGTGATCTGGAGAAGCTTTTGAAAATATAGTCAATCTGAATAAGATTAGTGGATTGTATCAATGTCAGTTTCCTGGTTGTGATATTGTATCATACTTATGCAAGATGGTATCATTGGGGGACCCTGGGTAAAAGATACAGTGGCTCTCTCTATATTATTTCTTACAACCTAATGTGAATCTACCACTGTCTTAAAATAAGCAAGCTAAACCGTAAAAATAAATATAATCAAAAGAGTAAAATATATTCCTCATCTCAAACATGTATCGTTTCTTTGTGTTGGGAACGCTCAATATCTTGATTCTAGCTATTAGAAACTATATAATGTATTCCTGTTAACTGTAGTTGGAATCCTACAGTGGGATAGAACACTGAAACTTACCCTTTCTATCTAGATGGATATGCTGATTACCCTGATCTGATCACTATAACATTACATATATTGAAACATCACTATGTATCCCATAAATAGGTACGATTATTATATGTCAATTTAAAACTAATTTGAAATTTTTTAATTAAAAAAATTAAATACTAAACTATAAATACTAAGCATATCACAGCAAAAGGGAAAGTGGGTGACAAAATGGTAAATCTGGGAGTTGGAGAAAAGCAGGAATGCAAGCCCACAGCTCTCTGCAGTTGCTAGCAGTGATCTGAAAGTTTGATCTAAGCTTCCTCTCCTGGTGGCCAAACAGGGAATCAGTCACAAGGATCTCAGGGTTCACAAGACATTTTTTAAGCCAGGGTCGGTGCAGGTGGCTGCAGTTTTGATACTGGAGGAATTTGTTCCTTAGATCTCTCTGCATATCTGTTGTATAACTTATGCAGCAACGCTCCTACAAGAGATAACAAAGAAAAATTCACAGAACTATTTTTTAAATGTTCTTGAATATACGTAGATAGTGGAACTCCTTGGTATAAATTTCAGTGGGGAAAAAAAGCAATTTTCTAAAGGGCCAGTTAATTTCATCAGTGGGTAATGAAAGAAAGTGTTGTGATGTAATTTGGTCACCTTTCTGCTGTCGTTACCTAGTGATCACTGATGAACATGTTCATCCTGACACTGAAATACACATCCTTCAGGACCAGTGCACAAACGCATCTCTTCAGTACATTTTCTAGTGTCTTCCTTTTAAGCAAAAATCAACTACTTGCAGGCAACTCCCAACCCCTCCCCTTCCTCTCCCTCAATGCCATGCCCAGCACCGCTCCTTGGCTGCATGACCCCAAATGCAACTTACACGAGGCACCGGTCACAACACTGGCAGAACCTCTACAAGTGCCTGACCCAAGGAGCCACTCCAGAGAGCACGCACGGAGCAGCTGAGGCCACAGTGGTTCTGGGCTCACTGCCAAGCTCTCTCTCACTTGTCAGCAAAGGCAAAATTGGAATTTTTTCTTTTTTAAACAGTCCCTGGCCAAGTGTTTCTGCGCTGGGTGTTACTTTGCTTCAGATAGGCACAAATCCAACCTCTCCTCTGCAGCACAAGCTGGAGAAATCAAAAGTTTAAGAAATACCTTAAATGGCTCCATCCACTCAAACCATGCTGGGTGGTGCAGCTCAAAAGGCAAAGAATTCAAACACGTGGTCCCTAACCTCGCAGAGCTGATTATCTGTCCAAGGCCAAGGGTAGATAAAGTTCTTGGAGAAGCAACACAGAACTGAATCAAATGAAAATCAAAATGCTGTAAACTCAAGATTTAAGTGCTGGGTTTGACGGAACAATCTGGGAGATATACCCAGAAAGTGGGCTTTAAATTTGTCTTGGAAAGAGGACTTCCATCGATTGTCAGAGACGAGAGCGTGTTCCCTACGTGAAGCATAGCGGGGGTGGGGGGGGACCATGATGGTGAGAATTTAAATATTTAAATTCATCCTTGGGGGACAGGGCATCGATTGACACGGTTGGCATAGCAAGGCCAGGGTGGGAATAAATGGGAGAGAAAGTTAGAGAAGGAGAAGCAGCTAATAAAAGTCTTTGAATACTACACTGTAGCATTTAGAGGATTCACAAAGAATGACTTCAGCAGGTACATACAAGCCAGCCTAACCAAAAGCAAAGACAACGGAATGTCTCATGCATAAGAGTTCTCTGCCTAAATTATTTTTGATCTATTGGCACATCTTTTATAATCTACTAAAAAATTAAATTTTTCATTCATCTATTGTATTCAACAAGCAAAAGCTGCAAGCCCAGATTATTAATGATGTCAGATCTTGTATTCCTAAAACAAATGCATAACAGTCCCATTTCTGATGACAAAAAGAGAGTCATTTGTTTCAATCATGGAGCACAAATCTTATTAAACATTGCCAACCTACTGCCAAGCTGGCTGCTCACCAATGCACGGCTACAGAACAAATGGAATCCAGAGGACTGTCAATCTTCAGATAGTGTCACTGCCCCCAAAATAATAAACTTAGGGGGAGATAAATCTGTTATGACTTGAACATTTTTGCTTCTTAACTCTGGAGTCTTCAAGTTCAGCAATTTCATAATTCTTTCATGCGGCAATAAGGCTGTTTGGCAAATGCTGGTGAGAATGGCTAAACTGAGTTTACCTGCATATAAACCTTATACACACTCATATCATCAACTGACTTACCCTTTCAGGAAAGTAACTTAGTAAGGGAAATAAAAAGCATTAATAATATGCATGCCTTTTGATCCAATAAGTCTGTTCCTCAGTCTAAGGAAATAATACAGAATACAGAAAAGATGTTGCACTTAAGAATGTCCATCACACTGTTGTTTCTAATGGCCAAAAAATAAAAATAAATATTGAGCCAACCCATTTTCCAATAGAAGGGGCATATTTAATAATGCCCCAGGCCTGGAAAGAAATGTTTATGGTGTAATGTTACATATACACTATGCCCTATATAGTGTGATTTCAAGTATATGAATAAGATTCCCAGAATGAAGAATAATCAAGAAAAGCACCAAAATTTTGACAATAGCTTTTTTTTTTGAGTGTTGAGATTTTATGTGCCTATTTATGTTCTTTTTTCTTTGCTGTATTTTCAAAACTTTCTCAATGATCACGTATCACTTTTAAAAGCCAGTACAACACAAGAACAGAAAACCAAACACTGCATGCTCTCACTCATAAGTGGGAGTTGAACAATGAGAACACATGGACACAGAAAGGAGAACACACACTGGGGCCTGTCGGGGGGTTGGGGGACCAGGGGAGGGATAGCATTAGGAGAAATACCTAATGTTGATGACAGACTGATGGGTGCAGCAAACCACCATGGCACGTGTACACCTATGTAACAAACCTGCACTTTTCGAACATGTACCCCAGAATATAAAGTATAATTAAAAAAAAAAAAAAGAACTATCAAAACATTTCTGAACAAGTTCCTCCTGGAAGGTCGTTGAGCTGGGACACACCAGGAGGAGTGAAGGGCAAAGGTAAGGAGGGAAAACAAGAAGCGAGGGAAGTTCCTGTTGCCCCAGAAGGAGAAACGTGTTTCAGGATTGCCAAAAGGAGCTTAGAATGATTTTGAGGGAATGAGGCCAGGGTTAGGGTGTTTCCAGGGTCTCAGAATAGGACCAGCTCCCACCCAGATGCCCTTGAGGTAGGAGACATTAAATTTAAAAAAAAGAAAAAAAAAAAAACACTGAGTTTAGAAGGACCCAAAAAGAAGCAAGGTTTATGTTCCAATTCTTAGAATTCTGGGCGACCACTTGAGGGTGGTGCCCAAAGGTAACATGAGGTGATCCCAGCAAAGTAGAAATGTCAGAGTAGGATCTGGAGGCCCTGAAATAACCACCACCCCAGATGTCCACAGCCTGAGAAGCAAGGCATAGAAAGATCCAGAAGTTGCCATGAGCCTCAGTGGTGAACAGGTCAATGGACTGAAGAGGCACAGAGTGCAGACAAGGAGGGGCCAAGTGACGACACTAATGACCAAGTAGCCTACAGGAACCTCAGACAAGGCCAGCAGATGCTGCAACATACCCAAGACCAGAAGGGTCTACTGTTCTGTCCAGTTTACCCCCACAGCCTCAAGCACGCAGAGTTAAGTAAATTATACTCCTAGCTAACAGCTAATGACATACCATCACTTAATGGTGCAATCTCCTCATTAGGTTCTGATTGATTAATTGCCTTTTATTCCCATTCCCATAACCACCTATCTCTCCTGCCATGGGCATGCACTCCATTGTCTTTTACTAATTTGGATGTATTCTTGAGATTTACGTAGTTTTCATTTGAATAAATGGTAATATGCTAAGCAATGATGGTTTTTTGTTTGTTTGTTTGTTTGTTTTTGAGACGGAGTCTCACTCTGTTGCCCAGGTTGGAGTGCAGTGGCGCGATCTCCACTCACTGCAAGCTCCACCTCCCGGGTTCATGCCATTCTCCTGCCTCAGCCTCCCGAGCAGCTGGGACTACAGGCACCCGCCACCACACCCGGCTAATTTTTTGTATTTTTAGTAGAGACGGGGTTTCACTGTGTTAGCCAGGATGGTCTCAATCTCCTGACCTCGTGATTCGTCCAACTCGGCCTCCCAAAGTGCTGGGATTACAGGCGTGAGACACCGCGCCCGGAACCTGATCCTCTTTTCTTCCTTTCTCTGCTCAGCACTATGTGTTTAAGGTCTAGTCATTCTGATGTGTGTATGCCTACTTCCGTTTTTCTTGATTTATGAAACTTTCCCCACAGCAACAAACACCTCAGATTCAGTCAACTCCAGCACAGGCACTTCTGCAATAGATCTTCTTTTGTGTGTTTTCTTATGGACCCCTTTGAGAATCTCTCTGATATTTATCACCTGGACTGGAACTTAAGCGACACACCTGCTCAACCTAAGGCTTGTTTCTTGCCTTTAAACATGGTTCATAAGTCTTCACTTCTATCAACAATGCTTGAAAGGTGCAGTTTTCCCAAATCCACACCCACGCACGCACACATATACACACACCCCTGTAAGAGACACAGAGTACATTGCCCAGGTGCCACTTCAAGGAAGGACTTGCTGCCCAGCTGCAGGGAGTGTGGTCAACAGGTGGCCTCCAGCTGTCAGCAACTGCAGGCTCTTGCCTTGATTGCAGAACACGTAGTCTTTCACCTCCTGGAGTTGATTATCTGACCAATGCCAAATACAGATTGGCCCCAGGTTTCGCCCCTCCCAGGGCAGCCTGCTGCGGGGTGTATAAAGGGCCAGCTATCTCAGCCAGGTGCCTGCAACCCTGAAGGGCAACCTCCACTCCAGCTCCTTCTGGGTTGGGTGAGACTTTGTCCTGTTACATCACACGTCTACTTCTCCTGCCAGTCTTGCATCCTCCCCACTCTCTTCTCAGCTCATTCCAAATAAACACCTTAAGTCAAACCTTGATTCAATGTCGGCTCAGTATGTGCTCTGGGAGAGCCCAGCCTACAACAGCACGGCTCAACTTCTTAACTTTGCCAATCCACTGTGTAGAAAATGGCATCTCATTGTATTCATTTTCATTTCACAGCTTCCTAATAATTCAGAACACTTATTAATACAAATATTACTTGTTCAGTGATCCCTTCCTCTGAATTTATTTGTTATAACCATTTTCTTAGATTTTGTGGCATTTTCTTAATATGCAAGAATTCCTTGATCATCCTACATAAGGTTTTTTTTTTTTTTTTTTCTGAGACAGAGTCTCACTCTGTTGCCCAGGCTGGAGTGCAGTGGCGAGATCTCAGCTCACTGCAAGCTTCACCTCCTGGGTTCACGCCATTCTCCTGCCTCAGCCTCCCGAGTAGCTGGGACTACAGGAGCCCACCACCACACCCGGCTGTGTGTGTGTGTGTGTGTGTGTGTGTGTGTGTGTGTGTGTGTGTGTGTGTGTGTGTGTGTGTGTGTGTGTGTATTTTTAGTAGAGATGGGGTTTCACCATGTTAGCCAGGATATTCTCTATCTCCTGACCTCGTGATCCGCCTGCCTCGGCCTCCCAAAGTGCTGGGATTACAAGCGTGAGCCACCGCCCCCAGCCTATATAAGTATTTTTTATACACACACACACAGAGTGAAGTGATTACTACAGTCAAGCACATTAACACTATAGAAGACTTCCTGGTTTAAGATGTTGCAAATATCTTCTCCCAGCGTGCAGACTATTAACTTTGTCTATATGAGGTCCAACAATGAATCAAAATTCTTAGCTTTGATGTGATAAAATCTACTAGGCTTTTATGTTTTTTTGTAATATTGAAGTCCTTTTCTCTTTTTTGAGACGGAGTTTTGCTCTGTCACCCAGGCTGGAATGTAGTGGCATGATCTCAGCTCACTGCAACCTCCACCTCCTGGGTTCAAGTGATTCTCCTGCCTCAGCCTCTCAAGTAGCTGGGACTACAGGCGCATGCTGCCATGCCCAGCTAATTTTTGTATTTTTAGCAGAGACGGGGTTTCACTATGTTGACCAGGTTTGTTTCGAACTCCTGACCTCATGATCTTCCCCGCCTTGGCTTCCCAAAGTGCTGGGATTACAGGCGTGAGCCACCGCACCCGGCCTAATACTCACGAAGATATTCTTCTACATTTTTTTCTATTACCTTTATAGTACTATATTTTATATTTAGGTTTTTAATTTATCTGGAGCTCAGCTTTGTACATGGTAGTGAACATGACTGGGATTCAGTTTTTTTTACATTCAGGTGGAGAGGAAGTTTTCTCAGCAGAAATAAAGGAAAAAATAGTGATATCACCACATGGGAAGGGGAGAGGTCTGCAAGGGGAATAACAACCACTGGTAGAGGCATATTATTTAAAGATAGAAAGTTAACCACTAGAAGTAACTAATAACAGCTAAAAACAGAAGCAGTTAAAGGTAAAGGCCTCCAGGGATGGAGGAGGGCAGGAAGTTAGGGAAAAGGGGGAAGCAGCGGCTGCAATGTCCTTGTTTCTCTTGTATTACCTCAGTAATTTTTTATTATTCTTACTTGAGTTAAACTTTTAAAAAATCACACTTGTTATGAATCCTTCCCAAGGGACCTCTGATTTCCTGAGTCAGAGATTCATCCAAGTCCTACTTATTCCCCACCCACCCATGGCATGCATTCCTTTTCAAATGACTCCCCAAATGCATACATCACCATAGACACACTTTATGACACCTTGGGGATGGGAATCAGCCCAACTGAGATAGAGAGTGAGCGGAGGGTCCCCAGTGGATGATGAAGCCACAAGGCCAGTGGAGATGGGGTTTGCAAAGAGTCTATGGGTCCCTTTATTTTCCCACAGCAGATGTGTTCTTGCTGAAAAGGGAAGGGCATATCCTTAAGTTATTCTGCAGTAAGGTATCTGTCTGCGAGTATATACCGCTCTCATCCTCCCCCTAAAGAAAGTTTAACTGTCCACTGTCTACTGTCCAGCAAATTCAGATCACCAAGAACCACCATATACTATGGTATAGGTTCTAGATGTGAAGGCCCTAAAAATTCCCTAAAGCTGTGTTTCTGGATGAGGCATCATTGTGCTTTGAAAAGAGCACTGGACTGGGAATCAGGGAGCTGCATTCTGTCCACTGGCTTTGACCTTGAACCAGTCCTCCAACTCTATGAGCTTAAATTTCCTCTAAGAAAATAGGTTAACAGATATTAGTTTCTAACACCCCATCCCATTTTAACTACCTATGATTAAAACATATGATTATATTCCTGGAGAATCCCATGGTAGCAAAATATTTTTAAAAATGTGTTTTGAATCCAACAAGTATATTTCACCAAAATTGATGACAAGGCAAAAATCTTTATTTGTGCATTCAATTGTCCTTTTAAAATATGTCCTTTAAATGCATTAACTGGTTAGTAAATAACTGAAATAATTTCACAATCTAATAAGTGCACATTAGAATCCAACACAGCTTCTGAGTGTTCTACTTAAGAAAAGATGAATCCTTAACATTTTTATGCTTCTTAGACATTTATAATATTGCCAGTTCATTAGATGAATATATTGCCATACTTCATGACTGCTCAAAGTTTTGTTATCAGCCCAAATATCTGACATTCTGGAAAGTGAGAGACATCTCTGTGGGCTAACCTTCCTTCTTGTGTTCACACAGCATTTCATCAGACCTATATTAAAAAATCGGCAAGGTGTTGTGGTTTGTGCCTATAACCCCAGCAATTTGGGAGGCCAAGATGAGAGCGTCGCTTGAGACCAGGAGTTTGAGATCAGCCTTAGCAACATAGCAAGGCCCTGTCTCTATAAAAAAAAAAAAAAAAAAAAAAAATTAAAAATCAGCCTGGTGTTGTGGCATACGCCTTTAGCCCTAGCTACTTGTGAGGCTGAGGTGAGAGGATCACTTGAGCCCAGAAGTTTGAAACTGCAGTGAGCTATGATTGTGCACTCCAACCTATGCCACAGAGATAACCTATAAGAGAAAAAAAGAAAGAGGAAAGAAGGAAGGAAGAGAGAGAGAGAGAGAGAGAGAGAAAAAGAAGGAAGGAAGGAAGGGAAGGAAAGAGAAAGGAAGGAACCCGGGAAAGGAGGGAGGGAGATGGGGGGGAGAGAGAGAGAGAGAGAGAGACAGAAAGAAAAGAAAAGAAAAGGGAAGGAAGGAAGGAAGGAAGGAAAAGAGAAAGGAAGGAGGGAAGGAAGAGAGGGAGAAAGAAAGGAAAGGGAAGGAAGGAAGGAAGGAAGGAAGGAAGGAAGGAGACAGAGAAAGGAAGGAAGGAAGGAGGGAAGGAAGGAAAAAGAAAAGAAGGAGAAAAGAGAGAAAGAGAAGAAGGAAGGAAGGAGGGAGGGAGGAAAGGGAGGAGGGAGGGAGGAAAGGAAGGAGGGAGGGAGGGAGGGAGGGAAGGAAGGAAGGAAGGAAGGAGGGAAGGAAAGAAGGAAGGAAGGAAGGAGGGAAAGAGGGAAGGAAGGAAGGAGGGAGGGAGGGAAGGAGGGAAGGAAGGAAGGAAGGAGGGAGGGAGGGAAGGAGGGGAGGGAGGGAAGGAAAGAAGGAAAAGAGAAGGGAAGGAAGGAGGGAAGGAAGGAGGGAAGGAAGGGAGGGAAGGAAGGGAGGGAAGGAAGGGAGTGAAGGAAAGGAGAAAGAAAGAAAAAAGAAAAGAAGGAAAAGAAAAGAAAGGAAGGGAGGGAGGGAGGGAGGAAGCGAAGGAGGAAGGAAAAGAAAGAGAAAGGAAGGAAGGAGGAAGGAAGGGAGGGAGGGAAAGAAAGAAAAAGAAAGAGTGAAAGAAAGAAAAGAAAAGAGAGAGAGGAAAGAAGGAAGGAAGGAAGGAAGGGAGGGAGGGAGGGAAAGAAGGAAGGAAGGGAGGGAGGGAGGGAGGGAAAGAAGGAAGGAAGGGAGGGAGGGAGGGAGGGAAAGAAGGAAGGGAGGGAGGGAGGGAGGGAAAGAAGGAAGGAAGGGAGGGAGGGAGGGAAAGAAGGAAGGAAGGAAGGAAAGAAGTGGGGGAGGGAAAAGAAAAGAAGGAAGGAGAAAAGAGAGAAAAGAAAGAAAGAAAGAGGAAAAGAAAAGAAATCTCCCCTATTTCCTATAGTGAAGCCAGGTAACAGCTTCCCTAAGCCCTTCTAATCATGTGTCAAATGCACCTGGAAAAATCCCACACCTTGATGACTTGAATTTTCCATTCCCAGCTAAAGAAAGTCAGGAGATCCAATGTTTGTTTTTTCTACTGTTTGTAGAGAAAAAAAAAGTGTATGGCATTTTCTACCTTGCAGTGCTCCCTGTTATGGGAACTGGTTGGTGTCCCAGTGTACATTTGAACAAATGATCGGTCATTTCATATGTATCAGTATATTATAGTGTTTCTACAAAAAGGGAAAACATTATAATATGAATTATTGAACATAACTAGTTAAGCAATCTATGAGTTGTTGGCCATTTAGGTCATTCCAGCTTTTCCCTGCTGAACAACCTAAGGATGACAGAACCAAAAGCTTAATTCAAATACAGTCAGAAGGAAAATGCTTTTTAGTTATATAGCAAAAATAGAAAATTGGAGTTCTTTGCTGATGATGGGAAAGAACAAAAAGACAACATCCCCTTGTGGTTCAGAGACTGAAACCTGAAAAGGGAAGGAGAATCCCCTAAAAATGGGTGCAGGAATCCCTACTCTCCCTTTCTCTCCTCTTATTCATTCCCCTTCTTGGCCTCCTCTGCCTAAGCTGGAGTCAGGGACTTGTGTGTTCCCCACAGAGACTCGCACCAGGCTGCCATCTGGCCCTGGCCCTGACCCAGTGGGCACTAATTATCCTCAGTCAGCAGATGTGGCATCTCCTTCTTGACATGTGTCCCCTCAGGCCCTGCATGGTATTTGATGACGTGGACCACAGTTTTCTTCTGAAATTGCGCCCTCCTCTTCTGGCTTCTAGGATAACTCTTTCTAAGACCACTCTCTGTTCTTCCCATCATCAAATGCTGCTCTTCACCACGGTGCTTTCCCTGACTTTCTTGACAGCTTTTCCAAGGGAAATTCCATCTTTCACAGGGCCAAACCTTAGCCACGTGATGATGACTCCGACTGAATTCTCTATAGAGTTCCAGGACAAAATTTTCAGTTTCTAATTGTATCTTCTCCATCTTGCATTTTAAAAATTTAAATACATTCATTTCTCTCCTGATTCCACTAAAAAGAAAAAAATTTTGATCTCTTTGCCAAGTTCTTTCAATTAATGTTACCATATTATCCCATTCATTCAGGTTTGAAATCTCATAGTCGTCTTTAACTCTTCTTTATTCCTATATCTAATCAGCCACTATCTCCTGTCAGTTCTATTTCCCCAAAACGGTCACATTTTGATTACTTGAGGCTGAATTAAACATGGTTGAGGCTGAGCAGTGAGTTGGGGCCCCTTTACTTCTTCAGCTGAGAGCATTTGTTGGCCAACTCTCAGGTGGAGAAGCAAGAACCCTGAAAGCAGAAGAGCTGCCTTTGATGTAAGCAGGGAAGAGAGATCAGAACTCTGTTTGGCCTCCCTTTCTCAGCCTCCTGCCTCCACCCCAAGTCATATATACTCCCAAGACTGGACCCATTTCCAAAGTGAATGATCAGCATTCATCCACTAACCAGAAGCATGTCCCAGCCCTCTTCTGTGTCCCGCCATTAGAAAATCACAAGCTGACGGTAGCTTCGATTTAGTTCCAATTAGGAATTAATATCATCTTCTTCACTACCAATTTCTCCCAGTTAATGGAATATGAATGGTAATTCCAGAATCTTTTATCTCCTTTCTCACTACCATAGCCCCTATTCAAATCTTCAGCATCTCACATCTAGATGATTGTAGAAAGAGCCTGCTGGTCTTCTCTGCTTACAGTCACATTCCAATTTAGCTCTCACCTTGCATTATTCTAATATACACCCTAGATCATATTGCTTCTTGATCAAAAGCTTCAATGGTCAAGTATTGAACATTGCTTATCTATCATTGACATTGCTAGTATTCCTGCTATAACAAGTTCTCCCTTATTCAGAATCCATTTAAAATGTAGTGCAAAACACACACAAACTGACAGTAACCTAAGTGCCCACCAGTAAGGAATTGTTAAGTAAAGTCTAGTACATCCATGACATGAGATAATAGGAGGTTATCCATCATATGGAATAATAGGAAGTCATTTGAAAGGATGAGATGATAGCAGCCGGGCACGGTAGCTCATGCCTGTAATCCCAGCACTTTGGGAGACCAAGGTGGGCGGATCACGAGGTCAGGAGATTGAGACCATCCTGGCTAATCTGGTGAAACCCCGTCTCTACTAAAAATACAAAAAAAAATAGCCTGGTGTGGTGGCATGTGCCTGCAGTCCCAGCTACTTGGGAGGCTGAGGCAGGAGAATCTCTTGAACCCGGGAGGTGGAGATTGCAGTGAGCTGAGATCGTGCCACTGCACTCCAGCCTGGGCGACAGAGCAAATCTCCATCTCAAAAAAAAAAGAAAAGAAAAAAAAAGAATGAGATGATGGCATACAAATATATCTACCACATATATTCCTTGTTTTGTTTTACAGGCAAACCAAAATTTAGGAAGAACACACATCAAACAGTTATAACCCATAGCCATCTCAGGAGTGAGATTAAGGGAAAATAGGGATTCTATGTTTATTTTGTAATTGTTTTATAAGTGTCTGTATTCTTAAAATGTGTTACAGCATGCAGGTATTATTTTTAAATATCTAAAGCCAATAAAGGTTTATAAATGCATTTGTTATCTAAGAGCTTCATTCAGAAATTATCATTATATTTTTATTTGGGGTACATTAACATATGTGTATGTATAAACCTAAGATTTAATAATATAATGTACTCACTAGACTGTGTTCATTAAAGGTAGAGTTTGTATAGTCAATTTGCTTTTGTATTTTCCCAGAATGCTTCTCAGAATCTGTATAGTGCCTGGCATATTAGAAGAGACGTGTGTGTGTGTGTGTGTGTCTGTGTGTGTGTGTGTGTATAAGATTTGCTACATATTTCTCTAACTTCATAGAATATGATGGAACATGTACTGTGATCCTAGAATCATTTCTCTATTGCTGTACACAAGCCCATATATATGACAGTAGTTTTGCATATTTGCAAATGCAAATATATACACAACCAAATGGGAGAATGATCTGCATATTGTCATTGTGCTGACAAACCTGTCTTGATCACTGCTATGGGGACTCCAAATTACCGAGGGCTTTGAAAAGGACAAGAGCAATTCCATAGGGAATAGGCAATTAGGTTTTGGAACAACGTGCACAGGCTGGCGTTAACTGGTTCCCGTGAGTCAGGGCCATTCCATTTTGGGGGTTAAACACATCAGCGAGACGTCCCTCTCTGTGCAGCTGACAAGGGGGAGTTCTACCCCACACACCGAGGGACAGGGGTCCCAGAATCTTCTGGGGAATGAGGAAACAAATTCCAACCCTCAAATAACCTGATTGGAAAGGGAATGTTTTTATATACGTTCGTCTCCAAAATCCAGCCAGCAAATGATAAACATTAGCTGGTGTTTAGCTAAATGTTAAAAATCTTATTGAGGCAAAGGCAATTCTAGAAAGGAACAACAACAAAAAAAGCCAGCTCAGCCTCTGCCCCATGGCCTCGATTTCTCTCCCAAACCCCATGAAGCTGAGAGGTGGAAAGTCTAGAAACAGAATTGAACATGTCTAATCTCTTTTACAACAATGTTCTTATTTTAACCCATGTCATCAGGGGAAATGGCTGAAAATAGTGACAAATACAACATCAATAAACATAATAATAATTGATTTCCCAGAGATGAAAAATTTGAAATTAGTGGCCATTTCCCCCTAGAGCATTGGTTGATTAATTTAATATTCATCTTAGTCTTTCAAAGACATCCTCTTACGCTGAGCTGCTCTGCCAGACTTTGTGATGGGTTTTGTGGTTTAGGGCCCGGTGGTTAAAGTATATTGCACAGTTCTGCAGTTTTAAAGAGAATTCTGATAGTTTAAGGATGACTGCAGCCAACAATAGCAAGAACAAAAGTTAAGACACATCAAGCAATTAAATTGCCAGAGATTGGAACTGGAATTTTTCATATAGGATATAAGTTCAGTGACTGCACTACTCAACGTTTTTCTAGCTTACGTATCCAAGCAACAGAATTTGAGAGGTACAACCTCTATTACCCCAGAGCACCAACACCCAACTTTCACGTAATTAATTCAGAATCTCAACACAGAGCAAGGTGAATTTCAAGTGACTATTCTCCTTCCTCTCTCCCTTCTTTCCCTTTTCCCCTTCCTTTCTTACTCATCTTTCTCCCCTTCCCTCCCTCCCTCATCTCCTTCTTCCTTTCTTCCTTCTCACCTTTAAACCATTTCAAAGTTTGATGTTCATATTTATCCTGAGAGACAAGTGAAATAAGCATTATTATCCTTTTTTACAGACAAATGAAATGAGACACAGAGGTTCAGTGACTTTCCCAGACTTTCTTGTGACTGAATAAATAGCCCAGGGAAAGAAGTTTTGAACCTCCTGAGTTCCAGGTTGGCACTTTCTCTTTTTCATTTTTTATTATACTTTAAGTTTTGGGGGTACATTGCAGAACATGCACTTTGTTACATAGGTATACAAGTGCCATGGTGGTTTGCTGCACCCATCAACCCATCACCTACATTAGGAATTTCTCCTAATGGTATCCCTCCCCTAGCCTCCCCACCCCCAACACGCCCCAGTGTGTGATGTTCCCCTCCCTGTGTCCATGTGTTCTCATCATTCAATTCCCACTTATGAGTAAGAATATGTGGTGTTTGGTTTGCTGTTTTTGTGTTTGCTGAGAATGAGCGTTTCCAGCTTCATCCACATCCCTGCAAAGGACATGAACTCATCCTTTTTTATGGCTGCATAGTATTCCATGTGTATATGTGCCACATTTTCTTTATCTAGTCTATCATCGGTGGACATTTGGGTTGGTTCCAAGTCCTTCGTTAGCACTTTTTCTACAAGTAGCTGGCCCCAGAGCATGTCAGGGAGAACTCCAGCCTGGGCCATCAATCACAGCTTCATCCATCATCCCTGTGAGCACTCCTGCATGGAGTCAGCATCGGGGTGTGCAGAGGCACCCTCACCTCTTGTCCATTACCAAATGCCGCATCATGAGAAATATCTACTTTATCATTTTAAACATGTAAGAGTAAACTGGCTTCCACATTCTTAGGAACTAGGAATACATCAGACCTCTTTATCAGACCTCATCTGCACAGGTGAGCCTAAACCCCTTGTTTTGGAAATGTTTGATATGGCTCCTGGCACTGGGTGCCTGGTCCCTTCCCTTCAGAGTTTCCCTTACTTTTCCTGGGACCATTGCTATGCAGTGTAATTTGTCCTGTCCTGAGCCCCTAAGACACTCGGTCTAGTATCCTTGTCCCCATAAATCTACCAGAGGACGGTGATTTTGATTTCCACTGTCTCAAATGCATGCACTTTGACCTCACACTCTCATTTTTCTGCACCATCTCAGGGTTCCTACTATTGTATCCAGGAGGTCTAAAAAACCTTCTGTGAAGACATATTTAACCTCCAAATAAAGCATTTGTAATTATTTCCAGGACAGTTATTCATCTACAAACTCATCCGCAGTGGATTTACCTAAGGAAAGTAAACAACAGGAGGTAAATTAGGGACTTTCACGAATGCAGTCTTCCCTGTGACACCCTGCACAGAATAACTCTCCCTAAACAAGGGTAAAGGTGAGATGGCAGCACTGTTAAGTCATCTGAAGGCCAAGCTTCCTAGGTCATGTCAGTATCAGGCATCGATAAAGGACTCTGGTAAATAAATGAAGCCATTTCTCTAAGGAATAAAAAAAAATCATCACTTTTAAATGCTTAAGAATGCATTTTGTCAACATGTTTTCATTAAGATACAGCTTTCTGAAACATATCAGAAACAAAGGGAAGAAAAATCTCTTCCTTTCCTTTCCAAATTTCTGCCTTCCAGAGCATTTGAGGCAGAGCGATGCTGGGAATATAAGAAACAGAAACAGTGGGGAGGGCAGAGCTGAGGAATCAAGTTAGAGCAGCAGACACAGCCTGTGTCACTGACCATGGTCTCCTGCACGGGCCCCATTTATAACCTGGTCTTTAACTTTGTTTATCTTCATGGACATTCGCAGAAGCATCGTACTTTCCAGAAGTTGGGGCCCTATAATCATTATTTGTCTTTGGAGAAAATGGGATTATGGGCCTTTAATTGCTCTTCTCAGAAAGTCGATGTTGTAATAGATCACTCTTCACTGACCCTCTTCTCCAGGTGGGGCTTCTGCGTTTTCACGGTTTCCCCTTGGCCTTGGCGTTGTAACAAAAAACAGTAAAGGTGGGCTCCTCGGTACTAAACCTCAACCACAAGCAGAGAGGAAGTGGAGAAGGCTCACCTTCTTCAGTGTTTGAGAGTGGAAACCCCCAGCTGTCCTAGGAACGAGCACCTGTTTATGGAAGTGAATGCAAATTGTAGAGGTTTCCAACTTGTGTGCATCTGCTACAGCCACCACAACAAAGGACCACAGACTGGGCGGCCCGAACCACAGACATTCATTTCTCACCGTCCCGGAGGCTGGAAGTCTGAGATCCAGGTGTCGGCAGGGTTGGCTCCTTCTGAGGCTGTGTGGGAAGGCTCTGTTCCAGGCCTCTGTGCTGGGCTTGTAGATGCCATCCTCTCCCTGTGTTTTCACACCGTCTTCCCTCTGTGCATGTCTGTCTCTGTGTCCAAATGTCCCCTTTTACCTTTTAGTGAGGTCACCAATCACTAGGTTAGGGCTCACCCTAACGATACACTTTTAACTTGACGACCTCTAGTAAATATCCTATTTCCAAATAAGGTCACATTTTGAGGTACTAGGAATTAGGCCTTCCAATGTGTGAATCTGACAGGGAATCATTCAACCCGCAACACAGCTCAATTAAATCATCAAAGGTTTCAGACAGAGGATGGTTTGGGGTGAAGAAGACTGTCTCCCCCAGTTGGCAGCAGCTGTGGTTTTCCTGTTCTCCTGTGTGTGGTTTCACCTCCGCAGTCAGCTTTCAGCTCTGAAGGGCAATGACTAAGGGCTCTTTGGGTACACAGAGGTGAGTCGTTCTGATAAGATTGGGGAAGATCCTAGAAGACCCCTGGATGTGCCAGTGGACTCTGAATGTTTTGCTTGGCTAAGTTCTGATGTGATATCCCCTACTGCAGGTAAGGCATGACAGAAACCAAGGAGTGAGTACAGAAGGGAGTGGTCAACAAAGACATTCATCGGGACAGCAATTAAGACTCAGAGAGGCCGGGCATGGTGGCTCACACCTGTTATCCCAGCACTTTGGAAGCTGAGGCAGGTGGCTCACCTGAGGTCAGGACTTCAAGACCAAACTGGCCAACACAGTGAAACCCTGTCTCTACTAAAAATACAAAAATTAGCCGAGCATGGTGGCATGCACGTAGTCACAGCTACTCAGGGGGCTGAGACCGGAGAATGGCTTGAACCCCGGAGGCAGAGCTTGCAGTGAGCCGAGAATGCGCCACTGCACTCCAGCCTGGGTGACAGAGTGAGCCTCCGTCTCAAAAAAAAAAAAAAAAAAGACTCAGAGATAGCCAGCTGTGGCTCCAGCCTTTCATCTAACACCATGCTTGGCTAACACTACCCTCCCTACCTTTCCTCCTCCCTCCTTCTCCCCAGACAAAAGCTTCTCCTTCTTGGCTGCACACCTTTACCAGACTTCCTGATATTCTGGCCTAAGCTGTGTCTCTGTGCTTTCCTAAGTGTAAAAGTTTCTTATGGCTGCTGCACCAAATTACCACAAAGTTAGTTACTTAAAACAATACAAATTTATTGTAGTATGGTTTCAGAACCAGAAGTCTGAAATGGGTCTCGCTGGGCTAAAATCATATTGTCATCAGGGCTGCATTCCTTTCAGGAGGCTTTAGGGGAGTCCCTATTTCCTTGCCTCTTCTAGCTTCTAAAGGCTACCTGCATTCCTTGGCTTGTGGTCTCTTCTTCCATCTGCAGTGCCGGCAGCGGGGCATCTTCACATGTGTCTCTCTAACACTGACCTTCTTCTTCCACTTATGAGGGGCCCTATGACGACTTCCATCTGCCACTTTAATTCCCCCCTTCCTATGTAACATAAAACCGATTCTAGGATTAGGATGTGGACATCTTTTCAGAAGGCAGGAGGGAGCATTATTCCGCCAACCATACTAAGCGAGACAAATTCCTTCCTACAAGGAATTCCAGTGACAATTGTTATGAGAATAAGGTGTTTATGTCATGACATAAGGACTGAACGTTTCCACTGGGGTTTTGTTTGTCGTTATTGTTTTTGTTTTGGTTTGGCTTTTTGAAACAGGGTCTCGCTCTGTCATCCAGGCTGGAGTGCAGTGGTGCGAATTTGGCTCACTGAAACCTCTGCCTCCCGGGATCAAGTGATCCTCCACCTCAGCCTCCCGAGTACCTGGGCTACAGATGCACACCACCACGCCTGGCTAATTTTTGTATTTTTTCTAGAGATGGGGTTTCACTATGTTGCCCAGGCTGGTCTTGAACTCCTGGGCTCAAGTGATCCACCCATCTCGGCCTCCCAAAGTGCTGGGATTACAGGTGTGAGCCTACTGGGGTTTTTGACCAAAAACAGAACCTGAGTAAGGACAGTTTGGAATTCAGTGAGCCAAAACATGAAGGAAGAATCAGTGAATGAGCAAGTAAATACAGACAATACGTGTAAGTGTGTCAACTGTTCAACTGTTTTTAGGGAAGTACACAGGTTATTAATCTTAGAGAGTAGAGCAAGCACCAGGGAGGGGTGAGCGCATTTGATTAAAGCCTTAATTATAGATTGTGCAATCTCCATGTCCAAGGAATCAAAACTCCTAGCTTCATGGATCCTCTTCCCAGTCCACTTGCCAATCAGCTTTCTGGAGCAATCTGGCACAGGAAGGAGTGGGAGAGTAATAAGCAGCCCAGATCCCCCTGCTAGCTAGACTGCACAGTCCCCAGAGGGTCCTTCCAGGGAGTTGGGTCTCCATAGAGTACTCCCAAATCAATCAACTCCCTTTAGCCAATCTCAGTGCTGAGCCCCGTGGTACAGCACCCTTGGGATCCAACCTATGCATACTCTCCAAGCCCTGCTGGTTCATGCTACCTGGGTTTTACAGTGCTTTACCTTCAATTTGGGGCCCAGCACAGCATCCACTGGGGCATGCTGTGCTATAACCATAGTGATAGGTCTAAGGGCCAAAAGGGGTGGGGTAAGCACAGACTAAGGAGACGATTCTCATTACCTTGCAGAGGAGAGGTCTCTGTACTATCGCCAGGCTAGAAGGAAGTTCTGGCTCTTCCCAGGAGGTGTGGGCTCCTTTTGCAACTTAGAGGGTTCAGGAGGACCCAGGGATTCAAGATTTTAATGGCATCAACACAGATTCCTCTACCCGAGCAGAGCTGGGGATGAGGTGAGGTGAGGGAGGCATCTAGGGGACAAAATTTCAGGACTCATATACTCCCTGAACATGCATGGACCTGAGAGTGAACACTTCAACACCTCCTTAAATTTTGCATCATGGGCCCCTTGCTTGCCTCACGCTAGCTGCTGCCTTGCATCTAAGTGCCAGGTCCCAGTCTCTTCTAACCAGGAACCGGACTTTGGCACAGAAAATTGACCTTGCATGGTATTTAACCTACTTTAGCAGGGACCCCAGAAGACTGCATAAATTGGCTATTAGGATGGAGCCTCAAAGCATGAGAAAAGTGCTGTCTGAACTTAGTGAGGTTCCGATGCCAGAGTCGCTGGGAGCAACTGCAGGGAACAAGCTGGAGAGGAGATATGACAGAAGACACCCAGAAAACCCACCAGATCATCACATTCCATGGGAAGTCCCCTGCAGAAACTGTCTGGATCCTGGAGGACGATGGTAGACCACTCAAACTCAACTAAGCAGCAGCCATTTTTTCCTTCAATTCCTGACATGATATCTTTGTTGGAGAGATGAATAATGTCTCAGGTACATTCTACACAGCCATTGATTTGGTGAAGCCATTCCTTTCTAATTCCATCAAAAAAGAAGATCAGAAGCTATTTGCAATGAAATAGAAAGAATAAAAAATATTTCTTTACAGTTTTGCCCCAAGGACTATGTTACCTCTT
Organism: Macaca mulatta; assembly: GCF_049350105.2. NCBI lineage: Eukaryota > Metazoa > Chordata > Mammalia > Primates > Cercopithecidae > Macaca > Macaca mulatta. The sequence goes on along the minus strand of NC_133408.1, from coordinate 11,701,248 downwards.
TCACCATTGGTCATATTATAGTCTGTGGAGATCTGGACATCCCTACATCTGGGCGTTCCATAGAACGTCACATGGATATGCACTACAGATGACATCATTCTGTAGTGCAGGCCAAATGAGCAAGAATTGACTAGTACAAGTCAGACACATATGTTCCAGAGGATGAGAGATAAAAGCCTATGAAGATTCAGAGGCTTGCTACATCAATAAAATGTTTAGGAGTCCAACGGTCAAGGGGTATGCCAGGGCACTGCATCCAAAATAAAGGATCAAATATTTTATCTTACATCTCCCACTATGAAGAAGAAAGCCCAAAGGTGAACTCAAGGACCAACTTATAATATTCTCCACTAGCAATGATCATTGTACCATGAGCAGGAGAGGGGATTACCAACAGTGCTAGGTTTTCTGTATAAATAAACATTTGTTGAGGCTCTCCAAAGAACATTAGCAACAAGAAAGAACATAAAACACAAAACTTAATCAAATTTCCAAGCTAGTACATCAGTTAGCTATTCCTGCATAACAAACCTAAAACTTAAGCCACTAAAACTTAGTGGCTTAAGGCAACTACCATTTGCTTAGCTCATGATTCAGTCAGCAACTTGATCTGGGCTCATTTGGATGGGTACCATGATTTTGCCTGGGCTCATTCCTACATCTTTGCTCAGTTGAGGAGTCAGCTAAGGATTGGCTCGTTTGGGGTGGCCTCAGCTAGAACATCTTACCTTTGCTTTATGTGTCTGCTCATCCCCAGCAAGCTACTCTGTCTTGTCTTATTCATAAGATATCTGGGCAGGGTTCTAAGAAAGAATAGCCACATGTAAGACCTCTTGAGTTCTCACGCTAGGCCCAGAAAGGGCACACCATGACTTCTGCTGAATTCTATTGGCCAATGCAAGTCACAGGCCAGTAACAGATTCAAAGGTAGAGGAAATAGACTCCACCTCTTGAAGGAAGAGTTGCAAAGTCACATTACAAGGAACATGGATACAGGGGAAAGTGAAGAGTTGTGGCAGTTTTTGCAGTCTATTAATCTGCTGGATTCTGTATGAATTAACATTTATGGGAGCTTCCAAAGAGGAGCAGCCCCTAAGAGGGTGAGAGAAGTAAGAGCCGGATCAAATTTCTGGACCAGTCTTTTCAAGGCAAGAGTCAGACATTTCTAAATAGATTTGATGACCCTCCTTAGAAATGCAGCAGGACAATGTGGCCCCAGTCAAGCCCTGATCTCTCTCTGTATTCAATCCTACCCTCTGAAGTGACCTCTGTATGTCCCCTGTCCTCTTTTATAGTCAACTTAGAATTGACTCTATCACTTCTGCCTTCAGAACAGAGCAAATTTGTAAACGTACTGAAAAAGGTGGACAATATGTTCAAGAAAATAGGAACAAATGTCTATAATCTGCTTGTCACCCTCCTGCATGATTTTTAATGACATTCTTTGCTTCAAAGGAAAATAAAAATAAGGAAGTAATCTGACATATAAACTGCACTTAAATGCCAGTAAGTCTTCACACACAAAGAAAGAAACAATAAGGAAAGAGAAAACCCTAAAAATATGGAGGTGGGGAGCCAAATGCAGCATATGTTTTTGAGAATCTAATCTTTCCAGCGAATCTCCCAGACAGCTGTCAGAGTGAGCTCGGTGGTGGGGTGGATGAAGTGATAAGACGTGGTACTGTGTAAAGCTCCACCCTAGGCTTCATCATTGGAATGTCAGCCATCACCCTTCTCCTTTGCAAATTGGCATTTCATGAAACAAAGCACAATTTCTCAAATCCCAAATCCTATTTTTACTTCTATTTGCCAAGTTATTTTCTCTGCTCTTACTTTTTCTGATTTTCCTTTGTCTACTCTGTTTTCTTTTTTTTTTTTTTTCTTTTTCCTTCCTCATTAAGGAACAAGGATTTTCAAGCTTTGCTTCCTTATCAAGCTATGAGTCCAAAGAATCAGACCTTTCGGTTTCCCTTTTCCATTTTAAGATATGATGAGTCAAGTAGATTTGTAAGGTAGCAGAGGTGCCATGTAACACAATCATGGCTCCAAGAACAGGAATTTGGAAGAAAAAAAGGAAGTAATAAGGCTTCTCCCTGTTCCAATCCCTTTAAAATGCAGATTTAAGAAAAGGTGCTAGGGAGTCAGACAGGAGGAACTAAAAGAGCTTTTTGATTTCAAATTCTGAGCTCAGAGCTTGAAGAGAATTTAGAGACCTTCTAGCTGCAAATCAATCTGATCTCTCTAAATTTAAGCACATCCCTTCCTGGGCTCAAGGAAACATTGTCCACAAGAGCACCTACCCTGAGGACAAGTCTTGTATAGGGATCAATAAGATACTCTAAATCGAACTTGCCCTAATGAGCTTTATCTATTTTTAAAAAGACCAAACAATGGGAGGCAGCATAGCATGGTGGTTAAGAGCACAGACCCAAGACATCATGGGTTTCAATCCTGGCTCTACCAGTGTTATGGGTTGAATGTGTTCTGAACCTCCAAAACCCACATGTTGAAGTCCTAATCCCTAGGACCTCAGAATATGACATTATTTGGAGATAGGGTCTTTACAGAGGGTAATCAAATAAAAATAAGGTGATTAGGGTGGGCCCTAATGCAATATAACTGATGTTCTTATATTAAAAAAAAGGAATTTGGACACATAAACAACAAGCACACTAGGAGACTGCCCTGTGAAGATAAAGACAGAGATTGGGGTGATGTGTCTAAAAGCCAAGGAATGTGAAAGATTGCAGCAACTCCCAGAAGCTGGGGGAGAGTCAGGAACAGATCCTACCTCACAGCCTCAGAAGGAACCACTCCTGCTGACCCCTTGATCTTGGGCTTCTGGCCTCCAGAGCTGTCAGAGAATAAATTTCCATTGTTTAAAGCACCTAGTCTGTGCTACTTTGTCTGGGCAGCCCTGGCGAGGTCACACAGCCTGTCACCATCTATCTGTGTGACTCTGGCATGGTTTCTCCTTGCCCTGTAACATGTAGATGACAATAAATGTCTAAGTCAGAGGGTCGTTAGGAACACTAATTAAATAAATTAACGTGCAAATGTTTCAAATAGAAGTTGACACAAAGAAAGAGGTATATGAATGGATCAGTCCCTTCTCACACTACTATAAGGACATACCAGAGACTAGGTAATTTAGAAAGGAAAGAGGTTTATTTGACTCACAGTTCCGCAGGGCTGGGGAGGCCTCGGGAAACTTACAATCATGGTGGAAAGGGAAGCACGCATGTCCTTTTTTAAATGGCAGTAGCAAAGAGAAGTGCAGAGCAAAAGGGGGAAAAGCCCCTTATAAAATCATCAGATCTCACGAGAACTCACTCACTATTACAAGAACAGCAGCATGGGGATAACCACCCCCATGAGTCAATTACCTCCCACCAGGTCCCTCCCATGCATGACATGTGGGGATTATGGGAACTACAATTCAAGATGAGATGTGGGTGGGGACACAGACAAACCATATCAATGAATCTTTGTTAAATAAAAAAAAATTAAAACCAACATCTGCATGAGTCATTATAGGTATTATTAATTAATGAATTTGCTTGACTCTTCAGTCAGTGTGGTATTAGAGGGAAAATAAGAAATCCTTTGGAAAGCCAAAATGCCATTGCTTATTCCAAGCATTGTCTACAAATTGTTATAATCAGAGTTATGTTGTTTTCTTTGTTTTTGTTTAAATCATTTGGATCTGGCAGTGCCAGATTTAGGTTTCTAATAAATCATTAATCTATGAGTTAATAATTCATGTTAATTGGTGGCATAAGCCACTTTCTCTGGCAAATGTGAGCAAAGGCCACAACTTTTTAACAGCAAGGGTGAAACCTTTTCTGAGTTTTTTTTCCCTCCCCCATGGTCTATCAAGGAAATACTAAGATATGAAAGAAAAATTTTAACCAGGGCTGGGAAAGCAAGATAATTCCAAGGATAAAAGTGTAGACTGTCAGCCATACTTCCTAGCCAAGCACTGCCTCCATAGCCTGCTGAAGGAAAAGGAGGTCTCCAGGGAATTCAGGGGGACTCCAGCCCCACACAAGCCCACCCAAGAAGGATACAGCCATGCAGGTCTGTAAACCTTTGACAAGACAACTTATAATCATTAAGCATGTTGACTCATTGATCAAAAAACTTTTTTTTCAGAAAATAAAAGAAGGCATTTGAGAGATTAGCTCACCAATGGGATTTTTCACAAAGAATGATAATTTTCCTAAATTACAAGGCACAGGCTTAAGAATAGAGAACATCCATTCATACTGGGTGACAGCCACAGAATGCTAAGCAAACCCCTTCCACCATTGACTTCTTTGATTTTAATTAATGTATATATGCTCTGCCTTTTTGTTTCCAGAAAGAATTTCAGGTAATTCCTGATTGCAGGCCACAGAAGCCAAGAAATAAGACTTCTTACCCGAACTAATGTGCCTTTACTTTTCAACTCATGGATTTGCCCCTAGATCTGGGAAGCAGCCACAAGTGGCCTAGATGTTCTCAGTGTTTTATACCTTTTTTGGCCTTAATGCTTATTTGCAAGGTTCTTGTCAAGTTACAGGCTGATGTGATGAAATGACTTTTTCCCATTTGGAAAATAACATTATACTTAGTAGCTTGTTTCAGTCTTGATTAAAAGATAGATGTAAAATATGCAAAGAATGATGTCTAAAGACTTAAAGATAAAATTTACATGGAAGCCAGTAGTTTAGAGAGAATCAGTTAGCTCCTCCGGCTCTTGTTTTTCTGAAGAAAATTTGAATAGCATATGCTTTTCATTGTGCTCCTTTTCAGCCATTTACATATTGGGAAAATGTATATTTGGCAACCGGTCCTATTTTTAGGAGTCCTTGAAACTTGCCCTTTGAAAATGTTTTCATTTTTGGCACATATGTGTGTCTTAAGCAGAATGAAAACACAAAGCTAAAAAAGAAAAATATGTAGAAAAAGGAATGATTTTTCCAGCCCCATGTAGCACAATAAGAAAGCAATCATTCAGTTGTGACTTTAAAAAATGGATTCTTGCCTGGATTTTCCAATGATTTCCTTCTAAATGAGCGTTTCTCTGCAGAACTGAACTAATGTAAAGAGACAGTTTGTTCCAGTGCCAGAACTGAACCAGCAAAAAAAAGGACGGAGGCTCTATTTTCATAGGAGGAACTTAACAAAATAATACCCACTCTGTTTCTCTGCAGCCTCTTGTGTCAATTCAGAAGAAAGTGCCATATGCCCATTGCGTGACTTGAAGCGTGTTTTCCCAGCCTGACTCTTGGCCACCACTCGTTCTGTTATTTGCAATCAGTAACAAAGATTCATCCTTGTGTCCATCATGCAGCAAGGAGAATCTTTGTCACTTAGTGTAATTAATAGCTGGACCTCACAAGGGAAGGTGGGAGAAGGAAGCCGTTCATGCAAAGACCTGGATAAATTCGGAATAGGCTTTGCGAATCCTTGCTGCCTTTTGACCAATGAAGATGCCAGAGCCCCAGCAGAAGAGGAAATATGGTAAGCAAAGTGTTTTCTCTGGAGCTGTGTGTGTTATAACCCCAAGCTCTGTCACTGTAGTTCAGGAGAGCTCTCTAACTTTCCCTATCAAGCCAGATGACCATCAAGGACTCCCCTCTACGTGTATGTCCTATTTCCGTGTATTTCATCCTTCCCACTTTTCTTCCACAACACTGTCTTCACCAACCTCTAGATAGATACCACTATAGAATAAAAATCAAAAAGAGAGGCCTAATGTTTGATGAGTGCCTCCCCTAGACTATGTGGTTAAATCACTCAACAAGCTTTCAGAGAATGTGTAATGGGCCCTATTTTCAAAATGAGAGGACTGAAAAGAGGTTTGGAGAGGCCAGTGCTGAGGTTAGGCTCAGGGAACACAGATGGAAATAGCCGAATCAGGACCACATCAAGGGCACTCTAATGCCGAGATTCTTAGCTCACTTTTCCCTGTATTGTGACCTTTTCTTTCACTTTATTTTTTTTTTTAAATAGAGATGGGGTCTTGTTATGTTTCCCAGTCTGGTCTTGAACTCCTGACCTCAAGCAATCCTCCCGTCTTGACCCTCCAAAGTGCTGGGGTTGCAGGCATGAGCCACTGCACCCAGCCTCCTTAACTTTCTGAACTCCTACTTACTTATTTTTGTGACCCTACTTCTTTTTTCTTCCTCCTCCTGTACAAAAATGGCTGGATGGATTCCACTTGTCCCTGGACCTTTAAATTCCTGTCTTCCATACCTGAACAAACCCAATTTATCTCTCGAAGTTTCAGAGAGCCCCTAAATACTAATAGTTCCTCACCATCATCTCACTTGCAATCTGTGCGTCTCAGAGTTCCCTTCCCAGAGGCCATTTTTTGCCTTTAATTAGCAAATGCATAAGATTCTAGGATTCATGAGATTTTTTTCCTTCTATTTCTGCCCAAGGAGAAAGCAAACATGTACTGCTGCCTTTGCCATCCCAGGCCCATAATCTCTGTGGTCTTTCTTCACCTCTAAAAACCTCACCTCATGTATCTTTTCTTAGGCTCATCCCTCAAATATTCAGGTTATTTCCCCCAGGCTTCCTCTCACCTCTCTCCTCCTGGGTACACTGGCTAGGAGTGTCCAGCCTCGTTCATGACGGGGTCGGATCTCCTTTCCTTGCTCTGTTGCTTTCCACAGCGGAACCAGCATCCTCCCTGACTCCCTGCCACTCCTCAGGAACCACGACTCCCTGTCGCCCTCCTCTGGACAGGACTGTTTTCCATCCATCCTCCTCCCTGCTCAGACCTCCATCCATAGCAGTGTTTCTAAACCTCCAGCTCCCTCTCCCTCATCCCATCTGTGTTAGTCCATTGTCACACTGCTGATAAAGACATACCTGAAACTGGGCAATTTACAAAAGAAAGAGGTTTAATTGGACTCACAGTCCCATGTGGCTGGGGAAGCCTCACAATCATGATGGAAGGCAAAGATGAGCAAGACACATCTTACACGAATGGCAGCAGGCAAAGAGAGAGCTTGTGCAGAGAAACTCCCGTTTTTAAAACCATCAGATCTTGTAAGACTCACTCACTGTCATGAGAACAGCACAGGAAAGATCGGCCCCCATAACACAATCACCTCCCACTAGGTTCCTCCCACGATGTGTGGGAATTGTGGGTATTAAAATTCAAGACAAGATTTGGGTGGGGACACAGCCCAACCATAGCACCATCTTCTCAAGGATCCTTTTCCACACATCTCACAGGGTCTGCTCCTGTCCTAGCCAGCTGAATAGTCATCCTAGGCCTCCAAAGTATTGCCAGTCAATGTTCATAGCTCTCTTTATCCAATTTGGGAACTCATCACTGCCCCTGAAACCCAACTGCTTCATGATAGGCTGCAGCAATGACAATTTTGGAAGCCCAGCCCCTCCACGAGTTTGTTCTGATTTGGGGTGTACCCATTTGTGCTCTACCTAAGCTCCTGAGGATAGGGGCTCCTGTTAGTCTTAGTGACACTATGTATATAATAAATTATAATGCTATAAGTGGGCATTAAATTCTAATTCTTTTTTGAGACTGCGTCTTGCTCTGCTGCCAGCCTAGATAGTGCAGTGGTGCGATCTCAGCTCACTGCAATCTCCACCTCCTGGGTTCAAGCGATTCTTATGCCTCAGGTTCCCGAGTAGCTGGGATTACAGGCATGCACCACCATGCCTGGCTAATTTTTGTATTTTTAGTAGAGACGAGGTTTCACCATGTTGGCCAGGATGGTCTCAATCTCCTGACCTCGTGTTCTGCGTACCTCAGCCTCCCAAAGTGCTGGGATTACAGGCATGAGCCACCGCTCCTGGCCTAAATTCTAATTCTTTAAATATGTAGAAAGCATAGTCATTCCTTCCAAGTCCATGAAAGTGTCTTGCCTACAACATGTGTTATTTTTCAATCCAAGGTACTCTGCTGAAAGTTCAGACCAGCATGGCAAGCTGCACAAGCACAATTTAAATTCCTACCACACCACACAATTTTTGGCTGATGTGTTCCTAAGTATTTAAGTCACTGAACATTCCCTTCTTGCCACCCCAACTCCTCTCACATGACACCACCAATTTTGCCTTAAGGGAAACCTAAATGCAGATTCCTGTGACCTTGAGTGGACAAGATGGAGAGTTAGTTCCTGCTGTGATCCTATCATCCATCTGTAGAACCTAGCAGAAACTAAGCTAAAACTTAGGAGCAGTGGGAAATGAAGCAGGGTTGCTCTCAAGCCCATCTGTCTGGCCCAGACCTCTGCAAGTCCTAGGCTGAATTGCCTTCCAGATGTCCACCAAGATCAAAAATGTCACTACTTCAGACCAGATTCTTTGCTTCCTCCCCACAGGTGAAACCAGGCAGAGACTTGGGAGTTATCCCGGACTCCTTCCCTTAAATGATCCCTCCCACACGATGCAAGTCCTGTCCACCTCTTGCTGAACAGATCACCTAAAGTCACCCGAGCCTGTCCTCTGCTCTCTGTCCCCATCACATCCTCTTCAGTGTAGAATTAGGAATGGGACTGCAGTTCCTTCACTGCCTTTTACCTGCACCCTAGGAATATTTACCCTTCACCAACTCCCTGTTGCTTACACCATCAACTTGTGGAGACCTCTGGGCCTGAGAGATGGATGTGGGGGTGACTGGAACCTCAGTTATCACTCAGCCTCTTTGTCACTCACTCTGTGCCTCAGAATTCACAGCTTAACAAAGACTGACGTAGCCTTCTGGTAGACCCATAAATGGAAGCTATCAGGACCATGGCAGAAGCTGATTCATATTCCATGGGTGCATACAAGGTTTTCCAAGGCCCAGCCTCCACTGCGTTTTCATTTGTAGCAATATTGGACTGCCTGTAGGTCCCCAAACTCACTAGCCTTTGCATGTGTGCTCCCAGCACAAAGCTGCTTCCCACATCCCCTCAGCTCCATACAACTCCTCCTCGTTACTCATAAAGGAAAATCTATTTACAGATTTTGCTTGCTCAGATGCAACAGCCCCTAGGATGGCCTTCTGACTTCAACTACCTCCTCCTTATCCCTGTCTTAGTCTGCTCCAGCTGCCATAGCAAATACCACAGACTCAATCGCTTAAACATCAGATATTTATCTTCTCACAGTTCTGGAGGTCAGAAGTCTAAGAGCAGGTTCCTGGTAATGGCTCTCTTTCTGGGTTGTAAATGGCAAGTCCTCACCATGTCCTCAGGCAACCTTTCCTCAGGGCCTGCCCACACAGACGGAGATCTCTGGTGTATCTTTTTCTTCTTTTCTTTTTTAAACTGGTAACCAATTTATTAAAATACTTGACTTAAGAATCTGCAATGGTGGCTTCAACCTCAAGCTCTCGCTCAATACTGCTGGAAGTCATCCACTCAACAATCTCAGAAGGGCTGTGCGAGTCAACGGGTGGCTTGTGGATTCTCATCTGGAAACGATCCCATGTCTTAGATGTTTTCTCCTTCACCTCAAGGAGTTTTCTTGTAGTACTTCTCAAAGTCTTGGTAGGCATTCTAACTGGTCCTTTCACTTCAGGATTCTTTTCCTTTGCTCCTCTGATCAAGTCAGCACACATTTCTCTGGAGATTTTATGTGGCGGCTCATTAGTGTGATTCGAATTCAGCAAATCACCACCTCCAGCTCCATGGTTGTTTTTCTGGGATCTTTAAAAGCCATGGCCGTGGCACAGTTTCTTGACCGACTTGTTCATTGGCGAGAGTGAACAGTGGTGCAACAGGAACAAAAAGCTATTATTTTTTTCCCATAGGTTATTAGGGAACAGGTGGTAGTAAGTTACATACGTTCTTCAGTGGTGATTTGCGAGATTATGATGCACCCATCACCCAAGCGGTATACACTGCACTCAGTTTGTAGTCTTATCCCTCACCCCCTTCCCACCCTTTCCCCTTGAGTCCCCAAGGTCCATTGTGTCATTCTTACGCTTCTGCATCCTCATAGGTCAGCTCCCACTTATGAGTGAGAACATATGATGTTTGGTTTTCTACTCCTGAGTTACTTCACTTTTAGTCTATAATCTCACCCAGGTCACAGCGAATGCCACTAATTCATTCCTTTTTGTGGCTGAGTAATATTCTTTCTCTTCTTAGAAGGTCACCAATTCTATCAGAGTAGGACCCCACCCTTATGACCCATTAAACCTTAACCTCCTAAAAGCCCTACATTCAAACACAGGAAATCACAGCTTCAACACAGGAATTCTAAAGAACACAATTTGGTCCATAGCAACCCATACCCCAAATTCCCTCATAGAACAAAACACACTACCTGCATACAGAAGAAAAATGACTGTCCTTGAGTACTCTACAAATTAGTTTGTTTAGTGTTTTATTATAAAAGTTATTATTTGCAATCTATCTTACTATAATTGCACTATGTTCCATTATTATTTTTTGATAAGTAGAAATGCAATATGTTTGCACGTATGTGTTTTAATTAGTACCTTATGAAACTAGTAATAGCTGGCTATTTTTACCTAAATATGTCCATTTTGTAGAGTTAAATCTATGTATGTGTGTAGTTTATCTTTATACATTGATCAACCAGATAAACTTGTAAGTTAACTTTTATTTGCTATGTGCATTATTCGTTCCACAAAATTCTAACAAAAAAGGTTAAAAACAACCCACATGATTATGTAAACATCAAACTATACTTTATGAAACTACAGAAGTTTCACTGTTGCCATCAATCTGTGAGTCACAGCAGGAAAGTGAATTAATGGGCTGATAAGGGTCCATTTCACCTGCTTTTGAAGGAACCACACCTCTCCTCTTTCATGAATTATTAAAATCGAGAGTCAAAAGTTGCCATTCTGGAAATGGATGGATGCTGTTAGCTGTCATGTGACAAGTGAGGTTTTATTTATTTTTAACTCACAGTTCCCTCTCACATACATACTGAGAGACAGAAGAAAATGCTGGGAATCATTAAACACAACTGGTTTTATGGTGTCTAACTACATCTTCAATGTTTATTAAGACTAAAATTTAATCTTTAATCTCAATTATATTACACATCATTAATAATGTGGACCTGTATTCCAGCTCCTCATTTCTTATGAAGTCAGTCTACAAAATAATCAGATTAATTTATAGAAATTACCCAGGAAAAATGGTCTGATGACTATGGTTACAGCTCACTTGCTTAACTTATTCAGTGTTAAGCTTAATTTCCACAAGAGGTTGGAGCTACTAAGAGTTGTTTGTTAAGAAGCTGTGAAAAGAGCATACTTAGGTGTTTCCACACCAAACCAGACTGTGAGCTCCAGAAATGGGCATGAGAGGCCTTACAAGACTCTCCTCCTTTATGGCCATTTCCTAAAGCAAATATCGAAAGCCTGCATTACCCATGAGTTGAACCATCCTATGCCTACAAAATGGCCACTCAGAAGGATTACATAAAAGTTGCCATTCCTTTCTAATAGAAATGAGTTTGTGCACTGAAAGTCAGCAATTCATCCCCATTATATCCCAGAGGACTAATTTCTGCAGCTAGAGAACTGGAAAACCTCAGCATTTTTCAGGGAGTCCAGAAATGCTATCCTATAGCTCTCCCTGCACCATCCTATCCTCCTCCTTGCCCACAGCCACTGATGAGTCAGTGATAAGACTCTGTCTTCACCTCAACTTGGATTTCATTTTTACTTTCCACTCCCTTAGACTTGATGTTCTAGAACATTCCTTGCTTTTCTTTTTCTTTTCTTTCTTTTTTTTTTTTTTTTGAGAAGGAGTCTCACTTTGTCTCCCAGGCTGGAGTGCAGTGGCACAATCTCGGCTCACTGCAAACTCCGCCTCCCAGGTTCACGCCATTCTCCTGCCTCAGCCTCCCGAGCAGCTGGGACTACAGGCACCCGCCACCACGCCCGGCTAATTTTTTGTATTTCTAGTAGAGACGGGGTTTCACCGTGTTAGCCAGGATGGTCTCGATCTCCTGACCTCGTGATCCGCCCGCCTCGGCTTCCCAAAGTGCTGGGATTACAGGCGTGAGTCACCGCACCTGGCCCATTCCTTGCTTTTCAGACTACCTTCAGCTTGATCCAAGATTCAAACACCAGTTTCCCTGGTGTTTTTTAGAGACAGGGTCTCTCTATGTTGCCCAGGCTGGACTTGAACCCTAGGCCCAAGCAATCATTCCACCTAAGCTTCCCAAGTAGCTGGGACTACTGGTGACTCCATGCATTCTGAAGAAGAAACTAGCATCCTCCCCACACAGCCCATTTTCAGTCCTATTACAGTTCTACCTTTTTTATAAATGATAAACTGATAATGGCTTCAAGAAACAAGTAAACTTTGAAAGATTGCAAAGGAACCCTTTCCCTTCACCCTCCTCCATTTCCCCTCCATATATTCACCTTATTTTCCAGAGCCTGCTCTCCTCAACTACCTCACTCCAATATACCACATGTTGACTTCTGAAGAAAGCCAATGTGTGGAAGCCAATGTGTGGTAAATTGCTCATTGCTAATTAAAGTGTATTTAATTTTGCAGAGTAACAATTATAAGCAGTATTTCACACATTCTTAGCAGTCAGAGAAGCCTTCCTGCAAATGACCACCACTCTTCTCTCTGCCTCTTTTTCCCCTCCTCTCCCACCCACGCACACATCCCTTTCTGTTTATAGAATTCATAAAAGCATATAGCAAGCTGAATCTAAAAAGTCCCTGGTCCCTGCTAAAGAAGTGTGTTATAAAGAGTGGAAGAAACAGCCAAAGAAGCTATTACCAGTGAAAAGGGAGACCTCAAACCTTAATATTGTTTCCCATTTCTTTGCTCAACCCGTTGGAAGAGATTTTATGGGTTTTGTTTTTCCAGTACGGTTGGCTCTTGCAGAACATAGATATTAACTATGCAGGTTCATTTATACACAGACTCTTTTTTAGTAAAAGTTATACCGAGTGTGCCTCCTCTCCTGACTCCCCTTACACCTCCTCCATTTCTGCTGCCTCTGCCATTCTTGAGACAGCAAGGTCAACCCCTCCACTTCCTCCTCATCAGCCTACTCGACATAAACATGATGAAGATGAAGACCTTTATGATGATCCACTTCCACTCAATGAATAGTAAATGTATTTCATCCACCTTTTCCTTAATAACATTTTTTCTGTAGCTTACTTTATTGTGAGAATGCGGTATATAATATATGTGTGTGTGTGTATATGTGTGTATATATATATACACACATATATATAAAACATACAAAATATGTGCTAATTGACTGTCTGTGTTATCAGCAAGGCTTCCAGCCAACAGTAGGCTATTGGTTACGTTTTTGAAGAGCAGGCTATTGGTTAAGTTATACATGGATTTTCAACTGCATGGCGGGGGTCAGCATCCCTAACCACCACATTGTTCAAGGATCAACTATAATTTCTTTGCTGTGCCCAAATTTGAGAGGTACTTAAAACTGCTGATAGAATTTTTCCTGTGTAAAAATAGGTGGCATTTGTCTGAGAAAACCCAAACCTGGGAAAGCACAGATTCAATCTGAATTCCAAAAGGGTGTGCTTTCCCATCTGTACACTGAAAGATTTCCCTGTAATTTCATTTGCTGGTGCCTGCACATTTTTCAAAGTAAACTTGAGGAAGGAAGAGAACACTTGTCCTTGAGAAGTTTATAGCAACAGAAGCACCAGAATAGAAACTTTAGATAACTTAGAAAAATTAAACACCTCTAAACAGCACCCCAAAAAGGTTAACCATCTTTAAGAGTTAAAGTTTTTAAGAACAAAGGCCAGAGGTACATGAACCTTCCCTGACTCACCTGGGCTTTGGCAGGAAATAAGCAAAGTGCTGATGCCCGACGTAGCCATGACCTGGGGAAGGTATTGTTTCACATGATCCTGTTCCTGAGTGCTTAGGCAAGGCTCGACCAGCCTGAGTCTCACTCTGGTTCCCACCACACCTTGTTTATTATGTCACAAAACTTTCATGAAGTTAAGCCAGGCATAACGGGGCTCATCTGACTACAGCTATAAGCCTCCAGAAGAGCGCTGGCACTAAGACAGACATTTGTCGAAGGGCGACTACCTCTCTCCTTGCCATTCAATTATGTCCTGTTTATTATGAATTTTATTTGATTCCTCCATCAGAATTTCCTTTCCAATTATGGATAGTGAAAAGATATCTTATCAAACATCAGATCCAGGGCATTCGGACTTTCATGTGTCCAGAAGACAAACCCCTCGTGTTGCCTTTAAAATACCTCTTGGCCAGGCATGGTGGCTCACACCTGTAATCCCAGAGCTTTGGGAGGCAAAGGTGGGCAGATCACCTGAGGTCAGGAGTACAAGACCAGCCTGGCCAACTTGGTGAAACCCCATCTCTACTAAAAATACAAAAATTAGTCAGGCATGGTGGCAGGTGCCTGTAATCCCAGCTACTCGGGAGGCTGAGGCAGGGAGAATCACTTGAACCCTGGAGGTGGAGGGTGCAGTGAGCCGAGATCACGCCATTACACTCCAGCCTGGGCAAGAAGAGTAAGACTCCATCTAAAATAAATAAATAAAAAAAATACCTCTCAAATATCTCACCTTTGCCTATTTTTATTGTTTCAGGAGCTATGTATATAGTAATGCCACTCTCCAAAGACATCTTCAAAGATGTAGCATCATTAATTCAATGTGTTTTTTCAAAAAAAAAAAAACTTTCGAGTCAACATAACTTTTTCTCTGACCACTTTGTTCCTTGATGTTCTTACCTCTACCTGGTGTCAAACCTGTCTGTGAGCACAGTTAGATAGGGCTTCTCACTGTTCTCTGGGTGCATAAAATCCGTCTCCCTCCCTGTCTTCTCTCCCTCTCCCTATGCCTTTCTCGGGTTCTCCCTTTTCCTGCCTACCTCATCTCTACCCTTCCTCCTTCCAGAAGCTCTCAAATATAAATTGAGAAAGAAGAAAACTTCCCAAACAAAACTATACAAGCAAATCCATCCGGCATAGCATCTGTCACTCTGTATGAAAATCATTAGGTAAGTGTGACCTGAGAGAATTAAAGAAAATAAATAGTAGCAACTAGAAACCAATGCACCTGGTATAGCTAATAAATAAAGAAAATATGAGATTTTTAGTGGAAGGAGTTAAATAAGACCACTGAAAGTTGATGTGATAGGGACCACATCAGGACTACCCACCTTTAAAATAAACTAATCCTGCACTTTTGGAAATCAAAACTACAGCTGGCAGTATCCAGTTCACATCACTGTGCTGAGTGCCTACCAAAATGAGGTTTTGTGTTCCCATGTATATCGCAGCACCACGCACAACGGCAAAGATATGGAACTACCCTAAGTGTCCAGCAACAGATGAATGGATAAAGAAATGGTGGTATATGTACAAAGTGGAATACTAGGCCATTAAGAAGAATAAAATCCTGTCATTTGCAGTAACATGGATGGAACTGGAAGTCATTATGTTAAGTGAAATAACCCAGGCACAGAAAGACAAATATTGCATGTTTTCACTCATAGGTGGGAGCTAAGAAAAGGTGAGCACATGGAGGTAGAGAGTGGAATGATAGATACCAGAAACTGGGAAGGGTGTGTGGGTGGGAGGCGGGGGCATGAAGAGGGGTAGGTTAATGGGTACAAACATACAGTTAGATGGAAGGAACAAGTGCTAGTGTTCCATAGCAGAGTAGGGTGACTATAGTTAACAATAGTATATTGCATATTTCAAAATAACTAGAAGGGAGAACTGAAAATGTTCCCAACACACAGAAATGAGAAATACTTGGGTGATGAATACACTAAAAACCCCGACTTGATCATTTCACATTTATGCATGTCATAAAATTGCACATGCACCCCCTAAATATGTACAAATATAATATATTGATAAAATAAAATGACTGCCATGTTACACACTGGGGTTGGAGGGCTAAATCAGAAGTGACCTCTGCCCCAAGGAGTGAATCAGACTAAGGATTCCCCTACAAGTTGGTCAGTGTGATGACAGGTGTGTAGGAAGAACAGAGGACTAGACTTCAATGTCCTGGGGACAGGGATGGGATCTGGCATATGTAAGAGGAAACAGCCAACCTCAGGTGTAAGCAGAGTAGAAGACAAGAAAGAAATAATCAGCAGAAGGTTTGCCGAGATATCACGGGGGGAGTATGTGAATAGAACAAAGGCCGGGGGAAGGTGTGGAAGGAAGAGTCTGGCCATGCAAGAAGCACGGAGCAGGTGAACTTTCACCTGCAGACTGTTCTAGAAAGCAGCACATCTGATGCATTCTTCACTCTCCTTGGTGATAACTTCCTCTATCCGAATGTAGAGGAGACTATGAGAAATGCTACCTAGGATGAAGTTCTGATTAACCAAGAAAAACCATCTCTGGGAGAGTAGAAGTAGCAGAAATACAGAAGAAAGCTTCTGCATCACCTTGGAGTTTCACAGCCAGACAGGAGAGTGAATTTGAAAAAAAAACTAAAAAAAAAGTCAGAAAAAAAAATTATGACCAGGCATGGTGGCTCACACTTGTAACCCCAGAACTTTGGGAGGCCGAGGCAGGCAGGCAGATCACTTGAGATCAGGAATTGGATACCAGCCTGGCCAACCATGGTGAAATGCCCCCTCTACTAAAAATACAAAAATTAGCTGGGTGTCGTGGCATGCACTTAGCTCCTCGGGAGGCTAAGGCATGAGAGTTACTTGAACCTGGGAGGCAGAGGTTGCAGTGAGCTGAGATCACGCCACTGCACTCCAGCCTGAGCAAGAGTAAGACTCCCTCTCATAAAAAAAAATAAAATAAAATAAAATAAAATAAAAAACCTAAGGCCAAGTACGGTGGCTCATGCCTGTAATCCCAGCACTTTGGGAGGCCAAGGTGGGTAGATCACAAGGTCAGGAGATCAAGACCATTCTGGCTAACACAGTGAAACCCCGTCTCTACTAAAAATTAAAAAAAATTAGCCAGGCGTGGTGGTGGGCACCTGTAATCCTAGCTACTCAGGAGGCTAAGGCAGGAGAATGGCATGAACCCAGGGGCGGAGCTTGCAGTGAGTGGAGATCATGCCACTGCATTCCAGCCTGGGTGACAGAGCAAGACTGTCTCAAAGAAAACCAAAAAAATTACAGAGACTTCCATGGGCAAAGTCATGAGAAAAGAAGACAATTGAAGAGGAATTCAAGGCTCTAGAAAAGTAAAATTGGTTGTAGTGATCCAGTCAGAAATGATGCCTGTATGACTACTTAAAAACATCTTTCATTAAAAACATTTTAGAAATTATCAATAGAAAAAGTTATAAAAATGAGATTAAAATCACTCATAATTTCATTAACCAGAAATAATTTTTTCTGCAATAAATATAATTAAATTAGAAAATAGTATAAACAGTACATCCTACTTTTCTTTCACTTAATGCAAGAGTATCTGCCATCAATGTAGCTTTCTTTCAAAAATGTGACTTTTCAAAAAAATAACAGATCCTGGCGAGGTTGTGGAGAAAAGGGAAACTTATACACTGTTGTTGGTAAATTAAATTAGTTCAACCATTGTAGAAAGCAGTATGGCGATTCCGCAAAGAGCTAAAAGTGAAACTACCATTCAACCCAGAAACCCCATTACTGGGAATACACCCAGAGGAATATAAAGCATTCCACCATAAAGACACATGCATGCCAATGTTCACCGCAGCACTGTTCACAATAGCAAACATGGAATCAACCTAAATGCCCATCAATAACAGACTGGATAAAGAAAATGCATTACATATCCACCATGGAATATTATGCAGCCATAAAGAAGAATAAGATCAAGGATGGAGCCGGAGGCTATTATCCTTAGCAAACCAACACAGAAACAGAAAAGCAAATACTGCATGTTCCCACTTATAAGTGGGAGCTAAATGATAAGAACTTGTGAACATAGAGAAGGAAACAACAGACACTGGAGTCTACTTGATGGGGAGGGGATGAGGAGGAAGAGGAGCAGAAAAGATAACTATTGGGTATTGGGCTTAATACCTGGGTGACATAATAATATGTACAACAAATCCCCATGACACATGTTTACCTATGTAACAAACCTTCACATGTGCCCCCAAACCTAAAATAAAAATTAAAAAAAAAGAAAATGTGTCTTTTCATAGCTGTGAATGGTGTCCACTGAATGGATGTTAGACAATGATTTTAGCACTTCCTTATTGCTGGAAAGAGGTTATTAATAATTTATTGACATGATAAATAACACCATGATGAACATCTTCAAGACCTTTGCTATTCCTTCACAACAGGGTGGGCTCCTCCTTGGCTCCTATGTGAATATGGATTGCCGACGTTCTTACCTGGACTGCTGTGAAAATATTCCTGGCTAGCTAAGGCACTTGTCTACGGAAAATACTACAGAGCTTACTTTTCAGTTATCCTTGATAATAGAGGGAAAAGGAGATGAAAACAGGCGCTATTTCATCTACTTTTGGCTTGGCCTAAAAATGCATGGGAACAGTTCCAGAGAATTTCCAGACACCGTGGGTGGCTTTGAGGGGCTATTTTTACAATAACTAATTTTGTTCATTTTCCTTTGTGCCAATCAGAAATTCGGCCAATGGATCTTCCCCCACCCTCCTCATTCTAGTCTCTATAAAACATATTACTTTTTCTTTATACATACCACACACAGGGGAAGGGAGAAATACACAAGAGATAGAAATGCAACTAACTTTGTCCAGGCCCTGCAAGTTGTTCATGAAATTACAAAGGCAAGGGAAAGAATCAAAACACTGTTGGAAGAGAAGCCAGAACTCTGAGCTGAAGCATTGGCTTGTGTGTTACAGCAGAAGCCTGCATGTGGTCGATGGTTAGAGAAGACAGTAGCCATGGGGTCAAGAGGACAGATGGGCATGGGCAATCCAGGAAGCCAAGCCTGCTGTCAGTGGCCTATGGAGAAGCTGAGACTCTTTTTGTCCACAGTTGAATAAATTTGCTGTTAGAAGAAACTCCTCTGAGGCAGCTTGAGGCCTTCATGAAAAATGCCGCCTAACCTCTAAGGAATAATGTCTATGATGGTTCTCACGAAATCTGCAATGAATTGTTGAGCATCCCTAAAGGCTGGTGTCCTGCACCGCCTGCCAAAGGTAAAGCCAGTGGACATGTGTATCTCAGAAATCTCAGAAACAGCTGATTCTTTAGAGCCTTGTTCAAATGAAAATACTCCCAGAGGTCTTGCAAATAGGCTGCATTGCTCACCACTCAGACGGGAGCCTTCCATGAGCAAAGGACAGACACAGCTTCACAATGGCTCCAGCTGCGAGGAACTGCATTTTTCTGAGAGCCAGATGTGTTTCTCCAGATAACACATTGTCCTCCCTACTGGAAGCTCCAGAGAACTCCAGGAGAAGAAGGAAGAAGAGGCTTTAAAAATATCTAGCCATGCAGTGAGTCACCAAGCAGCTCTTCACCTTGTTGTTCTCTTTCCCAATGTCAGTTAGGTCACCTCTGAACAGAAGAACACCCACTGGGGGCCCATGGAGGAGACAGTGTCCCGGGGAGCACAAGTAGGCTGCTGGCTGCAGCCAGGGAAGAGGAGGGCAGTGAAATGAACAGGCTCAAGTAGCAGCCTGCTCTTGGCAGGAGTTGCTGCTAATTTTCCTTGGCTGGCTCTGACTACCTGTCTGAAAGCAATGCAATGCAGGAAGGAAATTTTTCAAGAGATTAAACTATTATTGTTTCCTGTGTGGCTGTCTTCGCTGGTGTATGAAAAAAAAAAAAAAAGGCTTTAAGGGCACTTGAAAAGAGATTTGTCTGAATAGCAGGGTAGTTGTGATTCATCCCCCACCTCCAGTCGGGATTTGGCCAATTTCCTCAGGAAAGTGGTTGATTAGGACCCATAGATTTATCCGTGGCCTAAATATAAGATGTCATAAAGGTGATTAATGATAAGCTCACCATCAGAGGGAGTTAAGAATTTATAAAAGCTATTTTTAACGGGTTGGAAGGGGAAAACCTCATTTGTCCTGTTGCCAACATGTTTCAATAGTTAAAAACCTCTTTGTAGGCCCTGATAATTCATGCTACCAACTGTTAAAGGTCGTTGTATTTTCGGATTTTACAAGTTTGTTTGAAAAATTGATTCACTGTGTTTGGCTGTTTATATAAAAGCAATGAGGGGAAAGGAAAAGACCACGTTATTTCCACCACGATTAGCAATTGCTGCACGTGGTGACACTTTAGTACAAGAGCCTTGTTTCTTCTTTCCACCCTGCCTCAGGGGAGAAAAGGGGCCTTTCTGTTTATGCTCCTACCACATAAATGGCAATTGATAGAGGGTGTCCCGAGATAGTTTTCAGAGCCCAAAAAAAATTAACCTGAGGTTCCCAAATCAGGGAAAATTGCAGTAGTTCAAAAAATGGAAGATGGCACTGATGGCTCCTAGCAGTGTCTAGTGTCGTTCCTTTGGGTCTCATCACCCAGAGATGCTCCAAAATGTTACTTTATTCGGATGGTAATTCCATAAACAAAGCCTCCCTTTAAAACATGACATCTTCTTCCCAGTTACAATGTGTTTAAATCATCTTTGTTTATAGGAACATATCTGATCCACCTCTTCATAGGAAAGCTGAATTTCCTATAAAGCACCCACCAAATAAATTATCTAAAATGAGCATTTAACATTGGCAGAAGAATGTGGTCACACACTAATGAATAGTTGTTGAATACAAAAGGTTGCCACTGATGTCTAGATATTTGGATGTTTCATGGATGGCAGAAACATAAAGTCCATTCTTCAATGTGTATGGCATGGGGTGGGATGTGGGGAAGGGCTAATTATTGAAATATAATCAATTGCTATCAACAATTTTGAGTTACTGGCAAAAACAGATAAAATACTTTTTTTTTCTTTTTCTTTTCTTTTTTTTTTTTTTTTTTTAAAGAAACAGGGTTCTGCTCCACCTCCCAGGCTGGAGTGCAGTGGTGCAATCATCACTCACTGCAGCCTCAAACTCCTGGGCTCAAGTGATCCTTTCACCTTGGCCTCCCAAAGTGCTGAGATTACAGGCATGAGCCACCATGCTAGCCAAGGTAAGATTCTTGCAATACTTTGATTTATTTTTTTTTTATTCTTGCAATACTTTGATTTATTTCTTGCAATACTTTGATTTATTTTTATTTTGAAAGATGACCCCAATCAACATGATGCAGTACAGGGTATTCCTTGATTCATTCATAAATATTATAGGACATGCTAATGTGCCAAGTATACTCAGGGACTAGAGAGGCAAATATGAGTAAGATTTCAATGAGCTCCACAGGAAGCCTGGCAGATAAAGAAGGCTCTTACAACAGAGGGAGATAAGAGAGATGATAATATGTATATATGCACTCCTTCCCTGGGGGTCAGAGAGAGGTAAAATTTTTTCTCCTAGAGTGCCAAAAGTAGCAATAATAAGAGCAATAATAGCTAACTAGAAGCTTCTGTTTTAGGGCACAACACAAAAGCTCCAGGAATGGCTTTTTCTCAGATCTTATTGTCCTGAATTTACTCCGACCACCACACCTAGCTGCAAAGGAGGCAGGAAATGTAGTTTCTCTCTGAGCAGCCATTGCCACCTGCAGGACAGAGTTTCTATTACCAAAAAGAAGAAAGGAAAGACAACTCTAGGGAAGAAGGAGCAGTTTTTGCACATGTCATTTTAAACTACTGCGATGTAGGAGTCGAAAAGGAACCATAACATCAGAAAGTAGCCATTGGCACGACCGTTTCTGTTGAGCGTACAAGGCCACGTACTGAACAGCCTGCAATGAAAGGTAAGGCATTTTCTCATTATTTTGCATTAAAATTGTTCAAAATCATATTTAATATTTTATAACAAATATTTATAATAATGTTTCATTTATTTTCTCATTAAAAAAGAGCAATACAAGCTGTATGAGTTTTGTTTAAAAAGTAGTAGAGAACCTAAGAGCAAGGAGAAGGAAAGGAGATGAGATAAGCGTTGAGTCCGCAGACTCATGGAAAAATAGCAAAAGCAAGGAAGATCATCCCAAATCAGAGTTAGCTGCTGTGATGGGCTGCTTCCTCAGTCATCTGTGAGCCCTTCTAGAAGAGGTTGTGTTTTATTTATCTTTGCGTCCTGAGCACCCAGTAGGGCTCATTTCCTGGCATCTGATTAATGTTAAAGTGAAGGAAAGAACACTTTATTTGGCTTTTAAATAATGAATAAAATGCACTAAGGGCTGTCGCAGAAGAGCCATTTGACCTTGACGTCACAATCACAAGGTCTCAAATTTTAACTTTCAAGACACTTATATGACATATATAGATGACACACATAGTTGAAAGATGATGATATTCACCATGCAATTTTGGTTTCCTCTGTTATCAGGCCACACCACGTGTTACACACAATAAATTGGTTTTTATAAACCCTATAAATATCTTGTGCCCAACACCATTATACTGAGTTGAACAGTTTGTCTTTAGGTTAAAAAGAATTTGTTTGGGTCAGGTGCAGTGGCTCACACCTGTTATCTCAACACGTTGGGTGGATCACTTGAGATCAGGAATCCAAGACCAGCCTGTCCAACATGGTGAAACCCCATATCTACTAAAACTACCAAAAATTAGCCAGGCGTGGTGGTGGGCACCTGTAATTCCAGTTACTTGGGAGGCTGAGGCAGGAGAATAGCTTGAACCCAGGAGGCAGAGGTTGCAGTGAGCTGAGATCATGCCACTGCACTCCAGCCTGGGTGACAGATAGAGATTCCATATCAATAATAGTAATAATAATAACAATTTGTGTGTTAAATGTAAATTCACAGAGTCCAGAATGCTTGAAAGGTTATTTTAGCTTTTTTTTTCTTCATCTTTTTTAAAATTGGGTTTTTGTTTGTTTCTTTATACCTAGGATCTCAGAAAAACTTGAAGTATCCCAAGCTTTTCTCAAGTTCTTTAACTATTCTAAGGTCATTGACTTCATCTATACTCGGAATTTCCTTTTTTTTTCCCCCCCAGACAGATTTTCATTCTTGTTGCCCAGGCTGGAGTGCAATGGTGCGATCTCGGCTCACTGCAACCTCCACCTCCTGGGTTCAAGTGATTCTCCTGCCTCAGTCTCCCAAGTAGCTGGGATTACAGGCATGCGCCACCAAACCTGGCAAATTTTTTTGTATTTTTAGTAGAGATGCGGTTTCACCATGTTGGCCAGGCTGGTCTCGAACTCCTGACCTCAGGTGATCCACCTGCTTCGGCCTCCCAAAGTGCTGGAATTACAGGCATGAGCCACTGCACCTGGCCACTTCACCTATACTCTTAAGTGCAGGTGTCCCAAAGACTCTCTCTTCATTTTTCCCATTTAGATTTGTGAACTGGGCTTCCCTCCCTTGCCCAGGTGAAGTCACTATGTTCTGGCAATTCCCTGGCCCTTTCCATCCTTCATAACTGCTACTCTAAGGCTCAGCACTCTTGCTGGGCCTCAGGATAGTCAGGCTGGGACCTTATCTTCTGGCTCAAAAGCAGGTAAACAAAGAAACAAAGTTTAGATGGACACAGTCCCCAGTTTCCTCCCTCCTCCAGAGATGCCTATTTGGACATTACAGTGTTTGGGGGCACCTACAACACTCCCCATTCAAACTTGATAAATATACACCTAACTGGATCCAAATCCCAAATCTCACACAAAGAACTTAAATGCAAGCAATCTCTAAACAGATTTTCTAAAAAGTGTGATTTTTTGTTTCATCTTAACCCACGGGGTTCATTCTAATAAGAAAGGTCCATAAAAACAACACAATGACAAAAACAGTGATTCTTCTTCAAGCCTAAGTTTCAACACAAATATCGACAATACTGGCATGAGAAACAGATTTTGTAAAACTGTGATTCAGTTTTACAAAATCTAGGCTCGCTCACCTTTCCCAGCTCTACTTCTCCTCTCCATGACAATGTCTATGACTTTTGTGAACAACTGCTGAGATGCAGGGGTGACTTCCAGATCTTCAGTTCCACCCTCAGCCTCTCTTCCGGGCCTGCAAGTCATGTACCACTGCCTGTGAGGAGTTGAAACTTGGGTACCTCAACCTTGGGCACTTCAACCTCAGCCCATTCAAATCTGTGCTCATCATCTCACTCCAGACCTGCTCTTCCTTCGAGTTCTCCGGATCAGTTAGAAACATTACACCTTTCATGGTGCTCCAGCTAAACATCAGGGCATCACCTACCCCATATCTGACCACCCTCCAAACCTCGTTGATTCTGTCTCCTATGTTCTCAAATCCACACACTGATATTACCTCATCCAGCCAACTGTGATTCCTATTCTGCACAATAACTCTCTAACCGGCCCCTCTGCATCCATTCTTGTCCCTGAATTACCCATTCTTCCCTCTGCACCCCCAAAATACTTAAATATCTTTTTCCTCATTCATTCAACAAATATTTATGAAGTACCTATTGTGAGCTAGGGTACCATGCCAAGTACAGTATACAGTAGTGAGCAAAAGAGCTGTAGCTCCCATCCTCATGGAGTAGACATGAATCCAATTGTGTCATCTCCGTGCTCAGTATCTGTGGCTTGCAGAAGACAGCCCCCAAAGATGTCCACGTCCTCATAGAATAGGGGTACAAGCTAAAACATGCAAGCAGTCACCAAACACTGGAAAAGGCAAGAAAAAGTAGCTTCCTATAGAGCTTCCTGAAAGAACGTAGCACTGCCAACACCTTGATCTTAGCCCAGTGAGACCCAGTTTGGACTCAGAATCTCTAGAACTATGCTATTTTAAGCCTCAAAGTATATGATAATTTATTAGGCCAGCCATAGAAAACTAATATGTTGGTTTCCTAATATTCAAAGTATTATAACAGCCCAGTATCCTTCAAAAGCTTCCCAGTGCCTCTGGGATAAAGCAGAATCCTTAGCAAGGATGGCAAGACTCTTATGAACTGCCCTGACAGCCACAGCCTCACCCAGTCACTCTCACTTCCTCTGTCTACTGCCAGAAAGCTAAACCTTCAGCTCTCAAAGGAGGTATTCTCTCTGAGCCTGGAACAAACTCTTCCCACTTCCTGGAACCCTCCCTCTTTTCCTCCCTGCTTTGTCTGCTGCACACCTACTCCCCACTCCAACCTTCAAGTTAAAGGCCCTCAGCCTGTTCATGCTAGAGGTATCCATGCTCCCTGTACTTACCTGTTCACACCTGCCCCCGTGGGTTTTAATGTCTCTAATCCACACTTAATTAAAAACTAGAGGGCAGAATCTAGGATTCTTTTATTCACCATTGTGAATGCCTACCAAGGTGGGCACTCAACACAAATTTTCAAAATGAATGAATGTACCGATAAGGGACAAAAGGTAAGTTTCTCTTTCACCCAAAGCACAGCTCCCATTATGTATATCTGGCCACTTGTCACACTCCAACAGCTGCTTTATCGTCCAAAATCACTTTGACATCTTAAATTCTGATTGCTTTACCTGCACACGAGAAAAAAAAAAAAAAACCTCCACTGTTATCCATCTTCTTATTTTTTACAAATTGCAATTTTGAGTTTTTAATCTGGTGACATTTTCTCACCTTCTAGCATCACCTACAAGGTGCCAGCTACACTTCCTGGGACCCTGTATTCATTCACTCCAAGCAGATCACCAGTCATCAAACACAATATGACCAGTGATAGGCAATATCTACAATAGCCATTAGCCAGTGCCCCCTCAGAATCACTTTACCCCTCTAGGAAGATGGCGCTTCCAACCTCCCACGGCCAAGCGCTCACATGGAGCATCAGCTGTGGTGGAGAAAAGTGCGTACAAGGAAGTGGACTCCTCCCATTGTGTCCACTCAGCACCTCCTCCAGTGGGGACCTCATCTCCTTTCTGAGGACTCTTCTTCCTTCCCCCACTACACCTGTGAATACAAGGTGAGGCCCCTTTGTGGCCACATTTCAGGCCAACTACAACGGTTCCCTGGAAAATTTAAAACTAAGAAAGAGATGCTGCTCTCTCCCATTTCCGACAATATGCACCAAAGAAGCTAAAAGAAACGCAGTCCAGGAGGAAGCGAGAGAGGGAGGAATAAACCAAGGCAGAGAAGGATAGGATTATGTCTGAGGGCCATTCCTGAGGTTGGGAGTGACCCAATCTCATCTTTGGGTTCCATGAGGCAGCCCAACATCCATTTAGCACATTCTCCTTTTCACCTTAGCTATTTAAGTTGTGTTTTCATCACTTACAACTAATATGTTGTAAACCTTTGTAAACCCTTATAAACCACAGCAAACAGCGAGTCCATCTATGACTGTACAGAAGCTGGCATCATATGCAAAGTGAACCATGTTCCAGGTAGCAGCATACTCTCAGAGAATGCAAGATCATCATTCATCCATCTTACTGTAGTAAGTGCAGACCTCACTACACGCACAGTTGTTGCTGGAGGGCTTAGGTGGGTCTCCAGATGCCAGAGAGACTCTAACCCCACTTGGTGTTCCCAGTTCTTGACACCACAGCGAGAAAGAATCCAGGGATGAGTCAGAATGAAGTGAAACGCAAGAGGCTTTTATTGCAAAGCGAAAGTACACACTCAACAATGGTAGTGCAAGCGTTCTTGGGAGACTGAGTCATGCACAACACAGGTGGGGCTTCACATTTCTAATCTTACGAGCTCTTCTAATTAGAGGTGGAATAATCATGACGTTTTCTAGGGAAAAGGTGGGGATTTTTTTAGAATTGAGGTCCCACCCTTTTTTTTTTTTTTTTTTTTCTGGAGTGCAGTAGTGCCATCTCAGCTCACAGCAACCTCTGCCTCTCAGGTTCAAACGATTCTCCTACCTCAGCCTCCTGAGTAACTGGGATTAGAAGCGCACGCCACCATACCCGGCTAATTTTTGTATTTTCAGTAGAGACGGGGTTTCGTCATGTTGGCCAGGCTGGTCTCGAACTCCTGACCTCAGGTGATCCATCCACCCTCCTCGGCCTCCCTCAGTGCTGGGATTACAGGAGTGAGCCACTGCACCCTGTCACCACTCATTTTTATACTAAATATGGGCATGCTCGCCCCTTAGTCATGTTCGCTAGTGGGTGTGTGATTTATAATGAGCGTATAATTAGGTGTGAGGTAGGGCATAGGGACAAATCCAGTGCCAGGCTGGATCTAGCCAGGTTCAACCAGCTTAGCCCTCACCCTGTTTGTGAGGGTCTTATCAGCCCAAGCCCATCCTTATCCTTGTAGCTAATTCTAACCGCTCCTTTCTTGCTGCTGTGTGAAATTGCTGCTTGATATTTTCCCGCTTCTCCAGTGACTACCCAGCATTCCTATTTTATGGGTGTTTCTTTAATTAGGAAGTGGAATAATCATTATTCTGGAAAAAGAGGGAATTTCAGGGACCCCTGTTTACCAACCCCTTTCTCCCTTATTTGGATTTGCCTGGAAGAGTCATGGACCTGTCACCCTGACCAGGGTTTTGGCCATTTTCTCTCCCTCATTTTGGGTTTTCTGTTATCCTGCAGCTTCTCTGGCTATTAGAAAACTAGAAGTAAGTATAACGTGATAATGCCCCCAAAAGAGTGTTGGGGAGGGAGAAGACAGATGCAAATAATAACAATAACCTTAATGATAAATTAGTGGTGCATATGTGTAACAGACACATCTAAACTGAGTTAATGTGGAGACAAGGTAGAGAGATGTAGTTTCCAGGCTTGAAGCCCATCCAGCCAGTTTCTGTTGCAAAAAAAGTCCTCAGTCAGGTTAAATGAAGGAATGAAAATGAGATGAAAAGAGAGATGGTGGCACCAATTCTCCTCCTTCTTCTCTTCTGGTCTTAACATTCTGCACCCCATTCCTTGTTATTTATTTTCAAGGAAAACTTGAAGTAATTTTGAATAGGCAAGTTTTCTTCGCTTACCATGCACATTAGGATGTGACCCTGGGCAGCCTAGGACAATAGCTCCAAATCCCGTGCTTTCTAGTGCCTTAGAGAAACACACACTGGATCACCATGGATACAGTGGGAAAACAGCAGAATTGAGAGCAGGTCCAGACTGCCATAGTCTCAAGGCTCTGCTTCTAGGATGTGCAGAAACACACAGGGAAACACTATGGGACCCTAAGGCTTCATGATACTCCTGACCGGGAAGCCAAACTCTCCTCCGGATCAGACTCAGGTCACTTCCTGTAGCCACTCTCAGCAGTCCAGTCCAATTCCCACTACAGAAGCACACCTCACTAGAGCAAGAGAGAACTTAGCCCTCCCCAGAACACAAGAATCTGAGGACAAGTTCACTCCTCAGATGTGTGGATCTAAGGCAAAACATTGTCCGTGAGCCCCCCAGTGCACACTCCTCACCATCACCTCATTTTTTATTTTGGTGTGTCTCAAAGAAAAATTTAACCTCAATAGCACCTGTGAAGAAAAAAAAAGAAGTCACAAGTGGAAGGATTGGAATTAGGAAAAAAATGGAATAGAAATGGTCGCTCAACGATGCATGAATGAGTCCTAAATTAATTTTCACATTTACTGGAGCACCATGCATTTATAGAGTTGCAACCCATCCACCAGCAGCAACATGGGGCTCCCCCCACCTCCCCAGGGTATTAACATCTATTTACCAGGACAAAAAGATCTATCTCAAACAAGGAGCTAGTCTGGATGTTAGTTGCTTCCAAATATCAGTTTGATAGCATTATAATGGACTAAGTGTTGATTTCAGCTCGTTGGTAAACCCAACACGTCATAGAGTCGTTTGAAACAGAAAAATTAAGCAGGTACATGTTGGGATAGAAAAAAAAATATTAACAAAACTTCAAGTGGGAAATGCATTTATTAAATTAATTGTGCAGGAAAATGATAGAAAAGGTAGGAGGAGAGAAAGGACATTTCCCTAGATACAATATGTCTTAGAGGCCTGGAACAGGACACTCAAGCCTAAAATAACTCTTGATTCCTTGGGTTCCGTGTCTTTTAGCAGAAGCTAACTTTTCTGGCTCAGAATGTATAACTGAACTCCAGTGTGAAATATTGAAAGAAAATGACTACAGAGGACCTATTTAGACCTTCCTGGCAAGAGCCAGGTTAGAGGAGAGGAGGGAAAGGGCTGTTTATCTTGACAGAGGATTTCCTTACCAGAACATGGAAAACATTCTTTTTGTCAAATATGGTTAATAGTCACCCAGTAACACAAAGAGTAGTTTCAGCAGCTTAACATCAACATGGGGTGACTGGGAAAGCTGACCGTGCCCCAGCAGATGGAACATGTGCTAACTCACAGCCATGCCTTGGATGGGGACAGTGTTGTTGATGAGTGCATAGGAAAAATATCATTACCTAGTACACTTTCCACCAAGGAAAATGTTGTCACCTACTTAGTAGGTAATGTAGACATGCCCAACCAAAAATGAGGCAAGCAGCAATATTAACACATCCTCAAAATGCCTTGAAAGACCCAGCTGCCTTTTCAAATAGGAAGAACAGAGGATGCCCTCACACATACAACTTCCCCATTCTGAGGGGAATAACTGACTTTTCGTAGCATTGCAACCAACTCCCTCACTAAGCTCTGTGGGCATTTCCCCCTAGAGGTTGAGGCCTCTGAACAGAACATCTGTGATGAGAACAGTATGGAGTAATGGAAACATCTTGGATTTTAGACTTGGTTATGTAGCTTCTAGCCCTGAGTCTGCCACTAACTGGGTTTCCTGAAACAATACAGAGTCTCTCCGGGTCACAATTTCCTAAAAACCTTTTCAATTCCAACATTTAAAAAGACAGTCACAGAGATAGAAACACTCTTAAAGGTTATGTATATTAGACATAAAGCCCTGAGTTAACCCTCCAGTTTCAAGACAAATATCAATATTAAGGTTTGGTTTTGTTTTCCAAGACATCCAACATTTTTGTTTCATTCTTCCCGTTTTAGAATTAGCTCAAGGAACTTTTATATGTGGTTCATCATATTTGCTCTTTCCTCCATCCACATCTCTTAAGGCACAGTTTTCTGTATCTTCTCTCTACATGACCCCAAATTAAATAAATAAATATTAATTTTGTTCTCAAATTCTTTGACATTCTAATTACCTAAAACGCTCTTCTTTTATACCTGAGTTTCTTTTTTTTTAAGGGGTCATTACTACTTCTTACTTGAGAATTATGCAAATTTGGGGGGCAGCTTTTATATTTTTTCCTGCAAATAAGACTAAGAATATTGTGAGGTGTCAGGTGTGCTTATTTCCCTGGGAATCTGAGCAATTATGAGTTCATTTTGAGTTTTTTCACTCAAATAACAAAAGCTGGAAGCAGCAAACTCTTAAATCAGAAAAGTACTTCGCAATATCATGTACTTGTGCTTGGTTTGGTAGATTGCAAATATAGTCAACAACTTTGTATCTGTTCCCATCAAGAGACTGAGTCTATTTCCCTGCCCCTTTAATCTAGCCATGTGTCTTGCTCTCGTAAATAGAAGGCAGCAGAAGTGCTATTTGGCCACTTCTCATGGGAACGTCTCAGCTTTGTCCTCTAGAGGTTTAGAATTAGAATCCTGCCACCACCTGAACAACTGCTAATAGCTTACTGAAAGATGAGAGACCTTTAGCAGTCACCCCCTCACCTCAGTCTCTAACCAACCAACCACCAATCAAGTGAATGAAGCTATCTGGGATTGGCCAGCACAAGCTGACCCACAAAATGACTCACAAGCAAGCCCAGCCAAGACCAGCTGAGCTCAAATCAGACCAAAAGAACCACCTAGCAGAATCATGAGCTAACCAAATGGTTGTTGTTGAAGCCATTTGATTTTGGGATTGTTTCTTATGCAGCAAACACTAACTGACACATCCAGTTTGTTTTTAACAAAGGCTAATCTAAGCATAATTCTGCATTGTGTTTTATTTATTTATTTAGAGATAGGGTCTCGCTATTTTGCCTAGGGTGGTCTTGAAACGCTGATCTCAAGTCAGCCTCCTACCTCAACCTCCTGAAGTATAAGATTACAGACAAGTCACCACGCCCAGCCTGCATTATGTTTTAGATAATATAAAGTAAGTAGTATGCTCTCAGTAACCCCCTTTTATCTTGTCTTTTCTTTGCCCTCAGCACACAGCACTCTCTCCAGATACTGCCATTTTCTGCTATCCTGAGTCCAGTCCCAAGGGATACTATTTAATAAAATCGATTTGAGCAAATACATGAACAGAAAGAGTATTTTCAGATACATTATCTCATTATATTTCATTTTATTCTCACAACAACCCATGAAGTGATAAACGTCATTCCCATTTTACAGATAAGGAAACCACAGCTCAGAAAGGAAAAAGTTTGCCCATGGCCACTAAACTAGTAAGCAGTCCCTCACCTCCAAACCTTAAAGTTCCCTACCCACCACACTCCCGCCTCACGTTTCTCTCCATCTAAGATATTGGCATTTCAAAAGAAAAGAATTTGCATTCCTGGAGAAGAGGCTCCTTGCCACCAACTCTACTGAAAATTCATACATTCATAGTAGATTACAGAAAACATTTTGGAGAGGTCATTCCTGATGTTCCTCAAATTATAATTCATATTCCTCAAATGTAAAAGAGTGCAAGCTCCTCCTCTGTCAGAGACCCAAAGAAAGGAATCCATTTAAGCAGTATGCCCTTTAGTTACACACTCAGAATATTATTGTGCACCACTGTTTGATTGAAGGATAACTTATGGACGTTTCTTTAAGGATGTCATTACTGCCTCCATTTAATGACTGTTAGCCTAAACCTGTGGTTCTCAAAGGCTTAGATTCTCATCTAGGACCAACAGCATCAGCTCCTCCCGGAAACTTGTTGAAACTACAAGCTCTAAGGCCCCACCCCAGACCCGCTGAATCAAACCTATGGAGGCGGGGTTGAGCTATGTGTTTTTTAACAAGCCCTCCACATCACTGGGATGCATGCTTAGAAGTGAGGAGTGAGAACTCCATGACAATTGCTCAATCCACTGACTTTGTAGAGTAAGGGTTGATAAACTGCAGCCCATGGGCCAAGTCCAGTCAGCCACCTGTTTTTGTAAATAAAGTTTTATTGGAACACAGAAGTCAGTTTGCTTCTGTATTGCTTATGACTGCTTCCACACCACAAGAGCAAAGTTAAGAAGTTGAGACTGAGACCATATGGTCCACAAAACCAAAAATAGTTACAATCTGGTCCTTTACCAGATTTTACCAGAAAGAGTTTATCAACTCCTGTCCTGGAGGTTGACTACATTCAGGTGCAATGGATAAGAACATAGGTTTAATATTCAGACAATATAAGGTTTAAAACCAATCTTCACCATTTACTAAGTGGGCCACCATGAGAAGTTTCTTAATTGCTCTAACTAGGACTGCATTTCTTCCTCCTCTATACACTGGAGACAGAAAACTTGTAAGGTCGTTGAAAGGATGAAATGAGATTGTGTATATGAAGTGCTGAACAAGGCACGTGAGTGGCTTTGCACTCATCTCTATAAATAATAGTGTCTGTCTCCTTAAGGCATCATGTGAACAACTGGAAAGCTGTGCACTTGGAGTGGATGCTGGGATGCACCCCTCTCAGATCCCCTTCAATAAAGGACTAGTTGTCCCAGCTACAGTCAGTGTCCACAGAAGCTTTCAGCTCTCAGGGCCTGCAGGAGTGGCCTCAGAGGCCCCAGTCATGCCCTTTCTGATTGATTGGGAAGGAGCATAAAAGCCTGGCCATCTTAGCTCCAGTCAGAAGAACTCTGAGGTCCATTTGAGCTCCAGAGTCCCCTGTGGGGGTTGACTGAGGCTGCAACTCAACTTCTTTCCTGCCCACTCCTGCCCCTATCCAACAGGTGTTGCTTCCATCCTGAGGACTCTCTCCAGTGAACATCCTGCATGCCAAGGTCTGCCCTCTTAGTGAACCCAACCATGACATCTCAAGACTTGGAGAAAATGTCCAGAACTGTCTGACATAAAATACCATGATACTCCCATGGCAATAAGCCTTGAAGATAAAGTCTAGGCAAGTGGGGAGAGGTTTTTGAGAATTTCCACTGGAGGATGCTATCTTTGGTGGACCAAGTTATATTTCCATGGTGGTGGTAGCTGCAACAAGAAAAACCTGAGTTCCCTGGTGCACTGATTGCAGAGATGTTTAAACTCATCTTTATAGCTTAGTGCCGTGGGCAGCTACCCAGGTGACCCATCCCATAGCCTATCTCTGATTCCAAAAGCTCCTTCAAGTCTTAGTAGATAGGAAACAGGGCATCAAAATGACACCTGAGTCCAGCCCAAGGAAAGCACTAGGTTGTTGCAGAGGAGAAGTAGCAACCAGTGTAGATGCTGAGTGAAGACCCTCTGACGTGTGACCAGGCTTATCCTCTGAAAGGACCATCACACTAGTGCCCACCTGGGTGGACTTTCAGTAGACAATCTCCATTTTAAAAAAGGAGGAGGAGGAGAAGAAGAAAAAGGAAAAGGAGTATCAGAAGGAGAAGGAAAAGAAGAAATTGAGATGAGGAAGAAACAAGAAGGAAGGAACTAGGAAGGGAAGGTGGGGAAAAGGAAGAAAGGGGAAAGGGAGGGAAGGAGGGAGAGAAGACATGAGGGAATGGGGAGAGACGAAAAAAAGTAGAGCTTCTATTCATAATGGTCAAACTATCAAAATGCCCATCAACAACAGAATGTAAACTTTATCAAACTGTACACTTAGGATATGTCCATGGCCACTTTTCTGTATTGTGTTATATATCAACTGAAACTGCTAAAAGGAAGAGTTCTCACTGGCTTCTTATGCCCCAAAAACAGCAAGTAAAAGCTGAGGCTTACGGAAATCAATCCTGAAATTAGGCCACCAGGATAATCCACGGGGTAAAAAGAAAACAGAAAAATGCTTCAAAAACACCTAATTGAAGCCTGGTGACTTTGTCTACAAAGAAACACACTATTTTCATCACTAGAAGTAAGCTTTTATTCCAGATTCTTTCAATATGCACATTTGCAAAACTGTGGCTTATTTCTCCAAAGGCCTTACTAAATGCTCCACTGTTTACTAAAGAGCCAGTCTTGAAGAGCAAGGGAAAGTTTACAAGCTGCTAATGAGGGCTTAGCACCCTGGGAAGGACAAATAGCTCTACTCAACAGCTCCACAGAGGGAAATGAACCCCTGTGCCTGACAGGTGCCAGCCAGGAAGCGCAGTCCTGTATTGATTGCTAGGTAGCTAGAGCAGGAGGAGGTCTGGGTGAATTATCATTTCATTGACTCAGTGCAAGAGGTATGCTGAGCTTAGGTCACTGGGTTCTCCACAAGCCAAGGCAGATAACAAGAAAACAACACACCATAGTAATAGCTTGATTATAACTGCCCTATGCCACTTTTCCTTTTGACTTAGGGGAAATTGTCTTTGCAGGAAAATTAAGGGGAAGGGACACAAGGAAGACTCAGTCCCATTTATTTGCTTGTTTCACTCATTCAGATGACAAAACTTTTATCAAGTACCAACTTTGCACCAGACACCCCTATAGATGCTGCATCTGCAACATTGAACAAGATCTTCAAACTCCTTTCCCACATGGAGTTGATATTCTGGTGGGTGAAACTAAAACACAAATAATCAAATAAGTACCTGTGTAACATCAGGTGGGAACAAGAGATAGATCTGGTTGGGAGATGTTGCTTCACAAAAGGGCATCTCATAAATCTCTCCCTAAGGAGGGGGCATTTGTCATGTAGGCCAGAGTAATACATTCCTATTTTTTCTTATGTTATTGAAAATTATTGGAAGACTTTAAGCAATGGAATGATATCATCTGATTGTGCTTGTGAAGACTCACTCTGGCTGCCTGTAGATGCATTTTAGGACAAGAGTAGAAGCCTAGAGCTATGGGAAAAAAGAGATGGTAGAGATCAGAGAAGTATATACAGATTTGCAATGTTTTGGAGGCTGAAGCAAAAGGATCACTAACAGCTTGAGTAGAGGTTTTGAGGGAGAGAAGGAAATCAAGGCTTGAGCTGAAGTGGTTAGCGGTACCATTTACTGGAACATTCCCGCCTCTTGATCCCCATAATAAAAAGAACTTTTTGCTTATGGAATGTCCTCTGGCTCTATTGTCTAGAGAAGATAGAACTGGCTTGGACATATTCCTAAGAAGCGAGAAATGGCAGCCTCATTATTTTATTTCAGCCCTTGTAGGCTGTAACTTTGGGAGCACACAATTCATAAATAAATTCTAAGTACCTTATTTATCTCTTTTTTTCCACTTGATTGAAATCCTGGGCATTGAATTCTACTAGGATGATGAATTTGGCTGGAACTTTGTCACATTCATTCAAGACTAATATGGTGTTATCTAGTACAAGAAACAGATGAGAAATCATTCCTGTAGGACTGAAGCTCAGACACGGCGTAAAGGAAACACATGAGACATAAGGAAATCATTGGAACACAGACATTAGACAGTCTTGTGCTGAATTAGACAATGTCTTAGTTCACCCAAAATGTAGTATTTATAGGCATGGCAAGGAATTGGGAATTAACTTGGGCCCACAGTGGTTGTGTTTCAAAGGTGAATTTTCTTAGCACTATTTAAGAGCATTGAACTTTGCATAAGCAACTAATCAACCTAGGAAAAGCATCCAGTCAACAAGTATTTTTTGAGATATTTTTGTCTTCCAAGTACCAAGAAGAGTACAGTGGGGGTCAGAATGAACCAGCTCAGCTCCCTGATGAACTAGGGATCTAAAGGGAAAGACAGCACTGGCAAGGTGATTCTAAATCATGAAATACTTGAAAGGAGAAGTACAGAATGCTGTGGGAGTGCACACCAGGAGACCAACCCAGTGCAAGGAGTCGTGTTGAGACAGGACAGGTGTCAACAAGGCAAAAAGAAAGCAGACACCTCAAACAGAGCCAACAGTCAGGAGCAAGTGGGAAACAGTATGGCGAGGAAATCTGAGGAGTGGGGCATACTTATCTCGAGGAGAGGACTTAGAAGAGAAGGATGGACAAAGAGGCAGGAGAGGCCAGCAAGGGCTGGATCAGGTGGCTAAGGCCTGATAAACCACACCTGTTGTTTATTCTAAAGGCAGTAGGAAGCCACTAAGTGGTCAGAAGTAGAGGAATCAAGGGCTGGGTTTTTAAAGATCACTTTAAAGTGATCAGGATGGGAAGGGATGGCCTAGCACAAGTGTGTTCACAGCGAGACAGGGAGGAGGCTTGATGAGGCAGGGGCAGGGGTGGGGAACTGCAAGAGTTGCTTAGGCAGCAGCATGATGGATAGGTGTGTGCCATGCACAGAGCAGGGCAGAGGTGGGAGCTGTGGCAGGCCAGGAGCCAGCAGGGTCACCAGGATTCCTGGGTTTCAGGCCAGAGCATTTTACTAACATGGAAAACTCCAGAAGTTTGCATGAGTCTGTTCATTCAATTCCGATTTCCACCCTAGGTAATAAGAATGCAGTCTAGAAGGAAATGTAGAATGAAAGTCAAAGAAACCAAAGGAACAGAGAGAAAAATCCAAGAGTTTAACAGAAACGGAAAGTAAGAGAGAAGGGAAAACATGTTACCAAAAACATATATAATTAAGCCCCTCCACACACCCCCGCCACCTGACAAAAGGAGAGGAATCAACAGCATACACGACTCAGTCGAGTTGAGAGAGGCAAGTGCGGCAACTGCCTGCCCTGTGATTTCTGGATGGCTAGAAGATACAGAGTTATTCTAGCTGGGGGCCCACAGACATAAGGCAAAGGCCAGCGGAGAAAAAAAGACATCAGCTGTGTGGAGATGGAAGGGAATCTTGTGTCCCATGGAGTGAAGTCTTAGACCATGCATGAGAAGGCTGGACATAGAAACCAGAACACCACATTTGTACCTTCTCTTGCCCATTCTTGGATAGAAATGGAAATACCAATGATTGGTCCTGAAATGCAAAGGTTCTATAAAAAGGGTGGTGTCCAGGGAATCTCAGTGTGCAGTTAAAGGCTTCTTGTTTAATGGCTGACATGTAAGGTATCTAATATTTTCTGCTCACTTAACCTCTTAACTCTGAGAATGAAGCGATTGTCCAAGATTGCAGACATGCCATCAGGAGTGCTGGCAAAGGGTTAAAATATGTCATCTGTAAGACTCCACGTAACTATTTCCCAGGAGAATTCATGAAAAATATTACAGATGATGTATTACACCTTGAATGAACCTCTTTGTCCCACAAGTGTGTTTCTCCACTGCTTTGGAGAACCTCCCAGAAGGAGAGAAAATGGGAATTAATTTATTCCAAGAGATCCTATTATTTAATGACACATACAGTAAGAGATCCAGAATCGCAATCACCCAAACCATGCAAGCAATGGCAAGTGCTCAAAAGAAAGATGGGGACATCCGAATGATAGGTAAAGCTTTTTTGCAAAGACACTGGGGAGAGGAATGCAGTGGAATAAAACTCTGCAATGTTAACTGAGGGTTTCCCTTTGCATTTCCTTGAACTATGGAAATTCTCCCTGCCTTGCCCAACTCAGAGTCAGTAATACGCAGTCACTGAGTCAGGGAAGGAACATTACAGTAGGAAAATGAGAAGAAAGAAGAGTTTTGAATGAGACTTTGAATATGGCTTTCCTTGTTCCGAATCACAGCCTTCATCTTTCCAGAGACTAAGATTTTGAGCTTGAATCACCATGTTCTAAATCCTTCAGGAAATAAAGCCCAGTTTGTTTCTTTCTCTGGGTCCCAGGCAGAGAAATCAAGTGAATCCTGCTCTTCAGTTCTTAGCTGTTTATTACAGGCATCAACCAGCCTGTGCAAAACTCCTCTCTGTTTTATTTTTTCCCCTTTCATCCGTAATCCCCACTCCATTTCCTAGAGCCCTGCAGGTAACCCACTCTGGAGGGTTTGTTGATCCCTGAATATGCATATATCCTTGTAAACTATCCAGAGCCATTATGAGTATGTTTAATTAATTAATCATAAATTATTAAGTTATTAATAATAATCTATCCACATTGCCATGTTTACATCTGTATTGTGGCTGCTCTCTGCAACCACACACACATGCACACGAAAACCTCAGGGCATCAAATTTATACAACAAACAAGAGATTGGGGGAAAAAATGAATTATGAGCTATGAGCCAGATTGTCTTGCTCCAGACAGGACATCCCTTCTGTGTGCTGTCAGTGCCTTTCTCTGTTCTGGGAGAAGGGAACACAAGAATCCACGGGGAAGAAAACAGTGAAGACATCAATGAGCATCCTGAGAGAGAAGCTCCTTCTCCTGTCTCCAAGACCAAGACCAGGGGATTCACAAGATAATCCCAGGTAGGTCCAGAGAATGAGAGGTCCTTTTCCATGTATGAAGTTTGTGAAAAAGGAGCAAGACCTCAAAGTTTTCTCATGCCTCATTCAGTATAGCAATGGGAGGAATGCCTGCATGGGATGCCTTGGATGCCCTGAGCCCCAATGCCCATGCAGGATGCAGTGTGCTAGGACTTTGCCTTCGCTGCTGGGCCAGCCTTACGGGTTGGGTGGGGCGGGCAGATGTAGCATCAAACACCTGACAATGACCCTGGCCCAACAGCTTTGTGCCTACGGTGTCTCAGCTCTCTGTAGCCCCCAAGATGAGGATGAAACCACAGGGAAAAAGGGAAAGACCATGAATTAACAGAAATTTAATTTCTAACATCCAGCAGAATGGAGAGTCAATAAAAATTAGGTCATAATAGAAATATGAAAAGGTTACATTTTGTGTACAATTGATTTGTTTTGTACCTACTACACACCTCCCTCCTTCCCCAGGGTCATGGGGTTTTTTGTGTTAATTAGAAAATTCAAAAATATTCTAAATCTGGGACAGTTCAGGTCCTAGAAATTCTGGATACATGATCTTCTGTATACTATAAAACATAAGGTTAAAGGAAGTAGTTCTCTTCCTAAAAAACTAAAGACAGAACTACCATTTCATCCAGCAATCTCACCACTGGGTATTTATCCAAAAGACAAGAAATCAGCATATCAGAGATACTTGTACCCCCATGTTTATTGTAGCACTATTTACAATAACCAAAATATGGAATAAACTTAAATGTTCGTCGACAGATGAATGGATAAAGAAAATATGGTATATACACAATGGAATATTATTCCCCCATAAAAAAGAATGAAATTCTGTCATTTGCAGCCACATAGATGAAACTGGAGGTCATTATATTAAGTGAAACAAGCCAGGCATGAAAGACAAATGTCACATGTTCTCACTCATGGAACTCACAGAGGTAGAGAGAGTAGAATGGTGGTTATCAGAGGCTGGGGATGGGAGAGGGGAAAGGGAGATGAAGAGAAGTTGCTTAAAGGGCACAAAAACTCAGACAGAAGAAATAAGTTCTAATATTTGGAAGTACTGTAGGAAAATCACAGTTAATAATTTATTGAATGTTTCAAATAGAAGAGAAGAATTATAATGTTCCCAAAACAAAGAAAAGATAAATGTTTGAGGTGATGGATGTCCCAGTTACCCTGATTTGGTCATTGCACATTGTATACAGGTATCAAAACATTACATGTACCCCAAAATATATACAACGCTTATATATCAATAAATTAAATTAAGTTAAATAAACAGGAAGCACCAGGAGGAACTCCTAATGCATTTTATGCTTAAAACAAAAAATCCTAGGTCTTTCCATAGACAAACCCTAAGAATGATGATAAATGTAGTGGAAACAAGGTCTCTTGGTGCTCCAAATATCGTTTCCCAAAACAAAGGAACAAGACATCCCAGAGTAAGGGCTGACTCCTGGCCTGAAACAGGGTATGTAGAAGAGGGGCCTTCAACGCACTGTCACACTGGAAAGCAAGGAAGCCATCAAAGACAGCCAGGGTGTTTCAAAAGGACTCAGAAATCAACTTATGAGGCTCCCACTGGTCAAGGATGGCACAAGGTGAGCATGAGTAAGGACACTAACTATAACAGACAGAAACATACCAAATAGATTTAATCCAAAATTTCATAACGACACTGCAAAATCATTGATTGCCTTTGAAGACCAGTAAACCAATCTGTTATTTTGAGAACTGATGAGTAAAGAGAAAGAGTCAAGCATATACCCTGCCTTTCCTACACAAAGAGAAAAACCAGACATTATGTCCCCCATGGAAGAACCAACCCCACCTGTAAAATAACCTTGCCAAAAAGTGTGAATCTTAGTCCATTTAAGCATTTGGATCTAATACCAGCTCATAGGAAATCCAGGTAACAAAAGAACGTGTTACCACAGGTCTACAACTGAGGAACAAACCAGGGGAAGCCCTGAAGGTTAAAAGGTAAAGAGCAAGGGAAAATATACATTAAAAATGACATTACAGGCATGTTAGCAAATCACAGTATATGGGTCTTACTTGATACTTATTCAAATAAATAAAAGGTTAAAAATGACAGTACAATCAGGGAAATGTAAATACTCACTGGATATTTCGTGATGTTGAGGGAATATTAAAGTGAGATAATACAGTATTTTTATTTAAAATGGGGAACCTATGTCTTTAGAAATATGTATAGATAAAATAATATGATGCTTGGAATTTGCCTCAAAATAACCTGGAAGGGAGGTGCTATGCATTGGCTCTGTGTTGCTGCTCAAATCTCATGTTGAATTATAACCCCCAGTGTTGGAGGTGGGGCCTGGTGGGAGGTGACTGGATCAT
This sequence comes from Macaca mulatta, assembly GCF_049350105.2. Lineage (NCBI taxonomy): Eukaryota > Metazoa > Chordata > Mammalia > Primates > Cercopithecidae > Macaca > Macaca mulatta. The sequence goes on along the minus strand of NC_133408.1, from coordinate 11,660,653 downwards.
GGGGACAGATTTCCCCCTTGGTACGGTCCTTGAGATGGTGAGTTCTCACAAGATCTGGTTATTTAAGAGTGTGTGGTACCTCCCCCAATTCCCTTCTTCCTCCTGCTCCAGCCATGTGAGATATCTCACTCCCCCTTTGCCTTCCGCCATGATTGAAAGCTTCCAGAGGCCCCTCCAGAAGCAGAAGTTGCTATGTTTCCTGTACAGCCTGCAGAACCGTGAGTCAATTAAACTTCTTTTGTTTATAAATTACCCAGTCTCAGGTATTTCTTTATAGCAATGTGAGAACAGACTAATACAGGAGGTGCTGGAGGTATAGAGAATATGAGATTGTTCATAAGTTGATTGTTGTTAAAGCAAATTGGTGGAAACATGGGAGTTCATTATACTCTATTGTTGTACATAAGTATTTGAATTTTTCCATAATAAAAAGTTTGTGCAAAAAAAGAGTTTTTAGTATGGGAAGTTGTTTTTCAAGTTATAAGATAATCACTCTTACTCTCCTGAGTGAAGAAGCTGTATTCGTCAGGGTCCTCCAAAGAAAGAGAAGCAGTAGAATTATAGAGTTATACAAGAGGGATTTATTATAGGAATCAGCTCATGTGATTATGGAGACCGAGAAGTCCACCACCTGCTGTCAGCAAGCTGGAGACTCAGGAAATCCGGTGGTACAAATCAGTCTAAATCCAAAGCCTGAGAATCAGGAGTCCTGATGTCCGAAGGCAGGAGAAGATTGGATGTTCCAGCTCAAAAAGAAAGAGTGAATTCACCCGTCCTCTACCTTTTTGTTATATTCGAGCCTTCAACAGGTTGATAATCCCCACCTGTATCGATGACAGCAATCTTCTTTACCCTGTCTACTAATTCAAATACTGATCTCTTCCAGAACACCCTTATAGACACACTCAGAAATAATTTTTTATCAGCTATCTGGGTATCCCTTAACCCAGTCAAGCCGACATATAAAATTAACCATCACAGAACCCTAATGAAACACGAGGGTGGAGACACATCCTTGGTTGTTCTGTGTGTTCTATTCACCAAGGCTGTTTGGGGGGTCTGAGGCAGGAACCCCACTTCAAAGCTTTGCTATCAGAACTACAAGAGCCAGACACATCCGAAAGTCAGCACTGACTACCAACCTTCTTCCATGACAGCCAGGGTCAGATTCAGCAAGGCTGACAGTCCAGGGAGGTTGTTCTTTATAGTAACAATTTTCTTTTTGTTAAGAAACTACAATAGATATAGTCTGCTCATTCATGTATAGAAATATTACTTATCAAAATAGTAGTATTTTATTAAGTTTTAAAAATTAAAACTCTGACCTCTGAGTAAAATGTAAATTCTAGGTCTAATAGATAAGGATTGCAGAATAAAGTATAGTAGAACTTCTTTTTTAATCCAAAAGAAAACTATTAAGAAGTAAATATCAACTAAAAGTCAAAGGAGAAAAGAATAAGTCCTAAGTTCACGGACAGAACTTACATTTTCTTCAACCATATCATCAGGGTATAAAAATATTGATGAGCAGCTTAATGTCTACTAAGAAGAAAAATAATTGGAAAGCTCTTGAATTATACAAGTTTGCTCTTCCATTCTCAACTTTCATTGGCTTTTTATCAAATTCCAGTGACGCATACCTTGGTAGCACCTCCTCAAATTAGTGAAAAGAAATATAAGACAGACTATTTGAAAATTAAAATAAATAAGAACAAAGTCTGTCTTATGCATTTGGTGAGTAGGTTTATGGAATTCAGTATTCCCAGGAGGAAGGAGAGCTGTGAGGCCATTCGCAGATGACAGAATCATAAAGAATTATTAAGAAAGATTTTGGCTGGGCCAGTCTTTGTCCTGAGTTTGATATCATAGCCTCCAAGAAAAATGACCTTAGACTTCACCCACAGTAACAATCTGAATATGACTTCTTCTGAGAGAGTTGATCCTAAAGAAAGATCCAGTGCTAAATAAAGATCTCATTATAGATCGTTATAGATCATTCCTTCACAGTTAGAGTCACCTTCCTTCCATCCTGTCAGAAAAGATATTTCTGGAACATCACAGATCACAATAACATGGCCAGATAAGAATATGATCCCAAGAGATTCCTCCTATCCACCCCCACCAATAACCAGTCTAATACGCTTTCCCTGAAGTGTCTTCCAACCAGTTCACATGCTCCAGAAGCAGCCCATCCTGCCCATTGCAGCTCCCGCAGCTCCCTGTTTCTGTCCTATTTCCAATCACTGTGCTGGAAACATAAGCCCTTCTGTAGACCATCAGAGAGAGCTCCTCGACCCCTTCTCCCAGATGTCTTTTACATCAGGCAAGAAGGCATGGCAAATGGGTCATTCACATTTAACTCCAACAAAGTCCGCAACAAAAAGCAGGGGTTGTCAATGGCATTCGTATGTAGAAAGTCCCTAGTATTCAGACTTGCTTTTTCGATCACTATTACCCACAAAATATCTACTCAAACCGTGGGACGTTGGCTGATGTCAAAATTCTTTCTGAATGACTATGAAGTCTGCCCATACAGTTTATACTCATATAATAGTGAAGGCTCACTCTCCACATTTTCTGTGAAATTAACAACTTTGAGAACTTGCAATCTACCAGCATTCCCAGCAGCTAACTGTAGGTAATAGATAGGATGTCTTATTTATTTAGTAGTTTTTATTCTAGCCACCAAATCTCTTTTAAAAAAAGAAATGCTTCTAAAACTAATATTTACTTGTTCCTCCAGAAATACTTTAATTGGCTTTGTGAAATCAATGGTTCCCTTGATAACTGATAAAAGAGTGTCTCTTTTCCCTGTCCTGGCAATATCTTGCTTTAAATAACAGGACAGATCATTCTTTCACAAATATGAAAAACAGATTTTCGGAAACAAGCTTATTTTATTAAGCCATGTTATTTAATTTTATCTGACATTTGCAAGTCATTTTTGCTAGTAAGCACTCTACATTAATACCTTGAGTTCACATAGAGTTTAACAATATGAATTTCCTATCAGAGAAAAGGACAATATATGTTTGGCAGAAGCCAAAGTCATGAAGAATTAACAGTTATCAAATCCCAAAGGGGAAACAAATTCTCTTTGCTCCTCTCTTGCCAGCTGTCATGAATCCAATTTGCACTTTCGAAATTCTGCCTGTTATCCAGATTCGGGAATGAGAAGACTACTAACTTAGCATACTCGTGTCCAACCATACCAAATCCAAACATTTACACACACCCAATTGCCACCAAGGTAGAAAAAGGGTATCAGCTTAAATGATTTTTATATCAAACATACCGAGAATGTACCACAGAGAATAAGTTATTTTCACATGCTTAAGTAGATATAACAAAAACCAATCTCAAATTATAAATTCAATGGATCCCTGAAAAAATTGTACTACATGAAAATCTCCTTTCCCATTGACTATTTTATTTTATTTTATTTTATTTTGAGATGGGGTCTCACTCTGTCACCCAAGCTGGAGTGCAGTGCTGTGATCTCGGCTCACTGAGACCTCCAACTCTCAGGCTCAAGCAATCCTCCCATCTCAGCCTCCCGAGTAGCTGGGACCACAGGCATGTGCCACCACACCCAGCTAATTTTTGTTTTTCGTTTTGTTGTTGTTGTTGGTGGTGGTGGTGGTGGTTGTTTCGCCATGTTACCCAGGCTGGTCTCGAACTCCTGACCTCAAGTGATCCACCCACCTCGGCCTCCCAAAGTGCTAGGATTACAGGTGTGAGGCACCCCACCTGGCCCATTGACACATATTTTTAAATACATAAAACAAGGTTCAAAGTTTTAAAATGCAGGAATCAAGCAGTAATACAAACAGCAAATATCAAACAATAATAGATTTTAAGGAAGAGTGTTCTTTCTTATAAGCGTAACTCATGTGAAAATACACTTTGTGTGGGCCTTAAAATCTCCACAACTTTTCTGGGCCTTCAGAAACACTGCTTCATCTGCACAGAGCCACGTCCACCTGAGAAATTCCTACTCAACCATAAAGACACAACCCAAGTATCACTGCCTCTAGAGATCCAGGTTTTCCTGCCCTGTGATCCCTTAAGAAAAAAATGTCAACACCTTTCCATGAACCCCAAGGCAGAATGAGGGCTTTCCTTTCTCTCCTGGCCCCTGAGAATTCCTCCTTGGTAGCCTTGAGCACAAGCATAGGTTGTTGTCATCATTGCTGAAAGCTGGTATCTTTTAGGACCATGTATACCCTTTGGGAGGAGATAACTCAATGCACCTTTGGGGTTCAGTGCCTACATCCGTGCCTGGCATCTCACTGGTGCTAACTAAACACTTATGAGTGACAAAAAAAATGAAGAAATGTAAAAATGTTAAATGGTATCTTGAATTCTTAAAAGCTTATCATACCCCACAAACTGGCCTCAATGGCGAATTCAGAAACATTTCCAGTTACCAGGTTCCTTAGATCTCCTGGCATCAATTCAGTGGGGTACTTTTAGTTTGGTTGCTCTTAGTAAACCCTGAGCTCTCTGGTTTCAGAAAGGATCCACAGACTTTCAAGACCCTGAGGTGCTCATCAGTTTACATCAGGGTGACTCAACAAGAAGCTAAAGCCCAGGGACACCCCACTTAAGAATATCTTAATTGGCAGGCTTTTTAAACTGATTTCCCAGTTGATTAATGAGTACTACCAGAGGGATTATGTAATTTACAGAGCAGGAACAGCTCCGGAACTGAAGGTTGCAAATTAAAGGTATGTGCAACATCCCAACAGCAAATTCAGCCAGGCATGGTGGCTCATGCCTATAATCCCAGCGCTTTGGGAAGCCCAGGCTGAAGGATTGCTTGAGCCCAGGAGTTCAAGACCGGCCTGTATAACATAGTCAAAACACATCTCTACAAAAAATATTTTTTAAAAAACACTAGCCAGGCATGGTGGCACATGCCTGTAGTGTCAGCTACTTGGGAGGATCTCTTGAGCCAAAGAGGTCAAGGCTGCAGTGAGCCACGATTGTGCTACTGCACTCCAACAGCAAATTCTAAAGAAATGCAAAGAAGACTGCATATCAAGGGCCAACACATCCTCCCAAGCAGGCCATGTGATGCCCATGTCACATGCTCATGCTGGTAGGAGCTCTCCCCTGCAGTTTTTAGAGAGCTGTTTAGACAGATGGCAGAGCATGCACCAGCTTTTAGAGTCTCCCTGATAAAGAGCTTAGGGTTAATGTCTACAGGACTGACATAGTTCTTAAGCTCCACAACTCTCAAGGAACACAAGAAACCTTTGGATATCAAAGGGCTGATGGGTGTTGTGAGGCAGAGCAGCAAGTCAGAAGTCATGAGCAAAACCAGCCATAGAAAATGACCCACAATGCTTTTCTGTAGGCTTATACCATGGAAAATTAAAATCCACTTTAAGCTACACTGAGTATTGATGGAATTGCAACCAACATGACAACAGAGGTTCAATGTTTTCAATAGGTGAAGACAAAATAAGGCCATACTGGAAGTAAATTACCAGCAGGCCTCACAAGGGGGTGGGAAATTGGAAAATTCTCTAATGAATATTACATGGCAGACAGAGAAGGTATTTTTCCTTTTGCATATTTTAGTTTGCAAGTTATGAACCTAAAAGCTTGATAACCTAGAGTCCATATTCTACCTGTCAATCTTCAGCCGAGAAAAGGGCTTTTATATTATCCAACATTCTGGAATCTACTTAATGCAACCACCATAGTTTATAGATGATGAAGTCACAGATTGGCTTGAACTGAAACAACCTCAGGAAGGTATAACGTAAGACAGGCACATGGGACAGTTGGTTGCTAAAAGCTCTTGACATCAGTGGGTGCCCTTGTATATGAATGTTTTTAAGCCCTTCCTGGACACTCAAGTATGCAACTGAAGCACAACATTTTTCCAGTACCCTTTGAATAACTATGTGGCAAAACTTGTTCACAGAATTTATTTCAATGTATCTTAAGAATTCCTAACTCAGCTGAATTAAAAATTTAATTGCTCTTTCTTCTTTCTGCCTCTATAGTCATATTTTGCTATCAATCTGTTTTCATTTATTCAAATTGCTATACAGCTCTGCAGTGTTCACCATTACCAAGAATTATTGCCACTTTATTTATTTATTTATTTATTTATTTACTGAGATGAAGTCCTGCTCTGTCGCCCAGGCTGAAGTGCAGTGGCGTGATCTCAACTCACTGCAATCTTCGCCTACCGGGTTCGAGCGATTCTCTTGCCTCAGCCTCCCCAGTAGCTGGGATTACAGGTACACACCACCACACCCAACTAATTTTTTTGTATTTTTATTAGAGACGGGGTTTTACCATGATGGCCAGGCTGATCTTGAACTCCCACCCTCAGGTGATCCAACCACCTCAGCCTCCCAAAGTGCCGGGACTACAGGCATGACACACGCGCCTATTGACACTTTCTAATAGCAAGGTCCAGATTTTGAAAATCTGAAGAGTTTATGTACCTACTCAACAAAGTAGATACAAACAGATGTTTACAGCTGCTTTTATTAATTTTCTTTATTCCATGGTCTCAGCCAATGCATATAACTAAAAACTGATATCATATAAGCTACTAGGATTTTGAATCTGCAATTTCTAATTATTGTTAACAAACTCTCCCAGAGAAAATTATGAAGACAGATGTATTAGTCTGTTTTCATGTTGCTAGAAAGAACTGCCCGAGGCTGGGTAATTTATAAACGAAAGAGGTTTAATCAACTCACAGTTCAGCATGGCTAGGGAGGCCTCAGGAAACTTACAATCATGGTGGAAGGGAAGGGGAAGCAAGGCACCTTCTTCATAAGGCAGCAGGAAGAAGTGCCCAGTGAAGGGGGAAGAGGCCTTATAAAACCATCAGATCTCATGAGAACTCACTCACTATCATGAGAACAGCAGACAGGAAACCTCCCTCATGATTCAATTACCTCCATGTGGTCCCTTCCTTGACACATGGGGATTATGGGGATGACAAGATAAGATTTTGGTGGGGACAAAAAGCCTAACCATATCAACAGTCTTCTACTTTCATACAAAATAAACATCCCTGTGGTACATGGATTTGGGATTGCAGAAAGCAAATAACTTTGAATACAACTTAAATAACATATTTCGCATGACAGGATTCCCGAATATACGTAAGATGTCCTTAAATGTACTTTACCTTTAGATATATTCTTCAAAATTTTATTTCTAATATTTCAATCATTCTTTTCTCCAATTTTATGAGTTTTTAACCTACATTTCTTATCACAGTTATTAGCATTTGAGTATTAGCATTTTTCACTTAATTCTATAAATTAAAGCCAAAATTCTAGAAATACTTAAATAATTGTTCAAATACTGCCTTTCAGTCAAAGATAGCAAAGGAGCTACAGTTGAAAGTTCTTGTCAAAGGCAACATCGCACACACAGCTCATTCAGCAGCTGACATCTGAAGTCTGCCTTGAAATCATCAATATCTCCAAGTGTGAGTAAATTTAAATCCAGAGACCATCTGTACTTCCAAGTGATGGTAGGACAGAGTGACCCAAATCACTGGGCCCCTTCTGTCCTGCAGCCACACTGGGACATTCTCAGTTACTCACAAAGACCATGCTCTCTCAAATTCCAGCTTTCACACAAGCAGCTTCCTCAGCCTAGAACAACCTTTTCCCACCCATCTTCTCCAGTTTTCTTCTGGGGTATTCCTGCTCTTCAGTTCTCAGCTTAAATGTAGCCTTCCACGAACCTCTAGATCAAACTCTGCATCCTCCAACATCACTCGCACCTGAGGCTCGGCAACTCTCCCAGGCTTGTAATGATGCTTGGTGGCTACCTTCCTGAAATGACCAACAGCTCTACATGCACAATCTGGAAACCCTTCTCCTCTGTCCAACCCATTCCCATTGCCAGGCACATAACACATGCCCATCTTTGAAGAAATGGATTAAATCAAGTTTAATGAAAAGCTCAGTGAACAGAATTTTTTTCTGAATTAGTAACTTTCCTTTTGTCATGCTTAAGGAGGAGAGGGAGGGGGAGAGAGAGAGAGAGAGAGAGAGAGAGAGAGAGAGAGAGTGTGAGTGTCTGCATCGGGGTGAAGCAATACAACTGGGCCATGGAGGTTGTTTACATGGCATTCCAGTGGGACAAGTCTTCTTTCTTACAGACAGGTTTCCAAGGCCAAGCAAAGCAAACCAAGGCATGCTTTGGCCAAACATCTGTGATATTTTGATCCTCATCCATTTCTTCATACCAACAGAGATCTGGCCTCTCTGTGTAGTAGCATCAACGTTCTCTAATATTCCGAGTTGGCCACATGTTCCCCCAAAGCCAAGGAAACAATCCTGTCTTCAGCTGGGAGCTGGAGAGTTGATTCAAATGTAAAGCAGAAATCCAGGTTCCAAAATGAGAGCCACAGTGAGTCCTGCGATTTTCAGTTTTGCAGAAAGGGCAATATAACAAGGATTGATTCTCTGTGATCACCAATGGCCCCTGTGTTAGTCTGTTATGCTGCTATAAAGAACTGCCTGAGACTAGGTAAATTATAAAGGAAACAGGTTTAATTGACTCACAGTTCAGGGAGGGAGCTGGGGAGACCGCAGGAAACTTAACAATCATGGTGGAAGGGGAAGCAAACACATCCCTCTTCATATGGCGGCAGGAAGGAGACAAATGAGAGTGAAAGAGGGAGAAGCCCCTTATAAAACCATCAGATCTCATGAGAACTCACTATCACAAGAACAGCATGAGGGTAACTGCCCCCTTGATCCCATCACCTCCCACCAGGGCCCTCCCACGACACATGGGGATTATGGAAACTACAATTCAAGATGAGATTTGGGTGGGGACACCTCCCAACCATATCAGCCCCCTTCTCAGCTCCCAGATACACAAAGCAAACAACCAAAACCACAGATAAGGAATTCCACATGCTTTATCTTAAACAATAAATAAAAAATTTTTAATTTTCATTTAAATATATTTAATTATATGTTTATATAATTATATTATAATTATATATTTATATCATATATTAATTTATACTTATATTTTATATGTATATTTAATTATATATTTATATATAATTATATAAATATACAATAAATTACATTTATATAATCATATAATTATATTATCATAAATAATTATTATTATTTTCCAAGTTAGAAATAAAAAAGGGAGGAGTAATAAAAGAAATATGAGGTCCAGGCAAGGTGGCTCACTCCTGTAATCCTAGCACTTTGGAGGGTGGAGTTGGGAGGATTGCTTGAGGTCACGAGTTCAAGATCAGCCTGGGAAACAAGGCAGGACTCTGTCTCTACAGAAAACTTTAAAAATTAGCCGGCGTGGTACCATGCAACTGAAGTCACAGCTACTTGAGAGGCTGAGGCAGGGGGCTCACATGAGCCCAGGGGTTTGAGGCTGCAGTGAGCAATGACCATACTCCAGCCTAGGGGACAGAGCAAGACCTGCTCTAAAAAGAAAAAATAAAGAAATATAAAACTTGTTTCTAAGACAATAATATTAACAATGAGCTTTTTAAACAAATATTTTCTAAAATACACCGTTCAGCAAATTCTTTTTTATCCAAATTTTTCTACTGAAAGCTAACTTGATATTGCTGCAGAGGTTCTGAAGCTTGGCTCTTTGCCTCCAATTAGGGGTCATTGTACCTGAGTCACCAGCAGGTACGGGAATACCAACAGGCCTCTGCCTCAATGCGGTAACATAAAGCAATACAGAAACAATTTTTGGCTTTGCTGCAAATGTGCATAATGGAAAGCAAATATTATTAAAAAGACAATCATTTTTAGTGATTAAAATAATCCAAGGCAGAAAAAATTTCTCTCATAAGTTTCTAAGTTCTCATTTATCATCATTTTGCCGCAAGAAGCCAGAGTAATTTTATTTTTCCTGACTTCTATTAAAAAGATCAATACATATGATTCCAAAGAGTCTCGGCTCATGAAAAGATGGAGCAGGCCTGTAATCACATATGAAAGTATTGGTTGTCATTAGCAGAAAGATTGATCTGAAAAGACAGCCGGCCCAGAGTGAAGGGACTTAAAAATTTCCATTGGACTGCCCAGCAACTTTCACCTTCCAGATAATTAAATACAGATAACAGATTACCATATTAGAGGAAAGAATTGGATTGGGGATATTCAGTGGATACCCACTTTAGCAAAGCAATACCAAATCTTTCAATAATGATTTTGTCTGATGCAAAAAAAATTAATGCTGCCTGACAGTACAAAGTTATTGTTCAAGGTACACTTAAGTCAAAGTTGTTGGGTAAAATTCTTATAGTTACCTGTGGCTTCAGAGGCTCTAATGAATGCACATGGTCAGTTGACTTTTTAAAACAGAGCTAAGGAACAGAGTCAGACAAATTCCATGGGCTTATTCCATGAACAGAACTTCTTTCCACTTTCTTCAGTGAGTTATTGATATGACCCTTGATGATGATTGTATAAAACTCACAAGAACTGAACTCATAGCTGTGCAAAGGGCTTTCTTCACTCCATAGCTCTTCTTTCCAGAAATCTACTTATGGTATAGTAAAAATGCTAGCTATAAAACAAGATGGAATTTGTATAGGACGTTGAAAGAGCATGATAAACTTGGAAATTCAGAGTTGTGGTCCAAGGACATTGTAAACTAGAGGTCAGCATTTTTAACATCTTCATCCTTGTCCTACATATGTGCAATATTGACAAACCTCAGGATGATGTTTTCATGCTCCAGAGTTGAGAGAAAAGATGCAGCGAGAGGCTGAGACCAGGAGCAAGAGGGATGCTCTTAACCAAATGTTGGCCTGTATATTTTCAAGACATCTGAATATTTCATCACTCTTCAATCCCTTTACTTACTTAGCTGCCAGCAAATAAATACCTGGGAATCTCACAGTATTCAGAACTGTTCATAATTATCAACCACTGATCATCAGTAACCACGTAAAGGTTGGTATTGGAAAAAGATGCCAACATCCATTCCCTAGAGCAATAATATTAAGAGTAAGTGTACGTTGCATTTGTGTTAAGTATCATTGTTCGTAATGGACTTCAAAAGAGTTTGAGACATTTTATGTAAGTACAATACTCTATCACGCTTCTACAAATTCCTAAATGCCCTCATTATCTAAATTTTACACAAAATCTCATTGTCATGGTATCTACCGGACACTTCAGTGTCTACAAAGCAAAACTGTTTTCCTTCAGGTCTAAATTAAACAAAACATAAACACTTGTTTTTATGAAAATACCAGAAAATGTTCATGCTTTTGGAATTTCCTGTAATAATAGTATCAGGAGTAAATTCCTCTAAATACAGAGGACAGGAATAAGACTAGCCAGAAATTATTTTTAGTTTTCCAAACTTAGTAAATTCTTGCCCATTTTAAGTTGAAAGGATTATTTTCTTTTCTTGCAACTAAGAAAACTTCTCTATTTTACTAATTAAGTCAATATTTTTAAGATAGAGAGAAATGTAATTTTTCCCATGCTTTGTATAAGATTCTGTGTAAGTACAAAGGTGCATGGTCATATTCCAGGCTGGTAAGGAAGACACATCTTTTTAAAGCCAATTATCTTTTTAAGACTATCAAGATAATAATCACTGAAGGGGATTACTGCCTTAAAAGTGGAGCATGATGGCTCTCCAAGACTAGAGAGGGTTATAGAAATTGCCCATCCTGGACCTAATGAAGGGTTCTCAGAAGGTGACTCTTCAGTCATCAGACACCACAATGGACAGACAGTCTGTGATGTAGCTGTAACTGCTCAGTGACAAGAGCATCTGTTGCGAGGTCCCTGTCCCTCCTCTGCCCTGCTCTGTCTTCTGCATGTCTTGAGGGAAGGGCTATGATATGACACCCTGGGTTAACAATGCATCCCAAGGAAGACGGCATGGCTTGTACAATGTTCCAAGACATGGGGCTCTGAATTGCACTGGGCTGGGTTGATGGCAAGGTGTAAAAGTTATATCACATTCCTGTCCTCTGTGCAGTCTGACAAGTAAGAAGTGGCTGAAGCACAAAACATGAGCTAAATAGGACCTCAAGCATTCTGCTTTTCCAAACACCAAGGAAATTATAGCATTAAATAAACCAAGAGAGAGGAAAAACTATCGTGTAGCTGTATTACTCATGGATCTCCAGAGAAACAGAACCAATAGAGGTATAGAGAGAAAGAGATTTAGTATAAGGACTTGGCTCACATAATTATACAGACTGACAAGTTCCAAGATCTACAGAGTGAGTTGAGAAGCTGGAGACCCAAGAGAGCCAATGGTGCAGTTCCATTCTGGGTTCAAAGGCCTGAGAATCAGGTGAGCAGGTGGTGTAAATTCCAGTCCAAAGGTTGGTAGGCAGAACACCCAGAAAGAGCCAATATTTCAGTTCAAGTCTGAAGGCAGGAAAAAGCTCCTGTTCCAGCTTGAAGGACAGTAGGCAAGAGGAATTCTTTCTTACTTGGGGGAGGTTCAGCCTTTTGTTCTACTCAGGCTTTTGACTAACTGGATGTGGCCCATCCACATTAGAGAGGGCCATTTGCTTTACTCAGTACACCAATTTAAGTGTTGCTCTCATCCATCCTCATGGAAACATCCAGAATAATGTTAACCGAATATCTAGGCATCCCATGGCCCAGTCGAGTTGACACATAAAATTAACCATCATGGTAACCATGTCAAATGCTAAGCAAATAATTTTCCTATTATTTGCTTGTCTTAATACAAGTGAAATTTTTGTTTATTCCTTTTTTTATTATTCCTTTTGTCCATCTGGTTTAGTATAAATATTTCTTTTGAACTTCAATAAGCAATAGATGTCCAGTAAAATTGCACAGAAAACCCTTTTCCCTCCAGCTAAAGCAACTTCAAAAAAACATTTATTTAATAAAATGAAGAATCAATAAAATTTTAATTTTAGGTAGTCGGATTCAATGCCAAGCTGTCCTGGAAAGAAATTTGATAGGAATGCATGCTCCTTCTTTTCTTTGTTCAGAAATATAAAATTAAAAGCAGAATTAACTTAATAATCATCATACTGGTTGGCTTGATGATGATAAGTTTGACTGAGAAACACACATCTAGCTTCTATTCCTTTGAAACTGCATTTTCTAACTCTATTACATCCTTGTGGAACCTCAAAGGGAGTTCTACTGACAGCAGTATTTGCATTGCCTGAAAGTTTGTTAACAAATCAGCTTTGTTAAAAATGCTGACTTGGGGCTCAACCCCAAGTCCACAAAATCAGAATACCTGGAGGTAGGGCACAGGAATCTGTGTTTTAAGAAGCTCTTCAGCGTGCTAATTGTATCAAATTAGCATTTTTAGTAGAGATGGGGTTGTATTAAATGATACTTTATCCAGTTCACAGAATCAGATATACCACGGGTTAAACCTCAACGAGAGAAACTTGGTACAATCTTCCAGGAAAAACCGAATTTACCAGCCAAGTAGGCACACACTCCAATTTGACTATTGAGAATTCTGTGCTTAACTGTGTTTTCTCATTTCCTCTAAATTTTGAACAATTGCATTCATTTTGATAAAGTTGGAGGAATTACAGGATATCAATTCACTGCAATATTTTCATTTTAAATTTTCATATTAAATTAAATGTTAAAATAGTACATTTGCTTTGCATTTTCCTCTACCATCTTGACATAAATAGCTCTCAGAAAACATTTCAAATGGTGTCATTTCTCTATTAATATTTCCTTTTTTTTTTTTTCCTTTGGAGATACGGAGTCTTGCTCTGTCACCCAGGCTGGAGTGCAGTGGCACAATCTCGGCTCAGCTTGGCTCGCTGCAACCTCCGCCTCCCGGGTGCAAGCAATTCTCCTGCCTCAGCCTCCCGAGTAGCTGGGACGACAGGTGCACACCACCATGCCCGGCTAATTTCTTTCATATTTTTGTGGAGATGGGGTGTCACCATGTTGCCCAGGCTGGTCTTGAACTCCTGAGCTGAGGCAATCCACCTGCCTCAGCCTCCTAAAGTGCTAGGATTACAAGCGTGACATATTTTCAATAAAAAGTTAGGCACTGATCAGTAGGCATGAGCCAGGTGTTGGCTAAGAAGGCCAGCCCAGAGAAGTCCTGGATTAACAGGGTTGGCTTATTTATTGTGGATCATCTGTTAATTTTGCTTCCCCATTCCAGACCTCAAAGAGCTTCTAGCCTATTTATAGCCCTTAATCAGCTCAAACTCCCTCTTTGTAAGAAATACATTGAAAGAAGCCACATTTTGAAATAGCAGAGGCCAGGTGTGGTGGCTCATGCCCGTAATCACAGCACTTTGGGAGGCCAAGGTGGGTGGACCACCTGAAGTCAGGAGTTTGAGACCAGCCTGGCCAACATGGCAAAATCCATCTCTACTAAAAATGCAAAAAAAGTAGCTGGGTGTGGTGGTGTGCACCTGTAATCCCAGCTACTTGGGAGGCTGAGGCAGGAGAATCACTTGAACCTGGGAGGTGGAGGCTGCAATGAGTCAAGATCGCACCACTGCACTCCAGCCTAGGTGACAGAGCGAGACTCCATCTCAAATAAATTAAACAAATAAATAAATAAAATAGTGGGGTTTTCTTTCTCTTCTCTGGCCTCCATTCACAATATCTTCTTCTTGTCCATTCTACACAGCAATAATTCTCCATCAAGACATTCATCGTCTTTATGTTGGCCTCTGTTGCCTGTGGAACCCTTCTTGCATGATGGCGCCTCCCCAAGACCAGCCTCACTAACCAAGCCCTACTCTCCAGAACTTCCTTTTCTCCCCTTCCCAATAAAAACGTTCTGTATAATTTCCCATTCTCAAGAGACCTGCTTTCAACTACCTATATATTCAAAAAATCTGTCTGACACTGTTCCCTTTAGGATAATAATCATGCACACTAGGTAGCACATGTCAGGTTACAATTTGGTGCAAAGAAAGATGTGGAACTGCAAAACCAAAGTCCCAGATCCAGCCATAATCATGTAACCTTGGGGAAGATTTCGCTCTCAAATAAATCATAATTTGATAAGGTGGATAAGACAACAAATACACAGTAGACTGGCAACTACCAAAGGAAGGTGCAAAGTGCTTCGGGAATCAAGAACAGAAGAGCTCCCATCCAGTTGGACATGAGCTTCAGGAACAGTCTTTTAGAGGAAGCCACCCTGGTTTACAGTAAACTCACTCCTTGCTGGAGTCACACTTGAAACCAAGTAGCTATACCCACAACCACTCCATCCACGGACAAGAACTGTGTTCATGCAGACTCATGCCATGTTGTTTTTCCTCTCGGCTCTGCTCAGAGTGAAGTTCGTCATGCAGCAATGAGAAATGAGAAAATGAGAAAAGAAAGAAAATGAGAAAAGAAAAGAAAATGAGAAAAGAAAATGGCTTAAAGTCATTCTGACATAAGTAGCTGCAGACAAGAACTGTCATCATTGTCCCTGCAAACTCCTCTTGAAAAAGCATTGCAAGATGTGTGCAAGGGGTGTATGCCTGTATGTGAATGAGGACAAGCAGGTGTGCAGCTCTTCTATGATTCTTGCCTCAAACTAACTAGATAGCCTTCCTGCCTATCAGTAAATAAGGGCATACTGAGCATTTGCTGTGAGCCAGGCTCCATGATGAGGCTATAAACGACGCACTCAGGAGCTTGGAGTCCAGATGGTCATAGAGCATTAAACAAATAATGACAAGTGCCGACATAAAGCATAGTTACAAGTTTAAGACTAAAGCCTACACAGCTGCCATACAGTGATTCTACCTCTGTTCTATGGTTCTAGGATGTACTGCTGCAAGGAAAAGCATTATTACTCTTGTCCTTGTATTGGGTTGTGTTGCAAATGCCTGTCTCAGCTCCTTGAAGACAGTCCAGTGGCCTCAGCATGGAGTCCTCACACAGTCCCTGGGACCACTGTACTAAGCAGTGGTTCTCAGCCTGTATGAACAAACGGATCACCTGGGGTACTAGAGGGTAGATACCTGGCCTCACTCTCCCAGAAATTCTGATTCTGTGGATCTATGCTGTGTTTGAAAAACCACCTGAGTATTTGAAAACCCACTTCACATAGCAGCAGACAGTATATGAACTACCCCTCAAGAAACCCTGTGACCTAGAGAGCAGTGAACTAAAACCTCCAGTTTTCCTTATTCAAATTAAAAATGTAATTTGATATGCTACATTCACTTCAGAATATCTCAAAAAACATACACAAATATTCACAAAATAGAATACCTTTTCTTGCCTTCAAAAGACAGTAAGTTGCAAACGATTACATTCTGAAAATAGAGGAAAGTTCACAATCCTGCTATTTAAACTCTTTGTAATGAGGTTTTTTTTTTAAATATAGAACTTTAATATGTGCTCCAAATGAATAAAAAGATTATTCATTTATCATTCAGTTTTTTAAAATATTCACTGGTAAATCCCTCCTTTAGGAAGCATAAATAAATATCTAAGTGTAAAAAATATGCTAAGCCAAGTACTAAATACTGCCAACAATTCATAATGGAAATAAAATCAGCTTCAAAATCCAAGCTAAACCACAGATTAAACAGAGGGTTTTCATGTGACCTCTAAATCAATTCTTTTGTTTTCTTTTGCCATTTTTAATGACAAACAACTGGAATTTTTTAAAACAAAAACATATTTTCATAAATTTGAATGTTGTTCTTTCACATAACATTGATTCTAAAGCAATGTCATCAATAGTCACAAGCGAAAGAAAAGGAACATCCAAAGCCATAAATTCGATTGGAACTTAGATACCAAGTTTGCGAGTAAAGATCAGCAAATAATTTTTTTATAAGATATTAAGACTTCAGATAAGCCCAGAATGATATGAACTTAGATGGACAGGCAGGAAGAGTAGGAACAGGAAAAATGTGTTTCCCAACACGTCATTGAGGGTTACTATGAGAAATTGTGTGTAAAAATTTTCAAAACAATGAACATTAAAACAGCTCAGCTGTAAAGTCAGCATTGAAAATAAATGGAACGGAATCATTCTTTCAATTAGTGAACAGTTATCATGTAGATGCCCCAGTTCTGATACAGTGATCTATGTCAGAGACACAGGGTAAGTAATACGTGCACTCACCACCTAGCCTGCAAAGTGACAGACAGATGTGCAGCTCATGTTGTGGCAAGATGTCTATTGCACTGGTCCCGTGAAACAGCGATTCAGAGATGGTAAGGAGGGCGTGGCAACTGCTTCCTGGGGAGTGTGATTAGGACGGCCTCACAGAGGTGAGTGTGTTGCAGACTTTGGGTCGGGCAAGTCTCTGGGTCAAAGCATCATCAGCTTGGGGCAGCTGCTTGTTTAATCTGCTTGGAGTTCCTTCTTTGGACTTCTTCTTGACTTTCATTACAAATTCTTCCTGGGGAGTCCTTCATGTCCACGTGTTCAGCTATCATCCTTATGTTTATGACTCCCAAAACTATGTCCTGAGACAAAAATCTCCTTCCTGTGATTCAAAATCACAGCCAAATTGCCTTCTGGATAAAGTACAGGCCTCTCAAATTTGACACTTCTAAATCGAAATTCATCAACTTTTCCATCCCTGCCCTCAACCCAAACCTCTACATCCTGTTACTTGCTTTTTCAATGACTAGCACAGCCACTCAACTAGTGCCTAAGACAGAAATCATACATAATCTCAGACTCCTTCCTCTTCTCACCATATCCCAGTCACCAAGCCTGCCCTCTCCCACTTAAATCTCATGTTCCTCTTATTCTTCCACAGTTGCGATCATAATTGATGCTCTCAGCCTGGTTTACCTGGTATCCCTGTCTCCAGTCTTATTCCCTTGCAATCCACCCTTGGCACTTCTGCCGTAATGGACTGTAATTGATAGCTGATAACTTTGTTTCTCTTATTAAAATCCCCCAGTGGTGCCTCAGGATAAATTCTGTACTCTTCATCAATAAATTCTGCACCTTTCATGAACTGAGGACTCTCATCCACCATCCTTTTTTCCCACTGCCCCAGGAAGGCACTCAGAGCTCTTCCCATGCCTTGACATACACCGTCTTCTCTCCCTTTCTATCAATAGACCACCTTCTCGGCCAGACCAACTTCTGCCCAGCTCGGTGACCTCCTCCTTTGGGGAACCACCCCTGATATCCCTAGGCTGAGTCAGGTCACCCTCTTTTCCACCTGCTTCCTGTGGCTGTCACTACTGAACACACCTCCCAGGGTTGGTAGTAGTAGGACTCTTTGTCCGCCTCCTGCAAGCTGACATGTGAAGCTCGAGGGCAGAACTGTGTTTGGTTCTTTTTTTTGTTTTTTTTTTTGTTTGGTTTTGTTTTGTTTTTAAGTTCTGGGATACATGTGCAGAACATGCAGGTTTGTCACATAGGTATGCACGTGCCATGGTGGTTTGCTGCACTGATCAACCTGTCGTCTAGGTTTTAAGCCCTACATGCATTAGGTATTGGTCCATCCTAATGCTCTCTCTCCCCTTGCCCCCTATTCCCAACAGGCCCTGGTATGTGATGTTCCCCTCCCTGTGTCCATGTGTTTTCACTGTTCAACTCCCACTTATGAGTGAGAACATGCAGTGTTTGGTTTTCTGTTACCATGTTAGTTTGCTGAGAATAATGGCTTCCAACTTCATCCATGTCCCTGCAAAGGACATGAACTAATTCTTGTTTATGGCTTCATAGTATTCCATGGTGCATATGTGCCACATTTTCTTTATCCAGCCAGTTCATCTTTATAGTCCTTGTGCCTACCATGAAGCTTAACACATAAGAATACTTCAACTGTTTGTGGATTTTCTTAATTAAACAATGCCATTCACTGAATTTCATGATTATTCCCATTCAAAAGGAATAGTTTTAAAACCTCAGGAAGCATGTGACTATCCAACAAATTTTACCCCTCGAAAACAAACTACCAAACAGCAAACCTCCACATTTTGAAGTTATATAACTATCATACAAAAGCAACCGATTAGTATGGAACATTTGGGTCAATCAGTTGTTTTTTTCTATATCGTACCAAATACTTGATTTGGTGGTGGTCGTGGTTGTTTAAATGTTGCTTAAACCATTATATTATCTCAGGCTTGCAAGGCAGCTGAGTCAATGGAGCAGTTGTTTAAGTATCATGTGGGCTCAGTCTGTGCAGCTTTGGCAGATATTACTGAGTTACTGCAACCAATTCTCACCAGTGCTTTTTTGAGCATCTACTTCATAGCAGATGAATGCATAGAGCCTACCTCCATACTTCTCAGAATCTTAGCCCCTGGACCACCTTTCTCCAGATCACCTGAGAGTCTTGCTAGAAATGCAGATTCTTGCACCCTACCCAAGATATCCTAAACCAGAACCTCCAGAGGCAGGGTCTGGCCATGTACCTTTTAAGAAGGTCCATCCTACTGATATCATCCAAACTCAAGTGTGAGTGGTACTGGTCTACTCTTCAGTCAGTCCCACGGAAAGTGGAAAGAAAGGATAAAGAAGTGGGGTGATGAGGGAGTGAGGGGAGCCAAGTGGGAGAGTGACGTGGTAGAACACTGGAACAGTTACTCACAAAGAGATCCAATACAGTAATGGTATACACAAAAAGAGTTCATTTCTGTTTCACATAAAAGTCTGGGCGTATGTGGTCCTGGGCTGATATGGAGGTATCATGGTTTCAAGGACCTAGGATTCTTCTATTTCTTCTATTAGCGCTTTTCTTCTATTAGATCTTCTAATACTTTGTGGTTCTGCCATCCTTAGGGTCTTTCTCTTAATCTATATAGTCTAAGATTGCTCATTATCTCCTCCTCCTTTGAACCAGACAAAAGGAAAGGAAGAGGGTCCCTTCCCCTTAAAAGCACTAGCCAGAAGGCACCCTCGCCATGGCTGTTCATATTCCACAACTTACCTGTGTTATCTCCATCCGACAACAAAGGAGAGGGAGAAATATACTGGGGAAAGGAGAAGCCCATGTGCCCAGCTAAAATGTGAGTTCTGTAACAATGGGGGGAAGGGAAAATAGATAATGGAGTCAACTTACTGTCTCTGTCACCTGAGAGGAAAAGGGGAAGCGGGACGGGAAGAGTTGGAAGGGGGGCTAAAAGGGAATGAAAAAGAATATAAAATTTACTATTGTCCATTTTTCAAAAGCCCCTACCCCTGCCCCCCACCCCCACACATCTATTCTAGTCTGCTGTTCCTGATTTTCTAAGCTTCTTTAATCAAGCTTGTTGCATTCACTTTCACTCACACCCCTCTAGCCTTGGCCTTGGACATTGACTTTGATTGGAAAACAATCTGCTGCCAATTCTCCCAATATTATCAGCATAATGGGCTGCAGGCACAATCTGTTTCTCAAAGTTCTCTGCTTTATGTTAAAAGTCAGGAGCCCGAGGATGAATTTTAAACAGTGCAGTTGCCTTATTTGTGGTTCGAGATGGTTGGTTAGTCAGCCCTATCCCCACACTCTTTGTAGGCAAATGGTGTGGGCAGTGTTGCAGACCTGTGCTTGAGGAACTGAATCTCCACATGCATAATCACCCTGACTTTCAGGTGAAAACTGCACTTTGGTTTACAGTCTGGCTGCTGGAGAAAGTCTAAAGCGTGAAGGGACAGATAGCCTCAGTGTTATCCGGACACTCTAGCTACCTTCCTGTGGAGTAAGGATTCCCGTGGCCTCATGCCCAAAATGCTGACCTCTGAAGAACAATCCCCTCCAGCCTTTCACGAGCACAAGATGAACCATGTGACATTCATTCCGTGGATCAGACGTCAGGTCAGACCTTATTGCTTTTGGACAGCAGCCATTACATGATTTACAGAGCAAAGAACAGGTACAATACAAACCTCAGAGTACATGACAAAGTTAGAGGGTATTTCTAAGCATGAAAATATGCAACATTTCAGGAGTAATGTCATAAAAAGAGGGATCAGACCAATAGATCACTGTCTCCATTTAACTGTAATCTCTAAAAATAACTTTAGCTCTCATTTCTGAGTCAGAGAGAAACTTTAGAAGTTACATTCATGCTTTTAGGAGGCAATATGTAACCCAACTTCTCCAAAACTGAATTTAAATATAATCTAAGTCAGAATTCAATCCCCCAAGGACATTTCAGTATAGATTCAGACTCACAAAGCAGAGGAAGAGATAATGTGGTTTTATTCCAAAGCACAGACTTAAACACATGGCAACACTCATCATTCTCAAAGTTCCCAATTGCTTCATTTGCTCCCAAGAGTCAACTGGCTTCTATAAGAAAATTACATGCGGTCAGAAAATTACAGGAGGCCTGGTTCTTTGGGAGTAATGATCCATTCATTTGATAATTTGCTAAATGCTTACTCTTTCTGCTCGTCATTTTTTCCTCCTGGTTAGTACATCATGCATATGGTGACAAGAGATAAAGAAATGGACAAGCTCCCAGAAAAAGACAAGAAATGGTGACCAAAAAACAAAGATATAAAATGTCTTTTAAAATAAACTTAATATTTTGAAAAATACCTTTTATGAAAAATACCAGTGGAATAATTTAGACGTACCCTTGTAGCCCCACAGATGCTGATTTTTCAGATGGTGATGCCACATACCCCCACCACTGGCATGGATCCCACTGAAAAGGGCCTCCGGGGACAGCCAAGCACAACCCTGAATAGACATCTGGCTGCAGACAAATCCTCCTTGTCTCCAGAGGCTTCTGTAGGATTGCAACTCTGGTTTTTAAAATGTGAGTATATGAGACACCTGGTCTGTAGGCTCTGGTTTTAGAGGTGAATCCTTCACATTAATGATTCAGAGGTTGATTTTTCTCCTTTGTTGGCCCTTCTTGTCCATTTTTATCTTCTCAGTGATCACATTTCAGTGCTCACTAGGACCTGGACCGGGGGCAGGGTAAACCGAGGTAAGTAGCTCTGTGTTACTGCCTACTACTATGCCCACGGATGTGTGGTGTTGAGAAGGGTAAAACTAAAAGCCAGAATTCCTTTCCGGGATGAAATAAATGCAAGATAAGCACAGGGAGTTGCTCAGGTGCCTGAAGAAGGTGGCCAACTCCAGATGTCCACAAAGTGTCCATGTCAGGTGACCTAGAGGTGTGAAAATCAGGCAGATTGCTCTTATGCCCAGTAGCAAGGATATCAAGTATGTCAGCTCTTTTTGGTGTGACTTAATATAGCCTACTTAAAAGGAAAAATAGAAAATCTATGTGAACAGTTTCCAGCTGCCGGCTCTAATTTCCCATGATGGCCCATGACAAGGAGTGCACAGTGCTATTGATCAGTTACAACATTATCAGAAAAGGGCTGGAGTTTGTTCTCGCTCTTTTCTTTCTCGTTGCTCTTTGTCAGTGTCCTTAGGAAATCTATCTAATTCTGAGGCTTCTCCAGACAAGCAAGATGGGCAAGAAGACATTTATACTGGATGGCTTCTAAAAACATTTTATACCAGTTTTAATATTTTGGAAAATAACTGCACAATAATCCAAAATTAGCAAAAGACAGAAAAGATGCCTACATGCTCATGTCCTATGTATTTCATGTCTTGGACCAAAATATTCTATTCTTCTCATGAAACCACTTACAGTTACCAAACTGAAAAATCCAACAGACATTATGTTTCAGCAAATTTCTTCATTTCCCTTTTGAGTTCTTTGGGAAGAATAGAACAAAGTGCAGAGAAATACTTCTTATCTAGGCCATAAAATCAGGAGGGAAGGCCTGTGATCTATTCAATGTTGAGCACCAAGCTCAGTACCTGGCACACAATAGTTGCTCAATAAATTTTGTTACGACACGCTGAATGACTCTTTCCAACAAGTAACTAGATTTTTCTGCCACTTCCCTCTATTCAAAGCTCTAACAAAGAACTTTTTAAAGGTGTGAGCCCATTGTCTCTATTAAAGAGTTTTCCAATGCAACTTTTCTTCAAACTAGTAGCTTTCTCTTGTATACTCAAAAGTCACCTTGTTTAGGTTAGTAATGGAGCATAGAGGTTTGAAGTCATGCAAACATGGATTCACCTTACCTGGTTCTGCCACTTGCTAGTGTCATTACAACTTCAACAAGTTGCCTAATTTCTGCGAGCCTCATTTTTCCCACCTATAATGGATCATAATATTTCCACAAGGCTATCTATGGATTAAGTGAATAATACGTACAAAACAGCTCAAAAAGTGTCTGATAATATTTATGATGACCACTTTATTTTAAATATTACAATCATTATCGTCACTGTGATCTACTTGAAGCTTTAGAATAATCCTACAGCATGCTTTATAATTAAAACACTGTTATATATCTAATTAAGAAAGTTTTCTTGCTCATACATTTATAAGCTATTCTTTTGTGCTGTATGATACCAAAGGAAAGTTACCTATAGTTTTTGTAATATAGTTTTTGTATATATAGTTCAGGGACAGACAATATTCTAGTATGCAAATTCTTGAATGCAAATTTCTTTAGTGTTTTGAGTAGTCTATATAATACTTTAATATATGTGTGTATATATTATATGTAATATATACATTATGTGTATTATAGATACACATGCTAAATATATTATAAATTATATTATATAAAGATAATATATTAAAATATGTAATCTATAATTATCTAATAAATCATTATATATTATATATAGGTCAGGTGCAGTGGTTCATGCCTGTAATCCCAGCTCTTTGGGAGGCTGAAGCAAGAGGATCCTTTGAGCCTAGGCGTTCGATCACAGCCTAGGCAACATAGTGAGACTCAGTCTCTAAAAATAAATAAATAAAATAAATAAAAACAAATAAAATTGTACATACATTTTATATATATATAATTTGCCATTATAAGCTGGCCGTAACTTTCCCAAGGTCAACAGGCTGTCATTGGCCACAAAACACAAAGGAGAAAGTAGTATACATCTACACATCCTCCAAAGTCTAAGGCTGCAAATGGCTGGCACAGAAAACATCCAGTCCTACTACACCTGAATACTGTCTCCAGAAGGCTCTTAGAATGAATCAAAGGTGAAAGAGGGCATAGATGGAAGCCATTGATCAGCCCCCAACTCCATACATACTGCATTCCATCCTTTAGAGGCATAATAATTGGTTCATTCCTACTTTCAATTCAGAAATATTAATTGAGCATCTGCAATGTGCTAAACACTGCTTTGCTTTCAATGATGGAGATGAAGCAGTGAGCAAAACAAGAAAAGTGCCTGCCCACATGGAGCTTCTATTCCAAAGTAATTTGTTTCTTGGTAGCAAGAACAAGAAGGCTGAGTAATAGACCTTACAGTTGGTGTATATTTTTTAACCTTTCTAAAAGTTCTTAATTATCTGCTGTCTAACTTTTAAGCCAAATTTCATGCATAATGATAGACAAAAGAAGCCAATCACAAAGCTACACATCTTGTAGGTATAAAATGACATGACCAGTCTGACCACCAAATACGATGGGGCTTTCTTAACTAGTCAAGTACACTGTTGGCAAAAGATAGTGGGCTATTCAAAATGACATGCCAAAACATGTAAGGTGATTTTAATCAATTATTTTGGCCAATTTCAAAGGTATTTATCACAAAGCAACACAGTCTTGCTAAAATACTTCTTTAAACACAGAGTTCTTTGTTCCTAAATCTTTAAGAAGTAAAGGGAGTATCCAGACACTGTACCTGTTTTGTAAGTTAAAGTGAAAAAATACTGCACAGAAACTTATAGTTGATATCTCTTCAGAAGAGAAATTCATCAGCAAGGTAATAATTCCCAGTAGCTACACAAAGAAACCACAGTCTTCAGAAAAACCACATAACAGAGAATGGAATACTGTGAGCAGCCCACATAATTACTCATGATAGATAAGTGTATTAAAAATTAAATATAAATTATTGCGGGCATTATAGTTTTGGCACAAGATGAAAAAAGTGCTTTATGTTACTTAAAAGTTTTAATAACTGCCTTAAATTTGGCTCAGTTGAAAATAAGCTTATCCTGAATAAATATAAAGCATTTATTATTTGAAGCATTGCTTTCAATACAACTGTAAGTTTAAAAACAAAAAACAAGCTCTTTAATTTTCTAAAAGTTGCTATGTGGCATTGGTCTTTTTAAAAAGTACTAAAAAGAGATACAAATAGGTGAATTTTAAACAGGGTTGTTCTAAGGAGGATTACTTTAACATATGAAAATCTCTTACTAAAACTCTGCTAAATCCTAAAATCAAATCCAGATGATTTTGAATCTAAATATGAGAAGGGAAAAAAATAAATCTTTTAAAGAAAAACATAAGACAGTATCTTCATGACCTTGGAGTAGGCAAAGATTCCTTAAATAACACAAAAAGCACTAATCTTAAAACAAAAAAAAGATAGATTATATTAAAATTAAGAATTTCTGTTTATCAGTACTAAGAGAGTGAAAAGAAACCATAGAGCAGAAAAAGATGCTTGCGATACATGTCTCCAACAAAGAACTGACACCTAGATATATAAAGAATGCCTGGCCTGGTGCCGCGGCTCATACCTGTAATCAGCACTTTGGGAGGCCGAGGCTGGAGGATCACTTAAGCTCAAAAGTTTGAGATCAGCCTGGGTAACATAGTGAGAACTTGTCCCCACTGAAAAAAAATGTTCTTAAATTTAGCTGGGTTCAGTGGCGTGCACCTGTAGTTCCAGCTGCTTGGGAGACTGAAGCAGGAGATCGCTTGAGCACAGGTCAAGGCTGCAATGAGCTATGATTATTCTATGTACTATAGCCTGGGTGACAGAGCAAGGCCCTGTCTCAAAAAAATAAAAAATAAAATAAAAATAAGGAGGAGGAGGAGAATATGAAGAGGAGGAGGAGGAGGAAACAAGAATTTCTACAACTCAATTCAATAAGAAAATGAAAGACAATAGAAAAATAAGCAAAGGACTTTAATACCTACTTCACATAGAACAATATCCTAACAGCCAATAAATATATGGCAAGGAGCTCACTTTCATTTGTCATCACTGAAATGCCACAAGGAGAGACATTATACTTCCATCCAAGTGGCTGAAATTTTAAAAAGAGGCAAATACCCAACAGAGCAACTGACATTCACATATACTGCTGGTGGGGATGTAAACTGGTACAAATACTTTAGAAAACTGTTTGGCAGTATATGCTAAGCAGAGGTCTTCAAAATGCGGTCCCCGGACCAGTAGCAAAAGCATCACCTGGAACTCGCCAGAAGCCCACATTCTTGGGCCCTACTCCACACCTACTGAATCAGAAACACTCCAGGTGTTTCTCAGAGATCTGTGTTTTAACAACCCCCCCAGGTGGTTCTGATGCGTGTGCAATCTTGAGAACCACTGTGCTAAAGCTCAGCATATGCATAGCCTCTAACTCAGAAACTGTACTCTTAGAAATGTCTACCGGAGATGTGTAGGAGCTTTCATCAAAATACATGTACAAGAGTGTTTGCAGTAGCACCACTCAAAATAGCCAAAAACTGGAAATTACCTGATACGGTTTAGCTGTGTCCCCACTGAAATCTCATGTTGAATTGTAGCTCCCATGATCCCTATGTGTCATGGGACAGACCCAGCTGGAAGTAATTGAATCATGGGGGCGGGTTTTTCCCGTGGTGGTCTCATGATAGGGAGTAAGTCTTGCCAGATCTGATGGTTTTATAAAAGGCAGTTCCCCTGCACATGCTCTCTTGCCTGCTGCCAGGTAAGACATGCCTTTGCTCCTCCTTCACCTTCCACCACACTTGTGAGGCCTCCCCAGCCATGTGGAACTGTGAGTGCATTAAACCTCTTTTGCTTTATAAATTACCCAGCCTCGGGTATGGCAGCGTGAGAAGGAACTAATACATTACCTAAATGCCATCAGTAGGAAGGACAAACAAATCATGCTATAGTCACTAAGTAGAAGTCTACACAGCAATGAGGCTACACAATCTATAATTTTATGCAACAGTGTAGATGAACCTCACATACATAATGATAGACAAAAGAAGCCAATCACAAAGCTACACATCTTGTAGGATTCCATTTGTAGAAAGTACAAAAACAGGCAAAACCTGACACTGCTATTACAAGTCAGGATATGGTTGTGATTAGGACAGACCAATAAGTGAAGACTGCAAGGGCTCTAAGGAAGTTTTCCAGATGCCCCCAGCATTTTTTTTTTTCTTGAGCTGGGGTTGGTTACAGAAATGATTGGTCTACGAAAATGCATTGTGCTACATGCTTATCATGTGGGCACTTTTCTGCCAGTATACATCAACAAAAAGGTTTTCTTAACACTTGATTAATATAATTATTTTCAAATTGTATGATAAGTGTGAATTACTTTAGGTAGAATATTTGCATCGGAAAAAGTTTAGGACATTAAAGAGTAATGTCCTAATATTCTAGTCTAGGGAATTGTAATCAATATGGCAGAAGAAGAAAAAAGCTTACAAGATCAAATACCAATGAAAGCTTCCCTGAATGACCGCATCAAGGTACTAAAAATGGTCCCTGGGGTGAGATTGAGCAATAGAAACCCACCAGTGGGCATAGGTCATCAGTAAATCTGTGCTTTAATAATTAAAATGTAAGCAATATATTTATATACCCCTTAATTCCATAAGAATTTTCAGTGGTTGTAATTGCATTAACCTACTCATCAGTCAGGTTAAGCAGCCATCAGCGGACCATGAGAAGCAAAGGAGAAGGTCAGGCACATTAACTAGCTGATGTTTGCTTCTGATTAAAGTCGGCTTACTGATGTATGTATGTACATATGTACGTATGTATGTATGTATGTATGTATTTTGCCAGCAGAGTCAGTGAATTTTTAAAAAGACAATGCTTGTCATTTCATCTCTGTCGCCAGCAAAGCCCTCATTCCACCTTGAGCTCCCTTCTGAGTAGCCAGGGCTCTGGGTCAGCCATGGGCTCAATCTACTTTTACCGACAAGGATGCTGTGTTAGTCCATTTTCACGATGCTGATAAAGACATACCCGAGACTGGGTAATTTATGAAGAAAGAGAGGTTTAATGGACTCAGTTCCATGTGGCAGAGGAGGCCTCACAATCAAGGCGGCTGGCAGAGAATGAGAACCAAGAGAAATGAATTTCCCCTTATAAAACCATCAGATCTCGTGGGACTTATTGACTACCACGAGAACATTATAGGGGAAACCGCCCCTATGATTCAATTATCTCCCACCGGGACCCTCCCATGTGGAAATTATGGGAGCTGCAATTCAAGATGAGATTTGGGTGGGGACACACCCAAACCATATCAGACGCTGACATCAGTCAGTTTCATCATTTGCATAACTCAATAGAAGCCACACACCTACACTTTTTTGCTTCAAAAAAATTCTCTTTTTGAAATATTTTTTGAAGAGGTAATTTGCTCATATGGTTCAAAACTCAACAGGTAGAAAGCATTATGTAGAAAAGTGTCTCCTGCCTCATCCTCTTTCTTGGTCATTCAGGTCCCCTCTCTGGAGGCAACCAGTTTTCTGTGTAACTTCCCAGAGATTTAATATTTATTGGAAAATAAAAATTTACACCTGTTTCTATACATTTCATTGTGCCCTTCCCTCCTTTCCATACCAATGGAAGCAAACTGTTCTACATTTAATATTTTGACCTTCCAAGAGTTAGAAAACGGCATCCTCTTTGTTTTTGCAGCTGCATAGTCATCCACGGTGAATGAATGTACCCCATTAGCCACAATTAATATCAGTCACACCCCAACAGTTTATATCTATTTATATCCATTCATTTATATTCATTTATATCTATTCATCTTTCTCATCGAAGAGCACTGTAATGAATATTGTTCTATGTACATCTCTGTAACCAGGTGAATGTGTTTTGAGGATAAAATTCAAGTTAGTTCTCACTTTATTGTTAAATGCTTTAGTTTGAAAAAATCTAGACCTACAGAAAACTTGCAAGAACATTACATTGAACTCCTTACAATAATGTCTTTAGCACTGCAACCTAATGACCACTTATGTGCAGGGATACATCATTTGCAATGAATTCTAAGAAAGCTAGCGGACTTAGCTATTTGAAGGAGTTTTTTTTTGTTTGCTTGTTTTATTTGTTTGTTTGTTCGTTTTTTAATACATCCAAAAAGAGAGCAAAAACTGCAGTGGGGGATGTTGAGAGTCTCAGCAACAGCCAGCCCCCACAGCTGCCCTGCATGTCTGCAGTCTCTCAAGCTGGCACACAGGACAGGGCAACGGGAACATTTTTTTGTAAAGAACCAGATGCTATGTACTTTAGGCTTTGTCATCCACACATTCTCAGTCATCACTACTCAACTCCACTCTTGTAGCATGAGAAAAGTCATAAACACCACATGAACAACAATGCATGTGACTGTGTTCCAAATCGTTTACAAAACTATCTACAAAAACAAGTAGAGGGCTGGGTTTGGTCTGCTGGCCATAGTTTGCCAATGCCTACTCTTAGAGTTGATATGAACATTACTCCTTTTAAAGGAGACCAGACTCTAGGCTCACTCCAAATGCAGGGAAATATTTTCAGCTATCCAAAATCAATCACAGGTGCTACTTGCTGGCCTCTGACCTAAAGCATTTCAGGTCTGCACTGCTAATAGGTGTCAGTTTCAGGGCATGGGCACTGTTCTTGAATACACCCACCGTATGAGCAGGACAAATAAGTCCCCTTGAAGGCAGGCACCTAAGGAAGCCTACAGGTCTAAGTGTGCAAGAATGTAGGTGTGAAAACACATTATCTCACTCAACAGAAAGTACAGCTGGGATTGCCCAAGTGATGTGGTCCCTATGATGTAAAATATGAAAATGTCTTCCAACTAGTTTCATCAATGAAACCTTTATGGGTGATTTCTTTTAAGCCTTTACTTATGCCTCTTGAATTGCATGTTTTATTTCATTGGGTAGTTACTTCCCTAGAGGTAAGGGACCCTGTCAGAATATCTTTACTGACTAAAAACAAGCTATGCTTTTGGTGCCCTGGAAACATATAACAATACTATATAATATTAACTAAGCCAAGGCTTAGCTGGGAAGTAACTGGATCTCCTGTTCCTTTTCAACACTGTTTTTGCCCCTTCTCATTGTCATCCTTCTCACTCTTCCCTCTTTTCAAACCATGTTTTATGTTTCTGTCCCTCTTTCTCTTGCCTTAAACCAATCAAAACCAAACAAATAAAAGGAAGTAGAGAGCAGCAAGACTTCATACTGAAAACGTCCTTAAAGGAAATGGCTTTCACATTTATCATTTTTCTCATTATTTTGAGTCAGTTTTTGAGAGCAAGAACATATATCTTTACTATATTAAAAATCAGAGTCACTCTAACCATGTAATAAACCCAGAACATGTATTCATGGTGACCATACCTCCAGTGGTTTATGACTTAAACTCAGAAAGTTTCTTTAATTGATCCCTGCTATGGGTTTGATACTAATGTCAATTAAAAGCAGCACATGATGACCCTTATGCAATAAAAATAAGAAAACACTAATATATTGAACTGACATAGAATATGCAAATTTGTTCATTATAAAAATAAATATGTCTGTTGAAAGGCTGACAAACAACCAGTGGCTCACTGATAATACCCTCTAATCCCAAGAAGAAAACATAGACCAAAATAAAAAGATAATACACTTCGTATAAAGACGAGAAAGCAAAGTGTCCCCTTGTTACGTAACATTAGAGTGCTCTCTCATACCTACAGTTGCTTTCGTTCTGTGTCAAATGGGATTACGCTGCCCACCTGCAGGCGCTGGGAGGAACAAGTTAGAGGCTCCATGGAAAAGCATCTTGAAAATAGCCAAGTGCTCTGCAAATGCAGGTCATTTATCAAAAAAAAAAAGGCAGGAGGAAATCCATCTGTTCTAAAACCTCTCTCCTCAATATTCTTATTATCTACATGACTTAAAGATGGGTTTATCAAATTCATGTTTACAATTATGTGATGTCGGTTAAAATAATCACGCACACAATCAGAACAAATGGTTGACTACTTACATTTCCTTTGTCATTCTGTCTAGGATGAGATTTTGTTATTGAGCCATAAAAAAATGTCATTATCCCTCAGTTCATTGTTAATTCTTAGAAATCTAGAATCCTTTTTGTGTCTTTGGAATCTCTTTCACACACAGCCAGTTGGATAGAAAACAGAAGGTACTTGAGAGGTGAGGAACTGTTAGTGAACTGATGTGGAAGCTTCTAAAGGCATTGCTCCTGAAATGCCAAGTTTTGGCAGGAATGGAAGCTGAGGGCCTGCCCACCACAGCCAGCCAGATTGGGTGCCTTCTGAGCCCACTGTCTAGCTCAAGCCCTAGCCTGTCAGTCCTGAAAATACCAGCAAGTACTGTCCTCCTCCTAATAGCATTATATGTAGTGTCTCTCGAAAAACCCAGGAGGGGTCAGATGAATGACAGCTTAAAGTAATTCGCACACTCCTGAGCCAACAGTCCTGGGCTCCAACCCCAGGCCATCACTTAAGGCTCTGAGACCTCAGGATGGCACTCAGCATCCAGGCGCTTCACATCCTGTGAACACCTGTCATGCTTTGGGCACCCACACGCAGACACACACCAACACTTCTTAAACACTCTGCTGCGTTTAGGGCTATCTCTCCCTTACGGGTCCTCCCTTCCCTAGAAATAAGCCAGAACCTCATTTCCCAACCCTTCCTTGCATCGAGTTTGCTGATATGTGATCCAGGCTTTGTGGATCTGACGCACTCCCAAGAGACTTCAAAGCAGTGGAAAGCAATGTGGACAAGCATGAGTGCCCCACAATTTCTATTGTGGGAGAGGAAATAGAAGCCTCTAGCTTTGGGGAGCATCAGCAAAAGAGGTCTCCACATTAGTGGTAAAAGCTGTGGTATCTCTGCCCTGTGAAGGTGGCAGATGGTCATCACAGACTTTCTACCCTTACAAGGGTCTGAAGTACCCAATACATTCTATACTAAGTTCCATGTACACTCAAGCAAATTAGAGTATGTCCTGCTGCTGAACAAACTCGGTTGTTTCACTTACCAAATGGAAATTGTCAGAGGTGCATCACAAAAATGTTAAGAATCACCAGGAACACCCAGCTCAAAGCACCTAGAGCATAGGCAAAAAGCACACATCAAATGTGAGTTCTTCCCTTACTTTCTGATAATCAAATACTTTTATTTTTCTATTTATTTTGTTACTATTAACATGTTATGTCTTCTTTTACTACCTTTTTAATGATTAACCTAAAGATTACATTTTTTTTTTTTTTTTTCGAGATGGAGTTTAGCTCTTGTCACCCAGGCTAGAGTGCAATGGTGCAATCTCGGCTCACTGCAACCCCTGCCTCCCAGGTTCAAGAGATTCTCCTGCCTCAGCCTGGGATTACAGGCGTCCACCACCACACCCAGCTAATTTTTATATTTTTAGTAGAGACGGGGTTGCACCACATTGGCCAGGCTGGTCTCGAACTCCTGTGCTCAAGTGATTTACTTGCCTCGGTCTCCCAAAGTGCTGGGATTACAGGTGTGAGCCACTGCACCAGGCCACAACGTGCTTTCTTGATTTATCACAGTCATATACACAGCATCATTTTATCACCAATTTTACTAGAACTTTAGAGCTGTCTGATTCCATTTGCCTTGCCACTTCTTTTGCTTTACTGCTATTGTACACCTTTATCGTATCAGTGTTAAACTTCATGAGACATTACAATTATTGCTTTGTACAATCAGTAATTACTTCTATTTAACCTCTCCCTTACTCATCCTAGTATATTTATTTCTTCGTGCAGCCATGTGGAATTGTTCTCCTTCTGCCTGAAGAAAAAAAGGTTTTCTTTCAGTACAGACCTGCTAGCCATGAATTCCCTCCATTGTTATTTGTCTAAAAGTACCTTCCCTTCACTTTCACTATTGAAAATATTCTTCATTCTATTTGTGTGGCGGGTTTTCTTTTTCTTCACTTGAAACATGTTCTATTGTCCTGTGGATGCCACTGCGTCTCATGAGCATTCAGCTGTCAGTTTTGCCATGGCTGTTTGAAGGGTAACGTGTCTTTTTCTCAAGTTGTTTTGGTTTGTGTTTTTTAAGTTCTGGGATACATGTGCAGAACATGCAGGCTTGTTCCATAGGTATACATGTGCCATGGCAGTTTGCTGCACCCCTCAACCCATCATCTAGGTTTTAAGCCCCGCATGCATTAAGTATTTGTCCTGATGTTCTCCCTTCCATTCCCCCCACCCCCCGACAGGCCCCAGTGTGTGATGTTCCCCTCCCTGTGTCCATGTGTTCTCACTGTTCAACTCTCACTTATCAGTGAGTACATGCAGTGTTTGGTTTTCTGCTCCTGTGTTAGTTCGTTGAGCATGATGATGGGAGTGTAAATTAGTTCAACCATTGTGGAAGACAGTGTGGCAATTCCTCAAGGATCTAGAAAAAGAAATAACACCATTTGACCCAGCAATCCCACTATGGGGTATATACCCAAAGGATCAGAAATCATTCTACTGTAAAAACACATGCACACACATGTTAACTGCAGCATTATTTATAATAGTTAAGACCTGGAACCACCCCAAATGCTCATCAATGATAGACTGGATAAAGAAAAGGTGGTACATATACACCATGGAATACTATGCAGCCATAAAAAAGAAGGAGATCATGTCCTTTGCAGGGATATGGATGAAGCTCAAGTTGTTTTTAAGATTCGATTTTTTTACTTTGGCCTTCAGCAGTTTTACTATGATGTTTCTAGGTATGTTTTTGTTTGTATTTCTATCACTCAAAATCCCATGTGCTTCCTTTTTTTCCCTTTGACACAGGATCTCTGTCGCCCAGACTGGAGTGCAGTGGTGTGATCTCGACTGACTGCAGTCTCCACCTCCTGGGCTCAAGCAATCATCCCTCCTCAGCCCCCCAAGTACCAGGGACTAGAGATGCACCACCATGGCTGGCTAATTTTCTGTATTTTTGCAGAGACGGGGTTTCACTATATTGCCCAGGCTGGTCTTGATCTCCTGGGCTCAGACAATTCACCTGCCTTAACCTCCCAATGTCCTAGGATTACAGGGATGAGTCACTGCGCCTGGCCTCGAAGTGCTTCTTGAATCTAAGGGTTCAGTTTGGTGAAATTCTCAGCCATTATCACTAAAAATTTTTTTGGCTACATTTTCTTCCTCCATTCACTCAGGGAATTCAATTTTGTATATATTCGACCTTTTCAGCATATTTGACATGGGTCTTACACACCTATTTTTTTTTAATCTGACCCTAAGTGTTCATTGGTCCTGTGTTCTGCTGTGTCCAATTAACTGCTAAGCTCAATATATTCCTAATTTCAGATATTGTAATTTCCCATTATAGAATATCCATTTGATTTCTTATAGACTTTTAGTATGTGACAAAAGTCTATCCTTTTATCCGTTTTGTCCATTTTCTCTATTTTCAAGCATATTAATCATAGTTAGCTTTAAGTCCTTATCTAGTATTTTTATTTTTATTTTATTTTTATGAAACAGGGTGTTGTTCTGTCACTCAGGATGGAGTGCAGTCGTGTGATCACAGCTCACCACAACCTCAATCTCCTGGGCTCAAGTGACCCTTCTGCCTCAGCCTCCCATGTAGCTGGGACTACAGGCACACATCACCATGCCCAGCTAATTTTTAAATTTTTTTGTGGAGATGGGGTCTATGTTGCCCAGAATGGTTCTGCTAATTTTAATATTTGATCATCTGTGGGTCTTTTTATCTGTTTTTCTCTTGCAGCCAAATTATAAAACATGTAGAAGTCAAACTTGGGAGGCTGAAGCGTATCACTTGAGCCTAGAAGGTCAAGGCTGCGATGAGCTACAATCACTCTACTGTACTCCAACCTGGGCAACAGAGCAAGACTCTATCATGAAAATCAAGACTTTTGTATGTCTTATAATCTTCTATTGTATTCCAGACATTAAAAACTGCAAACACTCCAGGTGACTTTATCATCCATTAAGGAGAATTTTCTTTCCTCTATTAAGTGGATATTGTAAAGGGCAGATCATTTCAATCCAACCATGGGTTAAGCTGAAAATGGGCTAGGTTTTGGTTTTTGTAAGGCTCATTATGGTTTTATAAGGCTCTGCTTTTCCTCCATTTCTGTGATATGGGAATTCTAGGGTTCATGGTGATACTGGTGGGGTCTTTGGCTCTTCAGCCATGAAAGATCCCGGGAGTTTCAGGTTTTCCCTTCAGAGATGGTGACCTTAGCTCTCTATCTTCCCACCAGTGCAGCCAAAAACGTCTTGATAGGGAGACTATCCAACTGTTTGTTTCTCATTCATACCCAGAATTGGTCAGTGACCCCAGAGGGGTGGGGAATAGTTGGTAATTGCTAGTTCATCCTAAAAGGATTCCCTCCTTGCTTTCTTAGATCTCTGTGCCTACAAAAATATGCCTTTTGTAAATTTAAATTGTATCTGTTTTCTCACAACTGTTGCAGCAAGAGCACTGGCTGGCCAGGACCTTCCACATCCTGGCAGTAGGTCCCCCTGCTCTCCTTTGTAGCAAATGATAAAACTGGTGACTTGATTCTTATTAAGCACCCTGAAATTTTTCATTAATAACAGAAGAAATTGGAATAAAAGGAGATCCCAAACAACTTGATTGTTGGGTTTTAAGAAACTTTTAAAATGGTGTTTGTTTCATTCCCAGATCTGAAGAACATTTTATTTGGAATAAGAACCACTTTTTACAGACAGACCAGGTTGACAGAATTTAAATCACAATTTCCAGTTCAGATTCAATTTAATCATTCCATTTATACAAACCACAAATCAAAACAAAACCATTGTGACAGACGAGAACCGTTTTGCCTATAAATTTTATCCTTGTGATTAAGACATGCTTGTAATAAATTATTTGTTTTTTGTTAAAATAATATTGATTCACTTTACCCCACCCTCAGTCAGAATAAGCTTCATACTGACATAACAGAAAAAGAACTGATTGTTAAAAACCTGGAAAGCAGCCAAATTCACAACAGATTGCTCCTCCTATTTATAAAAAGCTGCTATATATGATTATTGCAAAAAATTTCCTCCAAGCAATGCATGCACAAGTTGCTGCCTTGAGAAACATGGAAAGTTAGAAATTAGAACTTTACATGTAGTATATAAATCTAATCAGTGCAAGGAATGTGAGTGCTGGGAACCCACCAAGTACTGTAGGAAAGACTTCTTGCATAGCCCTTTATTTCTAGGAGTACAATGACTCTTGGAGGGTATCAGTGGCGCTTCCGGCTTAAAAATACAACAGGGGCTTGTCATATTTAGGTGATGAACTACGTGATGTTCGTGGCAATTTCTGACCCTTTCCCATTTCCATGGCTATTAGCCCTTTTCAGAACTTCTCCACGACCCCCTAGTTGGTGTCTTCTTTTGCCCTAAATTCCTGAGGCCCTTGCTAAGTCCTATCCTTTTAAAGTTATACCACCTCACCTTCCTAAACTTATCACTGCCATCCCCTTCCACCACACTGCTGCTGCTACCTGTGCCTTCCTTGGAGGAGACTTGCAAGGAGAGTAGAATGCAAATTCAGAAAATAAGCATTTTAAGGCCCTTCTATCTTAACAGGGAGGTACAGCCCACCTTATGTAATGCACAGGGTCAGTCCCGGCCAGATTAATTGAGGAAATGGGTGGTTGTTCTTGCAGAATGAGCTGGGACAAGAGTGCTAACATTAACTGTTCACAGTTTCCAGCCCTTTCTTTGGTTGTGCCATCTCTATCCTGTCATAGCTGGTAAAAAATTCAAAGGCCACTTTTATTTTTTCAATCAACAGCTTGACAGGATCTAATAAAAATGCAATCCCTTTAATGGACAGGTTAATGCACTGGTGAATTGAGGTCTAGGGCCCCTGTACCTGGCACACACACAATCTCTTTCCTGAAACAGCTCTTCCCTTCCCATCAAAGGGTATGAATTATTTGTCCAAACAATCTTCCACTGTAAACTTAATACAAAAACTTGGTTGGTGTTGAAATTTGGGTGGGGCCCACCGAATCTAAAGCTCTATAGTTCAGGGGAAAAATTAGGCACATAGTATACTAGAATATCAAATGAAACCAAAACACTCTACCTGCCAAGCATTTCCAGCAGCCAAATACCAATGTTAGATTGAGGTAGATGGTTCAAACTTAACAAGGTCAAAGAAGTGCTGCTTAAAAAGCTTTCAATATTGTTTCTTCAACAAATGGCCTGTTTCCTTGTTCTTTCATCAGAGTTTTTTCCAAAGTTTCAAGGTCTCAAAATGTGTAAGTCACTTTTTCCATATTTTGTTAGGAAATAAATTTATAATTATTTAAGTTACTTTTACATATTCAGGAAAACATATATCTTTCTCAAAACACATTATATATGCTTTCACTGCCCTTAAAAGATGGCACATGGGGCGGGCGCGGTGGCTCAAGCCTGTAATCCCAGCACTTTCGGAGGCCGAGACGGGTGGATCATGAGGTCAGGAGATCAAGACCATCCTGGCTAACACGGTGAAACCCCGTCTCTACTAAAAAATACAAAAAACTAGCCGGGCGAGGTGGCGGGCGCCTGTAGTCCCAGCTACTCGGGAGGCTGAGGCAGGAGAATGGTGTGAACCCGGGAGGTGAAGCTTGCAGTGAGCTGAGATCCGGCCACTGCACTCCAGCCTGGGCGACAGAGCGAGACTCCATCTCAAAAAAAAAAAAAAAAAAAAAAAGAACAAAAGATGGCACATGGGGCCGGGCACGGTGGCTCACGCCTGTAATCCCAGCAGTTTGGGAGGCTGAGGCGGGGGGATCACGAGGTCAGGAGATCGAGACCATCCTGGCTAACAGGGTGAAACCCCATCTCTACAAAAATACAAAAAAAAAAAATTAGCTCGGCATGGTGGCAGGCACCTGTAGTCCCAGCTACTCGGGAGGCTGAGGCAGGAGAATGGCAGGAACCCAACCCAGGAGGCGGAGCTTGCAGTTAGCCAACATCGCACCACTGCACTCCAGCCTGGGCAATAGAGTAAGACTCCGTGTTATTAAAAAAAAAAAAAAAAAAAAAAAGATGGCACATGGGCCAGGCACAATGGCTCACGCCGGTAATCCCAACATTTTCAGAGTCCAAGGTGGGTGGATCGCTTGATTTCAGGAGTTCGAGACTAGCCTGGACAACTTGGCAAAACCCCATCGCTACAAAAAATACAAAAATTAGTCGAGCATAGTGGGCCCACCTGTAGCCCTAGCTACTCGGAAAGCTGAGGTGGGAGGATCGTGTGAGACCAAGAGGCAGAGGTTGTAGTAAGCCAAGATCGTGCCACTGTACTCCAGCCTGGGTGACAGAGCAGGACCCTGTCTCATAGAAAAGATAGTAGATTGGTACATTTTTGCTCATGCAGGTGAATGACCAGACTACTGAGATGATAACTAAATGACAGCCCATCTTCTTTGGTATGTCCAGCTCTGACCAGGAATTCCGCCATTTCTGAGGTACCCAAAACCAGTTTAATTTCAACAAAGAGTTTGACTGAACCAAGAATATTTTCATCTCTCAGTCATCCAAACTATAAACCTGACTCTTGTCCCTTATTTCAACCTTGAGCCATACCCAAAAGCTTCATGCACATTTTGAGACACCTTCCTTTACAGAACACCTAAAATCTGCAGTCCCCAGCCAGTTCTTGGTGTCGTAATCTTTACACACGGCTGCATCAACTTGTTGCCTATTGTGTCTCTAACTCAATAACACATGGATTCAGAGAGACTATGAGTCAAATCATGTCCCATCCAAACATAACTACACACAGAAAAGTCCTGTGTGACACAGTATGTAGGGTGGATATTAGTTTTGGCTTCCTTCTCTGACTTCAAAAAATGAACCCACCATGAAATAACAATGGTTAACTTCACAGATCAGCACAATTTTACAAAGCACTTTCAGCACCATTATCTCATCTGGGCCCCACAAGAACTCCATGAAGTGGACAAAGCCGGCATTCTCCTTATTTTAAACATTATGACATTAGGATCCAGAAAGGTTCATTACCTTCCCAACAGCTCCCAGCTAGTAAGCGGCAGAGTCCCAGTGGCACGATGGTTCCAAACCATCACACAGCCTCAGAAAAACTCTAATTAATGTAGTCTTAGCACAAAGTACAGGACCTATTAAAGCATTAAAATCAGCAATCATTGGGATAAATATCTCTTAAAATTAAGCCTTCTGAATGTGATGCCAAGTTATTAGAAAGCTCTAGCACCTTGAGACAATTGTAGCGCTTAAACTTCTCTCCTCTCTCTCTTTCTACAAGTTCGCTAGGCTCTTCGTCCCTTCTCTGCTGCGTATTTTAAACGTTACAAATATCCTATTATGTTAAAATGGTTGGGAAGTATGACTTCATTGTTCAATTAGTGATGTGACATTATCCCAATAGTAATGTAACTATTTTTTAGGATCCACTTTGCACTTATACAACGCCCCTCCCCCACCCTGTCGGATCCTGTCTTTATTTAAAATTTTAATATTTTGTTCATCATGGATTTTTGTATTTTTTATTTACAAAATATATTACTGAGCTGGGTGCAGCAGCTCACACCTGTAATCTCAGCACTTTGTGAGGCTAAGGCAGAAGGATCACTTAGCAGAATAAAACTGAAAATCAACTCCAAAAGGAAGTGTCAAAATTCTACAAATACATGGAAATTGAATACAATCTGCTCTTGAATGATCTTTGGGTTAACAATGAAATCAGGATGGAAATTGAAAAATTCTTTGAAATAAATGATGACAGTGACACAACCTATCAAAACCTCTGGGGAGATGATCATCATGGCAGATGGGAGGCAGGACTATATTGCAGCTCCAATTCAGACGGACAGAGCAGCGTGCAGAGGCTTACATCATGAATTTTGGCTACAGAACGACTGCAAGAACAAACCAGGAACCCCAAGAGGAGCCACAGACCCTCTGAAGAAGGTGGACTGCTCGTGCAGGACCCAGGAGACACTCCAAATACTATGAGTGCTCAAACTGCAGACGTGGGAAAGGAGATCCTCCATCCTGAGCACACATCCCCACTGGCGAAACTGAAGGTTTAGTTTGCGGGACAAGTTTCCGACCTTACCTGGAGCTGAGTCAATTTAGAGAACTAAGCAAAATACAGGGGTAGAGGAAGCACCAGGAAAGGCTTTGGGAGCTCGCTGGGTCCCCAGGCAGGCCATTCCTGCCTGGCAACACAGAGATCCTTTGGGAAGGCGGCCAGAGGCACAGGAGAAAATGCCACAGGGAGAAGAAGTGTTCAGCTGAACTTTGTAACAGTTTGAACCAGACAAGAAGCCTCCTGGCCAGAACTAGGGGGAAGGCATGAATCCAGCATGCAGACTTTACAGACAGGGGAAGAACCATGCCCTTCTCTTTCGCAGCTAGGAGGCAGGTAGCCTGGGGCAAGTTCTCAAGTCCAGTTCACCCACTGCCTAGAAACAGACTTGGGCCTGTTAGTAGGGGCACAGTGGGAGTGAGACCGACCCTTTGGTTTGCATGGGAGCTGGGTGAGGCCTGTGACTGCCGGCTTTCCCCCACTTCCCTGACAACCTGCATGACTCAGCAGAGGCAGCCATAATCCTCATAGGTACACAACTCCATTAACCTGGGAACCTCACCCCCATCCCCTACAACAGCTGCAGCAAGACCCTCCCAAGTAGAGTCTGAGCTCAGACACGCCTAGCCCTGTCCCCGTCTGATGGGCCTTCCCTACCCACCCTGGTAGCTGAAGACAAAGGGCATGTACTCTGGGGAGTTCTAGGGCCCCACCTACCACTGTTTCCTCTCACACTACCACAGCTGACACTCTAGAAAGCGCCACCTCCCAGCAGGTGGCCAACCAGCACAAAAATAGAGCATTAAACCACCGAGAATCCTCACAGAGCCCATTTCACACCCCTGCCACCTCCACTGGAACAGGTGCTGGTATCCACCGCTGAGACCCAGAGACAGGACTCTATGCAGACAATCCCCAGTACCATACCGAAGCCAGGTAGACATGATGGGTGGCTAGACCTAGAAGAAAGACGATAATCACTGCAGCTCAGCTACCAGGAAGCCACATCCATAGAAAAAGGGGCAGCGTACTACTTCAAGGGAACACTCCATGGGACAAAAGAATCTGAACAACAGCCTTCAGCCCTACACCTTCCCTCTGACAGAGCCTACCCAAATGAGAAGGAACTAGAACACCAACTCTGGTAATATGACAAAACAAGGCTCTTTAACACCCCCAAAAAATCACACTGGCTCATCAGCAATGGATCCAAACCAAGAAGAAATCCCTGATTTACCTGAAAAAGAATTCAGGTTAGTTATTAAACTAATCAGATAGTCACCAGAGAAAGGCAAAGCCCAGTGCAAGGAAATCCAAAAGGTGATACAAGAAGTGAAGACAGAAATATTCAAGTAAATAGATAACATAAAAAACGATCAAAACTTCAGGAAACATTGGACACACTTATAGAAATGCAAAATGCTCTGGAAAGTCTCAGCAACAGAATTAAACAAGTAGAAAAAAGAAATTCAGAGCTTGAAGACAAGGTCTTCGACATTCAAAGAAGAATTGGTACCAATCCTTTTGACACTATTCCACAAGGTAGAGAAAGAAGGAATCCTCCTTAATTCATTCTATGAAGCCAGCATCACCCTCATATCAAAACCAGGAAAGGACATAACCAAAAAAGAAAACTATAGACCAATATCCCTGATGTATATTGTATTAGTCTGTTTACACACTGCTAATAAAGATATACCTGAGATTGGAAAGAAAAAGAGGTTTAATTGGACTTACAGTTCCACATGGCTAGAGAGGCCTCAGAATCATGGCGGGAGGCAAAAGGCACTTCTTACAATGGCAGCAGCAAGAGAAAATGAGGAAGAATCGAAAGTGTAAACCCCTGATAAATCCATCAGATTTCGTGAGACTTATTCACTATCACAAGAATAGCACAGGAAAGACCGGCCCCCATGATTCAATTACCTCCCCCTGGGTCCCTCCCACAACATCGGAGAATTCTGGGAGATATAATTCAAGTTGAGATTTGGGTGGGGACACAGCCAAACCATATCAAACATAGATGCTAAAACCCTTACCAAAATACTAGCAAACCGAATCCAACAATGTATCAAAAAGATAATCCACAACGATCATGTGGGTTTTATACCAGGGATGCAGGGATACTTTAACATATGCAAGTCAATAAATGTGATACACCACATAAACAAAATTAAAAACAAAAACCATATGATCATCTCAATAGATGCAGAAAAAGCATTCGACAAAACCCAGAATCCCTTTATGATTAAAACTCTCAGCAAAAACAGCGTACAAGGGACATACCTCAATGTAATAAAAGCCATCTATGCTAAACCCACAGTAAACATAGTACTGGATGGGGAAAAGTTGAAAGTATTCCCTCTGAGAACTAGAACAAGAGAAGGATGCCCACTCTCACCATTCCTCTTCAACTATAGTACTGGAAATCCTAACCAGAGCAATCAGGCAAGAGAAACAAATAAAGGGCATCCAAATTGGTAAAGAGGAAGTCACACTGTTACTGTTTGCTGATGATATGATTGTTTACCTCAAAAACCCTAAAGACTCCTCCAGAAAGCTCCTAGAACTGATAAAAGAATTCAGCAAAGTTTCCAAAAACAAGATTAATGTACACAAATCAGTAGCTCTTCTACACACCAATAGCAACCAAGCAGAAAATCAAATCAAGAACTCAACCCATTTTACAATGGCTTCAAAAAAAATACTTAGGAATATACCTAACCTCTACAGAGAAAACTACAAAACACTGCTGAAAGAAATCATACACAACTGAAAGAAATACAACACAAACAAGTGGAAACACATCCCATGCTCATGGATGGGCAGAATCAATATTGAGAAAACGCTCATACTGCCAAAAGCAATCTATAAATTCAATGCAATCCCCATCAAAATACCACCATCATTCTTCACAGAATTAGAAAAAAAATTATAAAATGCATATGGAACCAAAAAGGAGCCTGCATAACCAAAGTAAGACTAAGCAAAAACAACAAATCTGGAGGCATCACATTACCTGATTTCAAACTATACTATAAGGCCATAGTCACCAAAACAGCATAGTACTGGTATAAAAATAGGCACATACACCCATGGAACAGAATAGAGAACCCAGAAATAAACCTGAATACTTACAGCCAACTGATCTTCGACAAAACAAACAAAAACATAAAATGGTGATAGGACACCCTTTTCAACAAATGGTGCTGGGATAATTGGCTAGCCACATGTAGGAGAATGAAACTGGATCCTCATCTCTCACCTTATACAAAAATCAACTCAAGATAGATTAAGGGCTTAAATCTAGGAAGTGAAACTATAAAAATTCTAGAAGATAACATTGGAAAAACCCTTCTAGACATTGGCTTAGGCAAGGATTTCAGGACCAAGAACCCAAAAGAAAATGCAATAAAAACAAAGGTAAATAGCTTGGACTTAACTAAGCTGAAGAGCTTTTGCACAGCAAAAGGAACAGTCAGCAGAACAGACAATCCACAGAGTGGGAAAAAGTTTTCACAATCTATACATCTGACAAAGGACTAATATGTAAAATCTATAATGAACTCAAACAAATTATTAAGAAAAAAATAAACAATCTCATCAAAAAGTAGACTAAGAACATGAATAGACAATTCTCAAAAGAAGATATACAAATGGCCAACAAACATATGAAAAAATGCTCAACATCACTAATGACCATGGAAATGCAAATCAAAATCACAATGCAATACCACCTTACCCCATCAAGAATGGCCATAATCAAAAAATCAAAAAACAGTGGATGTTGGCATGGAGGCAGTGATCAGGGAACACTTCTACACTGCTAGTAGGAATGTAAACTAGTACAGTCACTATAGAAAACGGTATGGAAATTCCTTAAAGAACAAAAAGTGGAATTACCATTTGATCCAGCAATCCCACTACTGGGTATCTACCCAGAAGAACAGAAGTTATTTTAGGGAAAAGATACTTGCACATGCATGTTTATAGCAGCACAATTCACAACTGCAAAATCGTGGAACCAACCCAAATGCCCATCAATCAACAAGTTGATAAAGAAACTGTGGTATATATACACAATGGAATACTACTCAGTCAAAAAGGAATGAATTAACAGCATTTGCAGCAACCTAAATGAGATGGAAGACTATTTTCTAAGTGAAGTAACTCAGGAATGAAAAACCAAACATCATATGTGCTCACTGATATGTGGGAGCTAAGCTATGAGGACGAAAAGGCATAAGAATGATACAATGGACTTTAGGGACTTGGGGGAAAGTTATGAGGGGGCCGGGGATAAAAAACTGCAAATAGGGTGCAACGTATACTGCTTGGGTGATGGGTGCACCAAAATCTCACAAATCACCACTAAAGAACCTACTCATATAACCAAATACCACCTGTACCCCCAATAACCTATGGAAAA
This sequence comes from Macaca mulatta, assembly GCF_049350105.2. NCBI lineage: Eukaryota > Metazoa > Chordata > Mammalia > Primates > Cercopithecidae > Macaca > Macaca mulatta. Next base: position 11,616,211 of record NC_133408.1, on the reverse strand, counting down.
TTTTAAAAATAATTTTTAAAAACAAAAACCTCTGGGATACAGCAAAAGCAGTGCTAAGAGGAAAGTTCATAGCATTAAATGCCTACATCAAAAAGTCTGAAACAGTGCACATAGACAACCTAATGTCACACCTCAAGAAACTAGAGAAACAAGAACAAACTAAACCCAAACCCAGCAAAAGAAAAGAAATAACAAAGATCAGAGCAGAGCTAAATGAAATTGAAACAAAAAAAAATACAAAAGATAAATGAAACAAAAAGCTGGTTCTTTGAAAAGGCAAAAGAAACTGATAGACCATTTGTGAGATTAGCCAGGAAAAAAAGAGAGAAAATCCAAATAAGCTCAATTAGAAATGAAACTGAAGATATTACAACTGACACCACAGAAATACAAAAGATCATTCAAGGCTACTATGAACACCTTTATGTGCACAAACTAGAAAATACAGAGGAGATGGATAAATTTTTGGAAATATACAACCCTCCTAGATTAAATCAGAAAAAAATATAAACCCTAAACAGGCCAATAACAAGTGGCAAGATTCAATCAATAATTTTTTTAAATTGCCAACAAAAAAAAGTCCAGGACCACATGGATTCACTGCTGAATTCTACCAGACATTCAAAGAAGAATTTGTACCAATCCTACTGAAACTATTCCAAAAGAAAAGGACAGAATCTTCCCTAAATTATTCTATGAGGCCAGTATCACCCTAATACCAAAACCAGGAAAGAACATAACAAAAAAGGAAAACTACAGACCAATAATCCTGATGAACATAGATACAAAAGCCCTCAACAAAATACTAGATAACCGAATCCAACAGCATATCAAAAAGATGATACATCACAGTCAAATGGGTTTTATACCAGAGATGCAGGGATGGTTTAACACATGCTGGTCAATAAATGTGATATGTCACATAAACAGCATATGATCATCTCAATAGATGCAGAAAAAGCATTTGCTAAAATCCCACATCCCTTTATGATAAAAACCCTCAACAAAATAGGCATAGAAGTGACTTACCTCAAAGTAATAAAAGTTATATATGGCTCACCCACAGCCAACATCATACCGAACGGGGAAAAGCTAAAAGCTTTCTCCCTGAGAACTGGAATAAACAGGGATGCCCACTTTCACCACTTCTATTCAACACAGTGCTGGAAGTCCAGGCCAGAGCAATCAGACAAGAGAAGGAAATAAAAAGCATCCAAATTGGAAAAGGGGAAGTCAAACTGTCATTGTTCACTGATTATATGACTGTATACCTAGAAAACTCTAAAGACTATCCAAAAAGTTCCTAGACCTGATAAACAAATTCAGTGATGTCTCAGGATACAAAATCAATGTACACAAATCAGCAGCACTGCTATACACCAACAATGATCAAGCTGAGAATCAAATCAAGAACGCAACCCTTTTTACAACAGCTGTAAACAATAAAATAAAATAAAATAAAATACTTAGGAATATACTTAACCAAGAAGGCAAAAGGTTTCTACAAAGAAAACTGCTGAAAGAAATCATAGATGATACAATTAAATGGAAACACATCCCATGCTCATGGATGGGTAGAATCAATATTGTGAAAATGTACTGCCCAAAGCAACCTAGAGACTCAATGCAATTCTCATCAAAATACCATCATTCTTCACAGAACTAGAAAAAACAATCCTAAAATTCATATGGAACCAAAAATGAGCCCCCATAGCCAAAGAAAATGTGGCATCATATTACCTGACTTAAAATTATACTACAAGTCCATAGTTACAAAAGCAGCAGGGTACTAGTATAAAAATAGGCACATAGACCAATGGAACAGAAAAGAAAACTCAGAAATATGGCCAAATACTTACAACTAACTGATCTTCAACAAAGCATACAAAAACATACATTGGGAAAAAGACTGCCTATTCAATAAGTGGTGCTGGGAAAACTGGCAAGCCACATGTAGAAGAAGGAAACTGGATCCTCAAGTCTCAGCTTGTGCAAAAATCAACTCAAAATGGATTAAAGAATTAAATCTAAAAGCTAAAACCATAAAAATTCTAGAAGATGACATTGGAAAAACTCTTCTAGACATTGGCTTAGGTAAAAAATTCCTGACTAAGACCCCAAAAGCAAATGCAACAAAAACAAAAATAAATAAATGGGACCTAATTATATTAAAAAGCTTCTGCACAGCAGGAGAAACAATCAGCAGAGTAAACAGACAACCCACAGAGTGGTAGAAAATATTTGCGGCCGGGCGCGGTGGCTCAAGCCTGTAATCCCAGCACTTTGGGAGGCCAAGACGGGCGGATCACGAGGTCAGGAGATCGAGACCATCCTGGCTAACACAGTGAAACCCCGTCTCTACTAAAAATATAAAAACTTAGCCGGGCGAGGTGGCAGGCGCCTGTAGTCCCAGCTACTCGGGAGGCTGAGGCAGGAGAATGGCGTAAACCCGGGAGGCGGAGCTTGCAGTGAGCTGAGATCCGGCCACTGCACTCCAACCTGGGTGACAGAGCGAGACTCCGTCTCAAAAAAAAAAAAAAAAAAAAAGAAAATATTTGCAAACTATACATCCTGAAAAGGACTAATATCCAGAATCTACAAGGAACTCAAGCAAATCAGCAAGAAAAAAAAAATCCCATCAAAAAGTGGGCAAAAGACATTAATAGACAATTCTCAAAAGAAGATTGTATCAGTCCGTTCTCACATTGCTATAAGGAACTACCTGAGACTGGGTAATTTATAAAGAAAAGAGGTTTAATTGGCTCATGATTTCACAGGCTGTACAGGAAGCATGCCTGGGAAGCCTCTAGAAACTTACAATTATGGTGGAAGGGGAAGAGGAAGCAGGCACATCCTACATGGCTGGAGCAGGAGGAAGAGAGAGAAGGGGGAGGTGCTACACAGTTTTAAACAGCCATATCTGATGAGAACTCTATCACAAGAGAGCACTAGAGGGATGGCACTAAACCATTAGAAACCACCCCCATGATCCAATCACCTCCCACCAGCCCCGCCCCCCAACACTGGGGATTACAATTCATCACGAGATTTGAGTGGGTACCCAGAGCCAAACAATATCAAAAATATACAGACAGCCAACAAACATGAAAAAATGCTTAACATCACTAATTATCAAATATGAGATACCACCTTACTCCTGCAAGAATGGTCGTGATTTATAAGTCAAAAAACAACAGATGTTGGCATGGATAGGGTGGGAAGACTTCTTTGCACTGCTGGTGGAAATGTAAACTAGTAAAACTACTATGGAAAAAAGTATAAGGATTCTTTAAAGAACTAAAAGTAGACTACCATTCTATCCAGTAATCCCACTACTGAGTATATTCCTAAAGGAAGTCACTATATGAAAAAGACACATGTACACGCATGTTTATAGCTACACAATTCACAATTGCAAAGATACAGAACCAACCAAAGTGCCCATCAACCAACAAGTGGATAAATAATACATATACATACACCATAGAATATTAGCCATAAAAAGGAATGAAATAATATCTTTTGTACCAGCTTAGATGGAACTGGAGACCATTGTTCTAAGTGAAGTAACTCAGGAATGGAAAATCAACTATTCATTCTCACTAAGTGGGAGCTAAGCTATGAGGATGCAAAAGCATAAGAATGATAAAACGGACATTGGGAACTTGGGGGTAAGGTTGAGAGGGAGGTGACAGATAAAAAGCTGCATATTGGTTGCAGTGTATACTGCTTGAGTGACAGGTGCACCAAAATCTCAGAAATCATCACTAATGAATTTATCCATGTAGTCAAAAACCAGTTATACCCCAAAAACTACTGAAATAAAAATAATTATAAATGGCTGTATCATTTGTCTTGATGACTGAGTTTTGGGTGCTGCCTTTCTCTGGAATCCTTTTCTAATTAAAAGCAGATAGGTACTCTGGGGTCACACAGACCTGGACTTCAGACTGCTCCAGCCACTCAGGGGACCAAAGTTGACTTTGTTCAACTTACTTAACTGCTCTAATCCTTCATTGCCCATCATAATTGTTGGTGTAAAGAAGTATTTAACTCATAAAATTGTCTCAAAGATGTTCATAAAATGTCTGGCACATGGTAGACATAAAATAAGTGAAAACCATTGTTAAAATTATGACTTTTTTATTTTTCACTGTGGTGAAATATATAACATAACATTTTAGAATTGTTTAAGTTCAACGGTGTTAAGGACATTCAGATGGTTGTACAATCATCATCACTATCCATCTCCTGAACTTTTTTCATTCTGCATAACTGAAACATTGTACCCATTAAACAATAACTCCTCATCCCTTCCTCCCCAGCCCCTGATAGTCATCATTCTACCTTCTGTCTCTACGAATTTGGATTCTCTACGTACACTATGTAAATGGAATCATACGTATTTGTCTTTTTACAGCCAGCTTATTTCACTTAGCATAGTGCCCTCAAGGTTCATCCATGTTGAAGCACGTGTTGGAATTGTTTTACCCTTTAAGCCTGAATGATATTTTCTTGTATGGAAATACCACATTCTGTTTATGCTTCATCCATCAATGGACATTTAGGTTGCTTCCACTTTGGACTATTATGAATAATCCTGCTATGCACATGGATGTACAAATTACTACTGCTATTTTACTCTTATCTTTGTATTTTCTCTAATACTTCTGACAGGGTACAGAATGAAGATTTATCCACACAGTAAAACCATCTTCAAATCACTCTGATACTAACGCTGGTGCTAGCCTAGCTTCAGAGAGGTGGAACCTGCAGGATTCAAAAACAGTGACTTATCATTTACTGGTTGAGCCTAAAGTTGGGGTGACTATAGTCCTGGACTTACTCAACCAATAAGTGGGGAACATAGAACCAAGCAGTGCTCACCATTCCTCTGTCAAATGGAGAAGCATCTACGAGAACTCCGCTGAATCTGTCAGCAAACACCCATTAGTCCGGTACTTTGGCAAAAACTGTGTAATGTTCAAAAAATTTGCCAAGATAGTCTGCACTGGCACTAAGAATTCCTAGAAGCCAGAGCCTTATGAATTATTGGCTCAGTCAACCTCTTTGTTGAGATTAAACTGGTTTTAGGTACCTGTAGTGGAATTCCTGGTCAGAGCTAGACATACCAAAGAAGATAGGCATTTAGTTATCATCTCAGTAGTCTGGTCATTCACTTCTATGAGCAAAAATGTACGGTGTGTGTGTTATTTTTGTTTGTTTGTTTGTTTTTTGAGACAGGGTCTTGCTTTGCCACCCAGGCTGGAATACAGTGGTATAATCACGGCTCACTGCAGCCTCGACCTCCCAGGCTGAAGGCTTATGAATAATAAGCAAATTCTGCGGAAAAAATTCATTATGTTTTGATCAAAACATGGTTTCATCCAGCTGTGTTATGAGGGCTTTACTATTTTATAAGGCTTAGAATTCTCATCTTCTTTTCCTCATTTATTCACTCTCAGGCATTACGCTGGGTGCTGGGTAACTAGGGCGAGCGGATCACAATATACTGAGACACACAGGTGCAGAGACCATTTTAACAGTTTAATGCACCCCACCTAAGAACATCTTCCAAGATTGCCACAGGAGAATCAATTTCCCTCAGAGAACTTAGGGCATCTTAGGATTGTTACAATTGGTCCTGGGCGTTTTCTTTCTTCTGGTCTTCACCCAGGGTGGCAGCTTGGGGAGGGGTAAATGTTATGGCTTGCATATTAGTAAGGGTTCTTCAGAGAAACAGAACCAATTACATCATAAAGACAAGGAAAGAGAAGGAGAGAGAAAGAGACAGAGAGAGAAATTCATTCTAAGGAATTGGCTTACACTATTGTGAAAGTTGCCAAGTCCAAAACACATGAGGCAAGCCCAAAATTCAGGCAACAGTTGATATTACTGTCTTCAGTTCCAAATCTGCAAGGCAGGCAAGCAAGCTGGAAACAGGCAGGGTTTCTACGTTGCAGTGTCGAGAAAGAATTCCTTCTTCTTCAGGGAAACCTCAATCTTTTCTCTTAAGGTCTTCTACCGATTGGACAAGTCCCGCTCACATTATGTAGGGGAATCTGCTTTACTCCAAGTCTACTGATTTAAATGATAATCACATCTAAAAATACCTTCACAGCAACATCTAGATGCTGTTGACCAAATAGAGACCACAGCCTAGCCAAGATGTCACAAAATTAATCGTCACAGTATGTGAGTTATATCTCAGTTTTTAAAACCTCAATAATTAGAAAGCAATTCTATTCAATTCAAAAAATGAGTGAAACATTTTGAACAGATACTTCACTACAAAAGATATGCAAATGGCAAATAATCACATGAAAAGATGCTCAACATCATTAGGCAAGTGAAAAATTGAGAAGCATTTCAAGACCATGTTTTAAAAATCCCACTTCAACATGAGTTGATCTGAAATGAACTGAGCCTTCTCATGTGAAGTGGCCCATGCTGCTACAGACACCCAATTTGCTTTATTCTTTTAAGGTCTTAACATGACCCTAGCAGTGAAATGATTTTTAATAGTCAAGTGTTAATCTTGGATTTGACTTTTGCCATCCAGTACCTTATCAACATCATCACTCTCCATATTGAGTTTTACGATGTGTAAAGCAACACTCTCTCTGCGTCTTCCTCTCTGTCAGCTGCTATTTTGGATGAATGTTTGGTCTTACATTCTTCACCTCAAGGGTCTCACATCTTCAAATTGTCCATTATCTATCAAGCTGATGATCCCTGTAAGTCCTCTAGACCAGAGGTCAGCAAACTTTGTAAAAAGCTGGACAGTAAATATTTTAAGTTTTGTGGGTCAGAGTCTCTGTTTCACTACTCACTTCTGCTCATTGTGATACAAAAGTAGCCATATAAAAGGCATACATAAACTGGCATGGCTGTGCTCCAATAAAACTTTATTTACAAAAGTAAATGGTAGGCTGGATATGGCCCATTGGCCCTAATTTATTAACCCCTACTCTGTACAGCAGCCCTGTTCTATTTGTTGGATTTTTTTCAATAGAAATTGAAAGGAGGAAATGATGTCTTCATACTTGCAAGATGCCTGATCATTATCAACTTAATGGAAAGGGTACACTTGGAGAGTGCAGAAAGACATAGATGACCTGCAAAGCCAGAACCAGAGGTTCCCTCCCAGAGCCACTCCACATGGAAACTCCCATAATGCCATTAACAGGTCCTAAGTGCCTGACAGAGAAGAGATGATCAGTAAAGGTTGGTACCGTTATTATTATCAGGACTAGATTAGTATAGCGTATGTTACTGAAGTTGTTAAACTATCAACTAAAGAAAGACAAAAATGTTTTTTAATCAATCTCATCTCATGGTTTATGGAACACGAATTGCCAGCTTCCTTTTTGGGGAAAGAAGCTGAGGCCTTGGTGGTTAAAAACAAAACCAGAAATTCCAAGTAAAAGGAGGAGATGGTAAAACCAGGTTTGAAACCCTTGCCAAGCATTGACACATGTAAGCAGTACTCATGGCCGTTTTCTTGAGCAAAATGGCCCACAAACTATTATACTTGTGGATTTACTCCATTTTGCCCAATAATAATTAATTTTATTGCAGCAACTGGGGGCTCCAGTTATCCCTAAACTTTGAAACTCTGCCAGTTCACTGAGAAGCTTTTTGTTGTTGTTTTGTTTGGTTGGTTGGTTGGTTTTGTTTTTGAGACGAAGTTTCGCTCTTGTTGCCCAGGAGTGCAATGGCGTGATCTCAGCTCACCGCAACCTCGGCCTCCCGGGTTCAAGTGATTCTCCTGCCTCAGCCTCCCAAGTAGCTGGGATTACAGGCATGTGCCACAACGCCTGGCTCATTTTATATTTTTAGTAAAGACAGGGTTTTTCCATGTTGGTCAAGCTGTTCTCGAACTCCCAATCTCAGGTGATCCGCCCACCTCAGCCTCCCAAAGTGCTGGGATTACAGGTATGAGCCACCGCACCCGGCCCACTGAGAGGTTTTATACGTGGAGGCAGCCAGATGTTGGTAGAAAGGGCATGCCATGAGCTGGAGAGCCTTGGAGGTTTGGGTTCAAGTCCTTGCTTTGGTTTCTCTGTGTTTTAGTTCACTCACCTAATGAAATATGGATCATAATACCTACCAAGTGAATGTTATGGATTGAATTCTGTCCCCTCAAAAAATGTGTTGGAGTTCTAACTTGTAGTACCTATTTTACGTGACCTTATTTGAAGATGGAGTCTTTACAGAATTAATCAAGTAAAGACAAGGTCATTGAGGTAAGCTCTAATCCAATATGACTGGTGTCCTTACAAAAATAATGGGAAAATGTGCACCCCAAAACAAATATACATACAGAAAACACAAAGTGAAGATGGAAGCAGAGATTGGAATTCTGCTGCCACAAACCAAGGACTGTCTGGAACTACCAGAAAAGCTGGAAAAGGCAAGGAAAGATTTTTCCCCTACAGGCTTCAGAGAGAACAGGACTCTCCCAATACTTTGCCTTTTTACTTCCTCCAGATTTTTTACTAGCCTCCAGAACTGTCAAACAATATACTCCATTGTTCTAAGCCATCTAGTTTGTGGTACTTTGTTACCATAGCCCTAGCCAAGAAACCTTGTGAAGACTCAATGAGATAACGGAAAGAAGTGCATCGTTCCATGGCCATTGCATGATGTTTGTGGAAGACATAAATGTTCTTTTAAATGTCTAGTTTCCATTTAGCAAACCTCTAGTATGTGGTTGTTAGTCAGTTTTGCATTACTATAAAGGAATGCCTGAGGCTGGGTAATTTATAAAGCATAGAGGTTTATTCTGGCTCATGGTTCTGCAAACTGTACAGGAAGCGTGGTGCTGGCATCAGCTTCTAATGGGGCCTCAGGAAGCTTCCAATCATAGTGGAAGGTAAAGGGGGAGCAGGTGTGTCACATGGTGAGTGAGCTAGCAAGAGGGAGAAGGGGGAGGTCCCACATTCTTTTAAGCCATCAGCTCTCACATGAACTAACAGAGTGAGACTCACTGATTACCATGAGGACACCACTAAGTTATTCATGCGAGATCCCCATGCCCCAAACCCCTCCTATCAGGTCCCACATCTAACATTAGGGATCACAAGAGATTTAGAGGGGACAGACATGCAAACTATATCAGTGGCATACTAGGACACTTCGTACATGTTCTCATCAATAATTTTCACAATAATGCTATGAAATATGGGGGTTATCAGTCTCACCCACATTATAGATGAGGAAACTGGAGCCCAAGGAGGTTAAAACACTTGTGCAAGGTGACACAGCTGGGAAGTGGTCACTGCATGGCACTGACTCATTTAGGGTAAGTCACCAAGGTATCCTGAATACAGCAATGACATTAGAGGAATCAAGTAGTCAGAGTTGTTCAAAAGCATGCTCCACATGAATATGTAACATAAGGGATCCATAACATTCAAAAGCCTATTCTATGCAATTTCAGTGGCATACTCCATACTATAGTACTTTAGAAGTACTATGTAATTTAATTCCACAAAAGGATATGAAATCCAGAGGATACAGAGGACATGGAGATGTGCTGCCTATCCAGATCCCCCTTCAAAGAAGGGCTTGCAATCAAAACCACAATGAGATACCATCACACATCAGTCAGGATGACTATCATTAAAAAGTGAAAAATAACAGATGCAGGGAGGTTGTGGAGAAAAAAGAACACATATACACTGTTTGTGGGAGTATAAATTAGTTCAACCACTATGGAAAGCAGTATGGCGATTCCTTGAAGAGCTAAAACCAAAACTACCATTTGACTCAGCAATCCTATTACTGGGAATATAACCAAAGGAATATAAATCATTCTACCATAAACACACATGCATGTGAATGTTCACTGTGGCACCACTCACAACAGGAAAGACATGGAATCAACCTAAATGCCCATCAATGACAGACTAGATAAAGAACACATGGTACATATACACCATGGAATACTATGCAGCCATAAAAAAGAACTAAATCATGTCTTTTGTAGGAACATAGATGGAGCTGGAGGCCATTATCCTTAGCAAACTAAACAGGAACAGAAAACCAAATACATCATGGTCTCACTTATAAGTGGGAGCTAAATGAAGAGAACACATGGACACAAAGAAGGGAACAGACACTGGGGTCTACTTGAAGGTGGAGGGTGGGAGGAGGGAGAGAAGCAGAAAAGATAACTACTGGGTACTAGGTTTAATACCTCGGTGACAAAATAATCTGTACAATAAACCCCGATGACATGAGTTTACCTATGTAACCTTCACATGGACCCTGCACCTAAAATAAAAGTTTAAAAAACAAAAAGAAGAAGAGCTTGCTGCCCAAGCTGTCAACTCCTTTAGTGTTGCCTGAGCTACAGAAAGACCTCGCCCAATGTCACGGTCTTCTGGTGCAGTCTACACTGAATGACTGAACAAGAAGATCAGCTACTGCAGAATTTCAGTGCTAAAGGGTCATGCTCGCTGTACAGCTCCCCACTTCTAGGTTGGCAGAGGTGTTGTCAGGCCTATATTATGGGTGGGCATCTCCCTCCTCTGCCTACTCTCCTGCCCTATTTTCTTCATTAGACATTGTTTCCTACTGATATGCTGCACACCAAACTCCATGTCTATGTCTGCTTCAGAGAACCCAGGTTTTGCATCTTCCTTTAGCTGCCAAGAAACAATACTGGCCCAGATATGAAGCTGATAAAATATCCAGGGAGAGAAAAGATTCTAAAATCTAGGCCCTTGTAACTTGAGTCCAGAAGGACGAAATGCAGTGAGGTGTGAAGGAAGGACTTAAGTGCCTGTAAAAAAAAAAAAAAAAAAGGCTCCATACCAGTCTATGGACAGATGTGAGGTCCCGTTGACTTAAAATCCAAAGAAAGAATCTCCATGAAATAACACTAAAATACAAGAGTTCATCTTCCCTGGAGGGTTCAGAAATAGTCCCTCTATTATCTGCAGAATCAAATCTGTAAGACCAGATAACCGTATTTTAAAGGAATCTGTGATAAGAACATTGGAACTTGATATTTCAAATTCAATGGATAAATTCCAAAAAACACACATGTATGACTATGAAAAGCCTATTCAAATAAATGGCATTTTCGACTCTCAAAGTCATCAAAAAAAAGATTTTGAAAGTCTTGTGATGTGGGCAAAAACCCCATGCATGGCTAACAAGTAATTGTTTCCTATGTATAATATATTCACATGTCCACTTAAGGTCAAGATCAAAAGAAACTAAGTAAGAACAGAGGAAAGGAAGGACTAAATTGTTCCTTGAGAATTTTTGAGCAGATTAAAAATTTACAGAGAAAATAATTCATTCCAAACATTCACCTCGGAACTCCCGCGTGAAGGGAGCCTGGTACTTCAGTGCTAACCCTGCTATTCAAGTGATCTGAATAACCCTTATCAGGGACCATTAGTGTCAGATAGTAGCAACCAAATCCGCTGTTTGGCCTTAATTTCCTTAAAGAAAAACCTTCTTAGGCATGCAACTCCTCCTTGGTTCACCCCATGGATTATCCAAGGAATAAAGACACACTGAAACATCCGGCACCAAAAAGTGAAGTCACTTCCTGCCAACTCTAACACACCATTCCACATTCCCGCCACAGAACAACACCATCTTCCTGCCCCAAGCTTTGCTGAGCAACAGAAACACGAAATGGCATGCAATGTTGAATACGATGATTATAAAATATGTAGCATGCCACAGTCAATGAGATTGTGAGAGCTTTTGGCCCTGCCTCTTCCATTTATAGGTCAGGAACCAGAAACCCACATTCACATGGGGCAGTAGAGGTCAAGTCTAGATTTCCGAACTCAAACCAGGCTTATTTCCACTACAAAGCGTCACCACCCACATCATATTTTTCTCCCACAGCATGACTTAAGGAGAAAACAAACGCTTCAGGCTGATTTGATCTAGGAATGTCGTCTCTCCTTTGTTATTATACGCATGTGGCATTATAGACATTTTAAAGATAATTCAGAAAAACTGAGATCCATCACCAAAGAATAATGGCTAGGGAAGAAGAACTCATTTTGAAATTAAAATCCCGTGCCTATTGGTCTCATTTTAAAATGTGGTCTTCTCCCTAGTTTCCACTAAGGGTAAGGAAAAAAAAAGATACAGAAAAGAAGACATACATAAAGGGGGAACCCTACAAGAACAGTGAAACTATGACTGGCAGGCAAACTTTTACCAGAATGTGGAAGGAGATGCTGCTAATTACAAAGATAAAGCCAGCAGCGGCCCCTCTGGAGCTCTGATTCTCATCTGTCACCATGCTCAGAATCCCAGGTCTGTATGCACAGAAAAACAGCTCAGCCATCCCCATAGGGTGTGGGTGTGGGTTTGTCGGTAGTGAGAGTCTCTTCGGAGCCTGACTTTCTACTTTTACCTCAAGAAGGAAACTAACTAAATGACATAGTGACTGCGAGAGAGGGGTGACCAAGGAGGGTGTTGCAGGGTTGGTGGGTGGCTCCAAGCTCTTGAGTGAGCCCAGAGCCTCAGGAGGTGGAGAGGTGATGCAGGGGCAGGGGCAGGCCTTGTCACACGTGCCATCAGTTCAGGGTCAGGAAAGCAAATGGCAAAGGGAGAATCAGGCGTCAGATGTAAATTAAGTGGTTGAAATTTAAAGGGTTGCAGGCCTCAGATGTAAATTAAGTGGTTGAAATTTACAGGGTTGCTGGTGACACCAGGAAGAATGGCAAGAAAACATTTGTCATCTTAAAGTATATCTCTGCTTTATGGCTGGTTAAGGAAAAAGAAAATGGATTTGAGTATATAGAAGACAAACCCGGAATTTGTAGAAAAGTTAGGTGTTCAGGATGAATGGGAGGAGATATGGAGGTAAAAATGAAGACCAAGAAAATAACAGATACCTAGAATGACTTAAATATCGTGAATTCTTGAGGAGGAAACAAGAGAGGCTGAAAAGAGAGCTTTGACTTAAAATCATTCATAAGGTCAGGCACCATGGCTCACACCTGTAATCCCAGCACTCTGGGAGGACAAGGCAGGCAGATCACCTGAGGTCAGGAGTTCAAGACAGGCCTGGCCAACATGGTGAAAGCCCGTCTCTACTAAAAATACAAAAATTAGCCAGGCATGTGGTGCACGCCTGTAATCCCAGCTACTCAGGAGGCCGAGGCAGGAGAATCTCTTGAACCCGGGAGGCAGAGGTTTCCCTGAGCCCAGGTCGAGACTCCGTCTCACAAAATAAAAAAATTAAATTAAATCATTCATGAAAACTTTAAAGAGTTCAAAAATAACCCAATATGTGGAGGAAAAGGTTTATTCACCATGTTCCAACCTAAACTGATGAGAGAAGCCCCCAGTGAAATGTGTTCTAACAACTCTTAAGTCATATGAATGGATTCAAAAGGCATGTAAGTATTCAACCAGAGGAAAAAAGAAGCCATCTACAACAGAACAAAAAGGAAACACCTTCAGTTGTTCCTTCTATAACACTAAAAACTAAGGGAAAATGCAACTACAATTTTGGCTAAATTTAAACTTAAGAAAAGATTATTAAGAGATGGCCGAGTGTGGTGGCTCACGCCTGTAATCCCAGTACTTTGGGAGGCTGAAGTGGTTGGATCAAGAGGTCAGGAGTCCAAGACTGGCCTGACCAACATGGTGAAACCCCACCTCTACTAAAACTACAAAAATTAGCCGGGCATGGTGGCACGTGCCTATAATCCCAGCTACTCAGAAGGCTGAGGTGAGAGAATCGCTTGAACCCAGGAGACAAGAGGTTGCAGTGAGCTGAGATTGTGCCACTGCACTCCAGTCTGGGCGACAGAATGAGATTCCATCTAAAAATAAAAAAGAGAGAGAGAGAGAGATACACCAAATGTTCAAAAGATGACTCAAAAACAATAGGCCTTTGTGATACAAAAGGACTGGTGACGAACATTAACATTTGTTAAACAAGGTCTAAATAAATGTTATAAAAATGCTGACCATATAAATATAAATGTAAAATACCTCCCAAAACAATGTATTAAAAAAAAATGTAATAGCAATAATCTGAATCCTGAAGCCTAGCTTATATTTTTAAAATCTTATAATTGTATGACTACATCAAAACAGCTTCATGTACTCCATAAATATATACACCTATATATGCACAAAAAATGAAAATAAAAATTATGTAAAAAAAACTTAGAAATAGGAAAGCAGAGTTAAAACACATTAAGCTGCTTGCTTGATATAGAAAACTTTTTAAAATTATCTCATTCTTCATTCTGACTATTATAGAAATACATATTTTAAATGTTTTTATAAATGTAAAGAGTCACTAGTAAAGTCAAAACTAAGGTACATTGACTCAATCTCAGGAGAGTGTAAAGGTTAAAAATAAGTAAGTACACATTTTTTAAAAACTAAAACATTAGAAAGAGGAAGAAAACATTTTTAAAAAGTAGAAACTTTCTGACAAAAATAAAACATTAAAAGATGATCAGATTGAATTTTTTAAATCAAACATATTTTGCTCTCGAGATATTTTGAAAATAAAATGATCAGGAAAACTTTATTTTTAATGAACAAAGATTTGTTAGACAAACTGTTAAGTGGATTTAAAAACAGGAAAGTGTAGCAATATTTATTTCTGACAAAGTTGAATTTCAGGCAGAATACTGAACAGTATAGGGACTGAAAATTTATATCAATACAGATAGAATTTAAAATGTATACATAATAATCTTTCCTGAATAGCATATCAAAAATATGAAGCAAAAATTATTTCAGATAAATAATAAAGGATAGAACCATTACATAGAAATTAATACACATTCCTAAATAACCTTTGATTTAAAAATTAAAACGAACCAGTAAACAAAGTGGTTTTTTTGTATTTATAAAGTACTTTTATTTTTCTGAAAAATCCTTTTGATGTGATTGCTTATGATGTAGCACATGCAAATGTAAGAATGTACCAATGCCTGAACTAGGAAATAAATTTTCCTAGATTTCTGCAGCGTATTGTACTCATTTTTGTTTCTTTTTAGCAGGTAAACAATTAACTTGTGCTTCTTTCTGGTGACAATTTTATGTGTCACATATGTTCTACTCAGCTGCATAGAGAAATCAAACCAAAATAACAGGTCAAAATAGCAGGGCATATTTATGGCCAGGCACTGTGCTTAGCAATTTTTCTTTTTATTATTATACTTTAGGTTCTAGGGTACATGTGCACAACGTGCAGGTTTGTTACATATGTATGCATGTGCCATGTTGGGGTGCTGCACCCATTAACTCGTCATTTACATTAGGTATATCTCCTAATGCTATCCCTCCCCCCTCCCCACAATAGGCCCCTGTGTGTGATGTTCTCCTTCCTGTGTCCAAGTGATCTCATTGTTCAATTCCCACCTATGAGTGAGAATATGCGGTGTTTGGTTTTCTGTTCTTGTGATAGTTTGCTGAGAATGATGGTTTCCAGCTGCATCCATGTCCCTACAAAGGACAAGAACTCATCCTTTTTTATAGCTGCATAGTATTCCATGGTGTGTATGTGCCACATTTTCTTAATCCAGTCTGTCACTGATGGACCTTTGGGTTGATTCCAAGTCTTTGCTATTGTGAATAGTGCCACAATAAACATAACGTGTGCATGTGTCTTTATAGCAGTATGATTTATAATCCTTTGGGTATATACCCAGTAATGGGATGGCTGGGTCAAATGGTATTTCTAGTTCTAGATCCTTGAGGAATCGCTACACTGTTTTCCACAATGGTTGAACTACTTTACAGTCCCACCAACAGTGTAAAAATGTTCCCATTTCTCCACATCCTCTCCAGCACCTGTTGTTTCCTGATTTTTTTAATGATTGCCATTCTAACTGGTGCGAGATGGTATCTCATTGTGGTTTTGATTTGCATTTCTCTGATGGCGAGTGACAATGAGCATTTTTTCATGTGTCTGTTGGCTGTATGAAAGTCTTCTTCTGAGAAGTGTCTGTTCATATTCTTTGCCCACTTTTTGATGGGGTTGTTTTTTTCTTCTAAATTTGATTGAGTTCTTTGTAGGTTCTGGATATTAGCCCTTTGTCAGATGAGTAGATTGCAAAAATTTTCTCCCATTCTGTAGGTTGCCTGTTCACTCTGATGGTAGTTTCTTTTGCTGTGCAGAAGCTCTTTAGTTTAATAAGATCCCATTTGTCAATTTTGGCTTTTGTTGCCATTGCTTTTGGTGTTTTAAGACATGAAGTCCTTGCCCATGCCTATGTCCTGAATGGTATTACCTAGGTTTTCTTCTAGGGTTTTTATGGTATTAGGTCTAACATTTAAGTCTCTAATCCATCTTGAATTAATTTTCATATGAGGAGTAAGGAAAGGATCCAGTTTCAGCTTTCTACTTATGGCTAGCCAATTTTCCCAGCACCGTTTATTAAATAGGGAATCCTTTCCCCATTTCTTGTTTCTCTCAGGTTTGTCAAAGATCAGATGGCTGTAGATGTGTGGTATTATTTCTGAGGGCTCTGTTCTGTTCCATTGGTCTATATCTCTGTTTTGGTACCAGTACCATGCTGTTTTGGTTACTGTAGCCTTGTAGTATAGTTTGAAGTCAGGTAGCATGATGCCTCCAGCTTTGTTCCTTTGGCTTAGGATTGTCTTGGCAATGTGGGCTCTTTTTTTGGTTCCATATGAACTTTAAAGCAGTTTTTTCCAATTCTGTGAAGAAACTCATTGGTAGCATAATGGGGATGGCATTGAATCTATAAATTACCTTGGGTAGTATGGCTATTTTCACGATATTGATTGTTCCTATCCATGAGCATGGTATGTTCTTCCATTTGTTTGTGTCCTCTTTTATTTCACTGAGCAGTGGTTTGTAGTTCTCCTTGAAGAGGTCCTTTACATCCCTTGTAAGTTGGATTCCTAGGTATTTTATTCTCTTTGAAGCTATTGTGAATGGGAGTTCATTCATGATTTGGCTCTCTGTTTGTCTGTTACTGTGTATAAGAATGCTTGTGATTTTTGCACATTAATTTTGTATCCTGAGACTTGGCTGAAGTTGCTTATCAGCTTAAGGAGATTTTAGGCTGAGACCATGGGGTTTTCTAAATATACAATCATGTCATCTGCAAACAGGGATAATTTGACTTCTTCTTTTCCTAACTGAATACCCTTTATTTCTTTCTCTTGCCTGATTGCCCTAGCCAGAACTTTCAACACTATGTTGAATAGGAGTGGTGAGAGAGGGCATCCTTGTCTTGTGCCAGTTTTCAAAGGGAATGCTTCCAGTTTTTGCCCATTCAGTACAATATCGGCTGTGGGTTTGTCATAAATAGCTCTTATTATTTTGAGATATGTTCCATCAGTACCGAATTTATTGAGAGTTTTTAGCATGAAGCGCTGTTGAATTTTGTCAAAGGCCTTTTCTGCATCTATTGAGACAATCATGTGGTTTTTGTCTTTGGTTCTGCTTATATGCCGGATTACGTTTATTGATTTGCATATGTTGAACCAGCCTTGCATCCCAGGGATGAAGCCCACTTGATCATGGTGGATACGCTTTTTGATGTGCTGCTGGATTCGGTTTGCCAGTATTTTACTGAGGATTTTTGCATCGATGTTCATCAGGGATATTGGTATAAAATTCTCTTTTTTTGTTGTGTCTCTGCCAGGCTTTGGTATCAGGATGATGTTGGCCTCCTAAAATGAGTTAGGGAGGATTCCCTCTTTTTCTATTGATTGGAATAGTTTCAGAAGGAATGGTACCAGCTCCTCCTTGTACCTCTGGTAGAATTCGGCTGTGAATCCATCTGGTCCTGGACTTTTCTTGGTTGGTAGGCTATTAATTATTGCCTCAATTTCAGAGCCTACTATTGGTCTATTCAGAGATTCAATTTCTTCCTGGTTTAGTCTTGGGAGAGTGTAAGTGTCCAGGAAATTATCCATTTCTTCTAGGTTTTCTAGTTTATTTGCGTAGAGGTGTTTATAGTATTCTCTGATGGTAGTTTGTATTTCTGTGGGGTCGGTGGTGATATCCCCCTTATCATTTTTTATTGTGTCTACTTGATTCTTCTTTTCTTCTTTATTAGTCTTGCTAACAGTCTATCAATTTTGTTGATCTTTTCAAAAATCCAGCTCCTGGATTCATTGATTTTTGGGGGGTTTCTTGTGTCTCTGTCTCCTTCAGTTCTGCTCTGATCTCAGTTATTTCTTGCCTTCTGCTAGCTTTTGAATGTGTTTGCTCTTGCTTCTCTAGTTCTTTTAATTGTGATGTTAGGGTGTCAATTTTAGATCTTTCCTGCTTTCTCTTGTGGGCATTTAGTGCTATAAATTTCGCTCTACACACTGCTTTAAATGTGTCCCAGAGATTCTGGTATGTTGTATCTTTGTTCTCATTGGTTTCAAAGAACATCTTTATTTCTGCCTTCATTTCGTCATGTACCCAGTAGTCATTCAGGAGCAGGTTGTTCAGTTCCATGTAGTTGAGTGGTTTTGATTGAGTTTCTTAGTCCTGAGTTCTAGTTTGATTGCACTATGGTCTGAGAGACAGTTTGTTATAATTTCTGTTCTTTTATATTTGCTGAGGAGTGCTTTACTTCCAACTATGTGGTCAATTTTGGAATAAGTGTGATGTGGTGCTGAGAAGAATGTATATTCTGTTGATTTGGGGTGGAGAGTTCTATAGATGTCTATTAGGTCTACTTGGTGCAGAGCTCAGTTCAATTTCTGGCTATGCTTGTTAACTTTCTGTCTCGTTGATCTGTCTAATGTTGACAGTGGGGTGTTGAAGTCTCCCATTATTATTGTATGGGAGTCTAAGTCTCTTTGTAAGTCTCTAAGGACTTGCTTTATGAATCTTGGTGCTCCTGTATTGGGTGCATATATATTTAGGATAGTTAGCTCTTCCTGATGAATTGATCCCTTTACCATTATGTAATGGCCTTGTCTCTTTTGATCTTTGATGGTTTAAAGTCTGTTTTATCAGAGACTAAGATTGCAACCCCTGCTTTTGTTTTCCATTTGCTTGGTAGGTCCTCCATTCCTTTATTTTCAGCCTATGTGTGTCTCTGCATGTGAGATGGGTCTCCTAAATACAGCAAACTGATGGGTCTTGACTCTATCCAATTTGCCAGTCTGTGTCTTTTAATTGGACCATTTAGTCCATTTACATTTAAGGTTAATATTGTTATGTGTGAACTTGATCCTGCCATTATGATATTAGCTGGTTATTTTGCTCTTTAGTTGATGCAGTTTCTTCCCAGCATCGATGGACTTTACATTTTGACATGGTTTTGCAATAGCTGGTACCCGTTGTTCCTTTCTATGTTTAGTGCTTCCTTCAGGATCTCTCGTAGGGCAGGCCTGGTGGTGACAAAATCTCTAAGCATTTGCTTGTCTGTAAAGGATTTTATTTCTCCTTCACTTATGAAACTTAGTTTGGCTGGACATGAAATTCTGGGTTGAAAATTCTGTTAAGAATGTTGAATATTGGCCCCCACTCTCTTCTGGCTTGTAGAGTTTCTGCCAAGAGATCTGCTGTTAGTCTGATGGGCTTCCCTTTGTGGGTAACCCGACCTTTCTCTCTGGCTGCCCTTAAGACTTTTTTCCTTCATTTCAACTTTGGTGAATCTGACAATTATGTGTCTTGGAGTTGCTCTTCTCAAGGAGTATCTTTGTGGAGTTCTCTGTATTTCCTGAATGTTGGCCTGCCTTACTAGGGTGGGGAAGTTCTCCTGGATGATATCCTGCAGTGTTTTCCAACTTGGTTCCATTTTCCCTGTCACTTTCAGGCACACCAATCATACTTAGATTTGGTCTTTTCACATAATCCCGTATTTCTGGGAAGCTTTGTTCATTTCTTTTTACTGTTTTTTTCTCTACACTTCTCTTCTCGCTTCATTTCATTCATTTGATCTTCAATCACTGATACTCTTTCTTCCAGTTGATCGAGTCGGTTACTGAAGCTTGTGCATTTGTCACGTAGTTCTCGTGTCACGGTTTTCATCTCTATCAGTTCTTTTAAGGTCTGCTCTGCATTGATTATTCTAGTTATCCATTTGTCCATTCTTTTTTCAAGGTTTTTAGTTTCTTTGCTCTGGATACGTCGTTCCTCCTTTAGCTCTGAGAAGTCTGATCGACTGAAGCCTTCTTCTCTCAACTCGTCAAAGTCATTCTCCACCCAGCTTTGTTCCGTTGCTGGTGATGAGCTGCGTTCCTTTGGAGGGAGAGACACGCTCTGATTTTTTGAATTTCCAGCTTTTCTGCACTGCTTTTTCCCCACCTTTGCGGTTTTATCTGCCTTTGGTCTTTGATTATGGTGATGTACTGATGGGGTTTTGGTGTGGATGTCCTTTCTGTTTGTTAGTTTTCCTTCTAACAGTCAGGACCCTCAGCTGCAGGTCTGTTGGAGTTTGCTTGAGGTCCACTCCAGACCCTATTTGCCTGGGTATCAGCAGCGGAGGCTGCAGAAGATAGAATATTGCTGACCAGTGAGTGTTGCTGTCTGATTCTTGCTCTGGAAGCTTCGTGTCAGGGGTGTACCCAGCCGTATGAGGTGTGAGGTGTCGGTCTGCACCTAGTGGGGGATGTCTCCCAGTTAGGCTACTCAGGGGTCAGGGACCCACTTGAGCAGGCAGTCTGTTGGGTCTCAGATCTCAACCTCCGTGCTGGGAGAACCACTGCCCTCTTCAAAGCTGTCAGACAGGGACATTTACATCTGCAGAGGTTTCTGCTGCTTTTTGTTTAGCTATGCCCTGTCCCCAGAGGTGGAGTCCACAGAGGCAGGCAGGCAGGCCTCCTTGAGCTGTGGTGGGCTCCACCCAATTGGAGCTCCCCTGTGGCTTTGTTTACCTACTTAAGCCTCAGCAATGGCAGGCACCCCTCCCCCAGCCTCGCTGCTGCCTTGCAGTTACATTTCAGACTGCTGTGCTAGCAATGAGAGAGGCTCCGTGGGAGTGGGACCCTCCAGGCCAGGTGTGGGATATAATCTCGTGTGCCGTTTGCTAAGACCCTTGGTAAAGGGCAGTATTAGGGTGGGAGTTACCCGATTTTCCAGGTGTTGTGTGTCTCAATTTCCCTTGGCTAGGAAAAGGAATTCCTTTCCCCCTTGCGCTTCCCAGGTGAGGCGATGCCTCGCCCTGCTTCAGCTCTTGCTGGTCGGGCTGCACCCGCAGACCAGCATCGACTGTCTGACACACCCCAGTAAGATTAACCCGGTACCTCAGTTGAAAATGCAGAAATCACCCGTCTTCTGTGTCGCTCACGCTGGGAGCTGGAGGCTGGAGCTGTTCCTATCTGGCCATCTTGGGCACCCCCCACAAAGTATTTTTAAGTGTGTAAAATTTTAAAATATATAATCAATACTCTCAAGATAGGATCAAATAGCTTTCATAAGAAAGCTTACATTTCAATTCTGTTAGTATTAAAAAGGAAACAAACAAACAAAAAAAAAAATGAACTAAGCCCATAATCCAAAAAGGAAACAAATCTAAAGAGGGCAGAAAATACTTTTCACAAAATTATTGTCATTCAACAAATTATATAATTAATTGATAAGTCCTGGAGCTGATTCTTTGGAAAACATATACCTAAATACACACACATTTCTAGCACTTAAATTAATAAAATCAGAAAATAAAAATATACCTATGTAAATGAAGTAGAAATGATCACAAATAAAAAGATTGTAAGTTATAAAACATTTTTATAGATCGATGCTAATAATATATTCACAGAATGACAGATTCCTCCAAGAAAATGTTCATTATCAAAACAACAGCAAAAGCATCTCATGTAGACAAGCCAAAAACTACGGAAAATTTTTCAAAAGCTATCCAAAATTCATCTCCAAGAGGTTACAGACCATAACATGTTTTTAGGTAAACTCTTTTAAAAAAGGAATAGATTATTTTTATGATATATAAATCACTTCAGAGCATAGAAAATATAGAAAGCCTACCAGCACTGTATACATAATTTGCCCAATCCTGAAACCAAAACCAGAGAAGAGGAAATCCAAAAGAAAAAAAAAAAGAGGAAAAAAATCCTATTATAGACCAATCTCACAACAACAGACACAAAAATTCTACATAAAATACCACAAAGTGAATTTCATATTATTTTAGAAGAATGGCCCACCATTATCAGATTTGCACAAGAAATGCTGGACCCTTTAATATGAGGTATTGTATTAATATGACACATTTGGGCCAATTAGGGAAACAGTATGACACTCTTCAGCTAGATAAAAATAGTTGCTAGAGTCAGCTGTTCACATACTAAATAGATACCAGAGAAAAAATAAGTTTCCAGATATCCAGATAATTCTTTAAGAAGAAAAGGATCAAAGTGTAAATTATCCAGATGTCTGAGATTAAAATATTCATTAGTTCAAACAGAATATCCTCTGAGAAAGAGAAATAGAACACTAGAAGCCATTTCCTTCTTATTACAAGCAATAGGAATGCCCCATTCCTAAAGAAGGCCATCCAGAGCGCCAACCTTACTGCAATTTGGTGCAGGCCATTGGCCCTCTGTTAGGCCATGGATTCTCTCTTGCTCTGCTCAGTGTCTAGCCTCAGCCCAAGTCCCACTTGATCCCCTCCAGGAAGCTCCACTAACATGCTCTTCTCTTCCTTCCCTCCTGACCTCTGGGACAAAACTCTCTGGGAACACTCCGTCCTGTTCACTATTTCCTTATCTGTCTCTCCTGAGACCACAAACTCCTGCAGGCCCTGGTTTGTATTATATAATTTCATTATCCAACCCTGCAACACAGAGTAAGCACTCAATTAGTGTTCTTTGTTTAATTAATCAATATACCAAAAATTTTCAAGTACATATCTGCATTAATTTCTGTGCAGCAAAACAATTCTAAATTAATAATGGAGTCATGTTTTCCTCCAACAAATCAGTCCAAAACCCTAATGCAGGCATGTACATAGGTACACTCTGAGCAAGTTTTAAGTCATTTCCTGACTCCAGCCCTGGCACTTGAGCTTTTAGAGCTTGCCACATGCATCTAGGGAACAAAAGCTAAAAAGCATTCCGCTGTCATTTTTCTTCCTGGTTCTGTTTCGTCTGTGTAGACAGTGAGAAAACACTGCTAGGCCAATCCAGGCTTCCCAGTTCAATTACCCGCTGGTAAAGGGTAATCTTCAAATGAAACTTTAACCCAAAGAATTTACCTTACTCAGCTAATGGCCTAAATGTCTCCTTTGGCAAAACACAAGAGAATCTCCCTCTCTTTTAAAAGGCAACTTTTTGTGTTTTCACATTGCCTGTACCAAGTTACACTAATCAAGACCACACTAATGTGGCCACCTTCCACCCCTTAACCAATCGGCCAAGCTTCATGGGAATAAAAATTGCTCCAAAAACTGAGAATCCTAAGTACTGCATGTATTAATTGGGGTGGGGAAAGCCTGTTCTGCTTCATTACTCCCACACTGGAATTATATTATAACAGAGATAATATGTTGGTGGAATCCACCAAGAAATTGACTGACATTAATATTTGAGGAAATGGCAAAGGAAAGTTGCTCGATTTTTGTGTCTTGTTGCATTTTAGGCTTAGGGTTCTAAAGGGTTGGCTGCTCTATTTTCTTATTGGGTCTTGGATTTTTTTTTTTTTTTTTTTTTTCAAGAGACAGGATCTAGCACTGTCACCCAGGCCAGAGAGCAGTGGCACAATCACAGCTCACTGCAACCTCAGACTCCTGGGCTCAAATGATCCTGCCACTTCAGCCTCCTGAGTAGCTGGGACTCTATGGACATGACACCACACCCAGCTAATTTTTTTTATTATTATTAACTTTATGGAGATGGGGTCTCAATATGTTACCCAGGCTTCAAGTAGTTTTGTTTGTTTGTTTGTTTTTTGGTTTTTTGGGGGTTTTCTTGAGATGGAGTTTCTCTCTTGTTGCCCAGGCTAGAGTGCAATAGCATGATCTCGGTTCACTGCAACGTCCACCTCCCAGGTTCAAGCAATTCTCCTGCCTCAGCCTCCCAAGTAGCTGGGATTACAGGCATGCGCTACCACACCCAGCTAATTTTGCATCTTTAGAAGAGACACAGTTTTGCCATGTTGGTCAGGCTGGTCTCGAACTCCTGACCTCAGGTGATCCTCCTGAATTGGCCTCCCAAAGTGCTGGGATTATAGGTGTGAGTCACCATGCCCGGCTTCAAGTAGTTTTTTTAAAAGAATCAGGACAGTCTTAAACGTTCAGTTAAATAGAAGGGGGAAGGTACAGCCTAGGAGGGTGCTAGTGGATTGTCTGAAGAAAGCAAACAGCAGACAGACAAGATTAGCATTAACAGCAAGACCACATCTGCATCACGCAAAAGGAAGAGGAGGCTGGCAGGAATCCAGGAAAACTGAGCAATGAAGTCAGCAAATCCAAATTATTCCATACAAATTCCCATTTTCAAAAGATGGGCCAGGTCCATAAATATATCCACGAGCCCGTCGGCTAAACTTGTAGGCGCCTACCTAAATATTTCAGATGTGGAAGTAGAGCATCTACTGTGTTAAAAAGCCATTTTTACCCAACTCTTTACATCACAAAGCAATTATTGCTCACTCGCCACTTTAATTTGTAGTGACAACCTAATGTCAGATACTACCAAAGAAAACAAATGAAAAATAGAAGTTAGTCTCCTACATGACATATGTTTATGCCAAAAAGATTAGTTAAAAATCCATCTTCCTCTACCTGAATTTAGAGGATGTTTGAGGGAACTGTCAGGAAAATCATTACTAATGAAGTACCAGACTATGTGAAACAATGGTTACAAAGGAAATTTAAAAGACTAATGCAATTGCAGATGTCACAGAGTTTTCATTAGCAAAGGAAGATGCTGGGAATCTTCATGTTTTTGGAAGAGCCTGTGATAATTACAAGACCGCTATATCTTATCCAATCCTGTATTCCCATCCAACTCTCGGCCTTTTTTCTCGACTCAGACTCCTCCTACTATGTCTGGGTACTTGACCTCTCCTATAAAAACTGGAAAGGAAATTACTGTGATCCTCCATCCCTGCCAACCAAACGCCAGACCTACTTTTTGGCTAGCACTGCCTATAATATTAATAAACCATCCATCCTTGAATTAATTACCCATTCAAAGTGACCTACAAATGTGCAAACCATCATAACTCACCCAGCTCCCTGAGGCATCTCAATATCCCACCCAGGAGCCCACAAGACGACAGCTTTGCCCGTGAAAGGGATGGGGCTTAGTCTAAAGATACACACCCATCTATGCCTGTGGCCACTAGGTTCTGGCACGGGGAGTAGGGAGCAGTGAAAATCACAAAGAGGAGATGGGAAAGACAAAGAGCAGGAGTGGGGGCCCAAGGGTGGTAGTTTGCAAAGTGGGCTCAAATGATTTGTATCTCCACATAGACAGGCCCTCCATGCCCTTTGTCTAGTAACTTGATCTTTTTAATGAAAAAGCCTGGCTATGGAACCAAGGAATAATAGGAAGATATTGCAGCAAGGAGAAAAGAGCAAGAAGTCACCATCTCAGACTTCTCCTAGAACATTTTCATCTCAGTTTCTTTTTATTGCCCATGTCAACTTGAGAAACCAGACTTCCAGTGGCTTGGCCCATCCTAGACTTTTCTTCCTCCCAAAGTTCAGGCATTGGCCAACATTGTCATTCCCCATTTGCTTGGTGCTAATAAAAAGAGCAATTGTATCTCACGCTTGCATTGGCAAATGAACGAGTGACTGGGAATGTGGCTCCATGACTACTATTTCTATAAAATTTGTTTTTAAAAAATTCAACAAAAATACTAATAAAAACCTTTATGGCGAAGGACTATAAACCTATGAACGAGCTAAGAGTCCAACTTCCCTTTTTATGTATATCAAATACCAAGAATCAGACTCACAGCAGTTGTGAGATGGCTTAGTGAGACCCCAAAGATGTACCAGTCCTACAGGTTGAGATACACCTCTGAATCCACACGAATAATTTTCCTGTTGTATCGAGTGTGTTTTTAGTTAGAAGAACTATAGTTCTTGTATCAGGGACGGGTAATTAGGATTATTTTGCATGAAGCTGAAAAGTCAACTCATTTGTGCTGAGGGGAGGGAACTCTGCCAAGTCCTGAGATGTAAACCTGGACCTAGACCTGAGTCTGTGCAGGAGACAGGAGGACAGCCAAGGCTTTTGACTCTACATTCTTCCAGGAATCCAGCCTGTACAGCACCAGGGGGCCTGAGAGCCCATGGAGGCAGAAGGATGCAACAGACAGGGTGACAGCATCCTCACCTAGCCAGGGGCAGGGCAGGGCTCCAATCCCTGTGGGAAATTAGTGTGCAGACTCGGGGCTGATGAAGTCTCTCCTAGGGACTGCTCACCCAAGGTCTCAGGAAAGATGAGAGTAAAATAGGACTGATGTTTTCAGATGGGGCAGGCAGGGCACCTAGGGCTCACCAGACTTACAGTAGAAGAGAATGGAAGTCACTACAGATCCCACTCACCGGTAGAAATGGGCTGCTCTGTACACCAGCTGGGATAGGCTGAAGGACTGAGCAGGACTGAACCAGCAAGCAGACAGGCTTTCTACCCACAACTGGGCCAGGCTGGGATGGACACAACCATGGTGAAAAAGATACCTAGAGGCAAGATGGGCAGCAGCCCAGGTCCATTTCACATCAGTGAGGAAGCACTGCAGCCCTTGTGCCTAGAAACAGCACTTTAATTACAGGCGCTGCTGATGGGCTGAGTCAAGTGTTAAATGATGCATCTGCTGCTGAATAGAAGTCACTCCTGAAGCCTGTACTCTGTTCATTTCTCAAGCACTTACTGAGCATGAACAAGATGTTGGCATCTGAACATGAGCAAGGGGTAAATGTGAACACATCAATCCTCACCATGTGTTAAGGAACCACAGAACATTTCAGACGCTGCTCGTGAGCTGCTGCTTTTCTTTTTTTTTTCTTTTTTGAGACAGAGTCTTGCTCTGTCACCCAGGCTGGAGTGTCATGGTGTGATCTCGGCTCACTGCAACCTCTGCCTCCTGGGTTCAAGCGATTCTCCTGTCTCAGCCTCCCGAGTAGCTGGGATTACAGGCCTGTGCCACCATGCCCAACTAATTTTTATATTCTTAGTAGAGATGGGGCTTTACCATGTTGGCCAGGCTGGTCTTGAACTCCTGACCTCAGGTGATCTACCCACCTTGGCCTCCCAAAATGCTGGGATGAGCACTGCACCCAACTGCTGCTCCTTTACTTTGTATTCAACAAGGGAATCTCTGGTATCTCTGGTTAGGAGTCAAGTTTTACATTGACAACAGCCCTTCTGGGTTTTGTTATTTGTTTCCTTTTTTAAAAAAACCAAGTTTTAGCTCCAAGGCTTTTTAAAAAATATTAAATTCACTGTACATGTTTTTCTAAGTGGATTTTATAATGTATGTAACGTGGATAGTGTTAAGAATGTGTAGCAGGTTTCAGGATTTTTTTTAACTTAGCACTTTGGAAACTATAGAATTAATAAGAACTTTTTGTTTTTTACTTAACACTTGGTGCCATTTTCACATCACCAATATATGATACACAAATGCAGCTGGGGAAGACCCTTCATACTTTCTCATTGTTTCTGTGAATAACATGAGGCAGTCGTCCATTAAGTTGAATAATACATGGACCCATGAAACCAATTTCACACACTTACCTCTACCCATCTTTAGACCCTACCTGCTCAGTAAGTTCGAGCATGGAGTAGAGGATGTGCCTGTGGTGATTCATTTCCTGTGTCAACCTGGCCGGGCATGGGGTGCCCCGATTAAGCATTATTTTGGGGTGTGTCTGAGAGGGTGTTCAGATGAGAGCAGCATTTGAATTGGTGGACTTCATAAAGTAAATGGCACTCCCCAATGTGGGTGGGCATCATCTCATCTGTTGAGAGCCTGCACAGAACAAAAAGCAGGGGAAGGAGGAATTGATCCTTTTTGCTTCCTGCCCACCCACCTGAGCTGGAACAGCTCATCTCATCTCCTGCCCTTAGACTGGGAGCTACATCACCAGCTTCCCTGGTTCTCAGGCCTTCAGACTTCTCCTAAATTATACCAATGGCTTTCCTGGGTCTCCAGCTTGCAGAAGGCACAGCATGGACTTCCCCTCATCTGTAATGAAGTAAGCCAATTCCTAACAATAGGTCTGTGTGTGGGTGTGTGTGTGTAAGCACGTATATGTAAAGGGTTTGTTTTATTGGTTCTGTTTCTCTGGAGAACCCTAATAGGGTGCTCCTGGAGTGACTGATTTCTATTCAACACCAAATGTATCAGATCATCAGCATGGGCAACTTGTTTTAAATTATAATATTTCTTAAGCATGAACCATCAAAAACTAGAAATAAACTCCCTCTGATTACAGCACTGCAACTATAAAATTAAAATAATATTTAAAATAAACACAATCAAAATGGTAAAAAGCCACACAATTTCAAGTTAATATACCTATGTCAACATGGCAGGTGGGGATGTGACTGTACCTGTGACTGCTGAGGCACCTGTGGTCTCGGTCTAGCCTGTGGCATGACCATGTGTGCCATGAGCTATGTGTTTTCCCAACACTTCTCTCCACTCACACCGTGGTAAGTCTTTGCTTATACAACACTTAGGTGATAATCTAGATCCTTCGCATGGAGAGAAATCTCACTGTCTATATCTTAGGTCTACCTCGATTCCTTTTTGCATTGGCATGTGACAAAAATATTAGTCTCTGCTGCTTTGCTATGCCAGGGTCTCTTCACCACAGCTGCCCACAGAGTGCCTATCACTGTCTTTTTAATCAACTTCACAATGGAGCATCTCCCCACTGTCTCTAACTTCAACCCCTCTTCTTTTTAGAGGCAGGGTGCTGCAATGCCTCCGAAAATCAGACTTCGAATGACAGTCCCAGATTGTGCCAGGTTCCAAGAATCCACGTAGAGTTTAGGTTCAAAAACAAGCACCCAAGGCAACAATATTGAAGTCTAAATTACCCTTGAAATTTTCCTAAAGTGCTAATCAAGTATAAGATACATAGCTTTATCTATACAGACCTCTACGGTAATTATTTTGCTCACTTAAGAACCACTGAAACAGACTGCTACAGACTGAATGTTTGCATCCCCTCAAAATGTATATGTTGACAGGCTGGGCAGGGTGGCTCACACTTGTAATTCCAACACTTTGGAAGGTGAAGACTGAAGGATCACTTGAGGCCAGGAGTTCAGACCAGTCCGGCAAATATAGCAAGACCTCATCTCTACAAAAAATTTAAAAATTAGCCAGGTATGGTGGCACATGGCTGTAGTACCAGCTACTCAGGAGGCTGAGGCAGGAGAATCTCTGGAGCCCAGGAGTTTGAGGCAGCAGTGAGCCATGATCGTTCCCACTGCACTCCAGCCTGAGTGGCAGAATGAGACCCAGTCTCTTTATACATATTAAAACATATGTGTGTAATATATATGCAATTTATCACACAGATATTTCGCATATGCAATGCAATTCTGTAAATTCAGTGTTGCACTGAGAATTAATTATCCTTCCATATACATATGGAAATCCTAACCCTTAATGTGATGGTATTTGAAGGTGGGGGCCTTTGAAAGATAATCAGGTCACCTCATGAATGGGATTAGTGCCCTTTTAAAACAAACCTCAGAGAGCTCCCTCACCCCATCTACCATATGAGAACTCAGTGAAGACAGTATTCTATGAACCAGGAAGTGGGCCCTCACCAGACACCAAATCTGCCAGCTCCTTGATTTTGGACTTCCCAGCCTCCAGAACCATGAGACATAAATTTCTATCATTTACAAAAGCCACCCAAGCTATGGTACTTTACTATAGCAGGTCAAACTGACTAAGCCACAGCCTTAAAAAATGATCAAAAGGGAATTTTCTCCATAGAAGTCTGGGTATCTAAACCACCCCACATGTTACACAACTGTAGTCCCTGGGTTGAATGGGACAGCAGTAGAGAATTCTAAAGTGTTCTTGCTTGCCAGAATTTACTCTCTTAGTTTCTAATATTGAGCATCTAAACTTAACCTGTGTTAGTAGATGCAGTCATGTTGTGAAATCTAAATAAGAAAATTGTGGAGTCTCATCCCAGGACAAGTATATAAAGTAAGCTGTTAAATTAAAAGTGCATACAGGCCAGGCGCGGTGGCTCAAGCCTGTAATCCCAGCACTTTGGGAGGCCGAGACGGGCGGATCACAAGGTCAGGAGATCGAGACCATCCTGGCTAACACGGTGAAACCCCGCCTCTACTAAAAAAATACAAAAAACTAGCCAGGCGAGGTGGCGGGCACCTGTAGTCCCAGCTACTCGGGAGGCTAAGGCGTAGCCTTAACCCGGAAGGCGGAGCTTGCAGTGAGCAGAGACCCGGCCACCGCACTCCAGCCTGGGTGACAGAGTGAGACTCCGTCTCAAAAAAAAAAAAAAAAAAAAAAAGTGCATACAATGCAATTCTGTAGATTCAATGTTGCACTGAAAAATTAATTGTCCTTCCTTGTTTAGTCCTATAATTAATTCATCAAAAGGTATTTCCCTAAAATATTTTTGCAAATAAGGTTAATTTTGTTGGAACATCGAATTCTATATGTATTTACTGAAGAAAAAATGAATCTTATTAAAAACCTAGGATAGTATACTGTGCCCAAAATATCAGATTTTCACTGGGCTGAAAATCAGGAGAAATACTTACAGCTCATAAAGGTGTCATATGAGAAGAAGCAAAAGGAATGCTTGGTTATCAAGACAGAGAGGCTGAAATATGATGACAGATCTAGTACCCTAAATCAAACCAAACCACAATCAGAATATCTGGTCTGCATAATTTTCCCAAAAGCATTTCAACATGGTGCATTTGGCTCCCCTTAAAGCAATATAGTCTCTGTACATATTCCATTAAAATAATCAAAATGATTAAGATAACTTAAAAATTGTCTAAATATAAAAATAGCATTTAAAATTAAATAAACACATAAAAATAATCCACATGATTGATTCTGTTAAATGTTTCCCTGGTTGTCCCCACTCACCTCTGGCCTCCTATCACCCAAAGGAATATTTTTTCCTATATTAATTGCCTTTGTTCCTTCTACAGCCACTTGGCTCTGATCACATCACTCCCCACCCCTCTGTTTATCCCACTAAGAAACCTGGAAGTCATTTTCAATGCTTTCCCTCTCCCTTACCTCCATATTTAAGCAATTGCCAAGCCCTGGTAGTTACTCTGGGTAAACCCCAAACTATCCCCTCTTCGCCTGTGCTGCTACATCCAGTTCAGACAATCAGCATCTCCCACCTGCACTATTGAAGCATTCTCCTAATTTTGTATCCACTCTCGCTTCCTGCTGAGCTCTTCTCCACTCAGCAGCCAGAATGACCTTCTGAAAATGCAAATATATCATGAACCTTGACTTGACACTTTTACTTACTGCCCATTTCTCCTGGAATCATGGCTGAATCCCTCCCAACCTGCCAGGCATGTTCCCCATGACCTGGCCCCTGCCACCGTCTCCAGCCTCAGCAGAGGTTGCTCTCCCCCACTCACTGCATCAGGTCTCTGTGGCCTTGCAAGGGCTTCATGCATCCTCAGCCTGGGATGATGCCTGCTCCTCCCCATCCATCTGGCCAACCCCACCACCCTCAATGTCCTTTCATCCTAGGAAGCCTGAACCCCCTACCTCTCTAGACCACTTCCCTTGTTACACCTTCTCGGGACGAGGTAGGCAGAATGACCCCCAATGATGTTCATGCCCTGATCCTTAAAACCTATGGATATGTTACTTTACATGAGAAAAAGGAGTGCAGGTGTGATTCAGCTAAGAGTCTTGAGATGGGGCGCATACCCTGGGTTATCTAGGTGGGCCCAGTGTCATCAAGAGTCCTTAAAAGCAGAGAACCTTCCTCACCTGCAATCAGAAGGTGACGGGAGGACAGAAGACAGGTTAGAGAAGTGACACTGCTGGCTTTGCAGACAGAGAAAGGGGCCATGAGTCAAGGAATGTGGGTGCCTCCAGAAGGGGGAAATGTCAAGGACATGAATTTCCATGTCCTCTAGAAGGAACACAGTCATGGCAACAGCTTGGTGTTAGCCTGGTGAGATCCATGGCAGATCTGACTCATGGAACTGTAAGAAAAAAAAATCAGTGCTGTTTTAAGCCACTAAGTTTGTGGTAATTTGTTATACAGCAATAGGAAACCAGCACATATGGCATCTGTGATATTTGTCATCATTGTAATATTGGTAATTACTGAAATCATGTGATGGTTAAAAAACACAGACCCTGAAGCCAGACAGACTGGGTCAACCTCCCACCATCCCTCACTAGCCAGGCTCCTTGGGACAAGTTAACCTAAGAGACTCACTAAGTTTCCATCTCCTCATCTGTAAGAAGGTGATCATCGTGCTTACCCCCAGGGTTGTATTGAGAATAAAAAGAAATAATATGAGCAAAGTATTTAGCACAGGGGCTGGCACAGAGAGGGCCTTCAGTATAGGTGAGCCCCAATGAGTATTATCATTGTTATTTGTGGGATTGTTTGTTTTCCCCTTGAGGTTATAAGCTCCATGAAGACAGATGCCATGACTTTATTGCTCATGGCTATATTTCCAGGAACAAGCACAGAGTTTATCAGAGCAGGTATTCAAGGAAGAAATGAATGAATGGGTCTACCTGTGAACTACTGACACAGTGTGCCCCACAAAATATGCTAGGCAGCTGCTACCTATGCAGGCATTATGCCAAGTGCTGACCAACAGAAAAGGGGAGGGGAATGTCCCTTATTTTCTATGAGCTTTCAGCAGCCCAGGGTTTCCAAAAGGTGTATACAGGGTGACAGCACAAGACAGCATGGACCAAATGGTACAAGAATGTCAAAGCAGGGGGCACTTCAGAGGTAAGATGAAATGGTCCCATTATCTTGGATGATCTGGGAAGCTTTCCTGGAGGTGTGAGATGTGAGTGGGTCTTTGACTCTACGTGAAGTTTCTATTGGATGGGAACAAAGACGACAAAATATTCTGGGGGTCAGTAAGTGGCATTAGCAAAGGTACTGAGACAGGCAGTTAAAGGTCCTCGAAAGGGTCATTTTGACTTAGATTAAGGATTAATGCCAAGGACTAGGAGACATTAGCCTGCAAGAGTAGTAAGGTTAGTTTTTAGATGGTCCTGGATGCCAGTTAAGGATGACGGATTGCCCCAAAACAGAAAGGAGGGTCAGTGAAGATACCTGATCCAGGACATAACATACTGCAACAAGTCTACAGGGTAATGGCAGCACTGGGCTGGACAAAGAGCTGTCTGTGAAGGTGAATATTGAGTGTCAACTTGATTGGATTGAAGGATGCAAAGTATTGTTCCTGGGTGTGTCTGTGAGGGTGTTGCCAAAGGAGATTAACATTTGAGTCAGTGGGCTGGGAGAGGCAGCCTCACCCTCATTCTGGGTGGGCACCATCTAATCAGCTGCCAGAATGACCAGAATCAAAGCAGGCAGAAGAACATGGAAAGACTAGACTGGCTGAGTCTCCTGGCCTCCATCTTTCTCCCGTGCTGGATGCTTCCTGCCCTCAAACATCAGACTCCAAGTTCTTCAGCTTTAAGACTTGGACTGGCTTCCTTCTTCCTCAGTTTGCAGACGGCCTATTGTGGGACCTCACCCTTGTGACCATGTGAGTCAATACTCCTTAATAAACTTCCCTCTCTATATATAGTTATCCTATTAGTT
The DNA here is from genome assembly GCF_049350105.2 of Macaca mulatta. Classification (NCBI taxonomy): domain Eukaryota; kingdom Metazoa; phylum Chordata; class Mammalia; order Primates; family Cercopithecidae; genus Macaca; species Macaca mulatta. The sequence continues at coordinate 11,582,507 of NC_133408.1, read as the reverse complement.
CTGTCCTTCTAGAGAACCCTAATATGCTGTCCTAACGCATCATGTGTTGATTATACCTTGTTTTAAAAAATTGGAGAACAAAATGATCAGATGCCGATCTTTGTTTTAAAAACCTCTTTTGAATGTGTTGTTCCCGGGTATGATCTGGATGCTTGCCAGGGTGGTCTGGAGACCTCAGTCTGTTTGCTATCCCGGGAAAAATCATGGTCGCCCACTGACTTCCTCTTTTCTCACAAATGGAGGACAAGGTAGCTTTTCTGTTGCAGGTTTCATCGGGACTTATCTCCCTCCCGGGGGTGTTAGCATTTCAGTCTTGTGCTCAGCCATCTTGCAGTATTGAGAGTAAAATACAGGGTAAGTCATATCCTCAATAGTCCTTGCCAAGAACACCAAAATCTTAGCCTGAGGGTGATAACCGTTTCCATCTAAACGTAATACCAGCCTTTCTAAAAAAGGGCAAGCTAGCCAGGTGTGGTGGCTCACGCTTGTAGTCCCAGCACTTCGGGAGGCTGAGGTGGGCAGATCACCTGAGGCCAGGAGTTCAAGACCAGCCTGGGCAATATGGTGAAACCCCATCTCTACTAAAAATACAAAAAATAAGCCGGGCGTGGTGGTGGGCACCTATAATCCCAACTACTCGGGAGGCTGAGGCAAGAGAATTGATTGAACCTGCGAGGTGGAGGCTGCAGTAAGCCAAGATCACACCATTGTACTCCAGCCTGGGAACAGGAGCAAAACTCCGTCTAACAGGGAAAAAAAAAAAAAAAAAAGGCTAGTTTTGTCCCATCAGGGGCTGGCACAGACACAGAGACCAAAGCCCAGCCACCTCCTGGGACTCTCTGCTGTCAAACAGGAAGGTACAGATCTTTCTCCACCCATGCTCTACGATGCCAAACTCTATTATAAAACATTTACTGGAGAAAGGTATCAAACGGGAATTTATTTCTATCACAAATAGCACTCAAATATTTCCCAGATAGTTTCTGCAATCAGTCGTGTGCACCTTTTCGAAGTTTTAAATGTTTCCAAACTTTTTGGAAATGTATAGTAATTGATACAGGACTTTAAGTTTAGTATTACTGTTCATGCCACATTTTCACCTGATTTCCAGTCTTTTGTGGTATTCTTGATTGGTAAGCCATTTGATTTTATCTTTTATTGAGGGCCTTTGAATTTAGCATAATGCTGAAATGATTCATCAATCATAATAAAAGACTTCAAAGGGAAGCAAGCTAAACTTCAGGATTCTGAGGAGTATACCCGACAGTCAACTTCTTGTATTTCAACTTCAGGACAATAAGCCTAGTGGAGGATTTTGCTATAAAGACATAATGAGTATGTTAGTCACATCTAAAAATCATCTGCTGTCCACATGTTCAGATTCATATATGTATATGAATATATATACACACACATATGTGTGTGTGTGCATTTCATCTGACATTCATTTATTCTGTAGCAAGTTATGTTTTAGGCTATTCTTTTCTACAGATCCATTCCCTGAGCATCAGAGGTCACTGGAAAAGAAAAATAAGGTGAATTCTCTTGGGTGGGAGCCATGCTTGGCCAAATCCAGAGAAACTGTGTGGTGCTTAATTCCAGCTTAGTCTATACAGGCCCTAGTTTGAAACAAAGTTGAAATCCCTCAAGCAATTGTTTTCAAATCAACATTTCAGAAATATTTTTCAGTCATACTTACATGAATTCAAAACGTTTTCAAAGTATTGAGTGTTTTGCTGTATTAAATTTGTAAAAAGGCAAAAGATAATTAGTGTGTGTTGATAATGTTAATAGGTATTTTAGAAATGATAGTGAAGTTTAAAAAAGGAACATCAACCAAACATAAAGAACTCTCTTTTCAAAATATCAATTTAAAATACAGGATCTCCCATCGTTTACAATGGACTCAGTAGTGAGGCACACGAACAGCAGTAAAACACATCCCTGAGGCATCCATAAGAAAACAGACAACTAAGCATCCATAATGCTGGCCAGACTGCAATACACAGCAAAATAGAAGTATTGATTCTGTAGCAAGAAATAGAGGCTACAAAGGAAAACGCACTCTGTTCTCGGTAGGCGAATCTGGAAGCTCTGTACATGGTAGTTGCAATTTTCTTTTTTTTTTTTTTTTTAAACACCAGGCTGGAGTGCAGTGGTGCGATCATGGCTCACTACAGCCTCGACCTCCAAGGCTCAAACGATTCTGTCATCTCAGCCTCCCATGTAGCTGAGATTACAGGTGCCCACCACCACATCCGGTTAGTTTTTGTATTTTAGCAGAGTCGGGATTTTGCCATGCTGCCCAGGCTGGTCTCCAACTCCTGGGGTCAAGTGACCCACCCATATTTGATTTCATCTTTTATTGAGGGCCTTTGAATTTAGCACAATGTTGAAATGACTCATCAATCATAACAAAAGACTTTAAAGGGATCCAAGGTAAACTTCAGGATTCTGAAGAGTATACCGGTCAATTTCTTGTATGAGGCTCCATCTCCAGCCTCCTGAAGTGCTGGGATTACAGATGTGAGCCACCAGGCCTGGCCAGTAGTTCTATTTAAATTAGCTGGTAAAAGGTACATAAGATTTCAACAACCAGGGAAGAAGACCTCAGTCAAGAACAACACGGCCATAGACTAAAGGCGTGAGACTGGATGGCACAGCTCTGAGGCAGGGTGTCTGGGGACTGAGAGCACCTGTTGCTAAGGTGATAAATTAAGATCAGATTGTAGGCCGGGCGCAGTGGCTCAAGCCTGTAATCCCAGCACTTTGGGAGGCCGAGACGGGCGGATCACGAGGTCAGGAGATAGAGACCATCCTGGCTAACCCGGTGAAACCCCGTCTCTACTAAAAAATACAAAAAAAAAAACTAGCCGGGCGAGGTGGCGGGAGGCTGAGGCAGGAGAATGGCATAAACCCGGGAGGCGGAGCTTGCAGTGAGCTGAGATCCGGCCACTAAACTCCAGCCTGGGCGACAGAGCGAGACTCCGTCTCAGAAAAAAAAAAAAAAAAAAAGATCAGATTGTAAAGGGCTCCAAATGCCATGCTAGAGAGTTAGAACATTCTCTGCAGGACACGGGTGCGGAGAAGGTTTTGAACAAAGCACTTTAGACAGATGAATCTGAGCGTAACCCTAAAGACAACATGGATGCTGAAGAAAGAGGAGGAAAGATTCTCTAACAAATAAGTGCACTGGCTTACACAAAAAGCAGGTGGGCTTACACCTGGAGGGTAATGATGGAAACAAAAAAGAACAATCAAAATTCAATAGTATGTCAATATCCGGTAACTGACGCCATCTGGAATGAGGGGAAATGATTCAAGACTTTCCAACTGGGACAGGTGGAGAGAGAGGGGTGTAATCTAGGAAGACGGAAAACGCAAGAGGAAATCAGATTCTGAAAACAAGTAATTCCTGATTCCTTTCAAATAAAAGGTGAGGCCTGATGTGAGTCTTAAAGTCTTAAAGTTCACTGGTTAAAAGGAAAACAGTGGGGGAGGGAAGCACAGTCCAGCAGGATGCAAACAGGTGAGCAAAGCCACAGGTTAGAACATGGAAGCGATCGAGGAAGGCAAGAAAAGGGGACTGGGGCATAAAGCTGGGTCACGTGCTAGGACCAGTGAGGGGGTGACCATGAAAAAGCAATAATAAGATTGGTGACCACTCAGACGTAGAGGATAGAGGTGTGGGGGCAGAGTGGACCGAGAAAGTCTCTCAGGTTTCAAGCTTAAGTGACTCTGGGGCTTTTGTGCCCACATTTGAAATGGAAAATAGATGTGAACAATCAAGGAAAAATGACTGATACTGAGTTTAAGGCACCTGAGAGACAGGAGGGCTCATTGCCTCCCAGAGACAGGTGCAGCACCAAACCTGGGGAAAGGAAGACCCAGTTTAAAGATAAAAGGGTTGTTACCCTTCAGATAGCAAATAAAACCATGCGTGTAGGTGGTATCGCTTTGAAAAAGGAAAGAGAAGGAAAGCCCACAGTGTCTCTCTACAGACAAGACAACCAAAGACTAAACACCATTTAGATTAAAAGAAAAGAAATAATCTTACAGTAGTGTTGTAAAGAGATATTAATATCAAAAGACTAAATAGAACTAACATCAACAGCAATTTACAGCCTTATTCATTAGCATGCTGCTTATTGTTCCACTGACAATTTTAATCACCTGGTTAAGCAAAATCTTTATCTTTTTTTTTTTTTTTTTTTTTTTTGAGACAGAGTCTCACTATGTACCCAGGCTGGAGAGCTGTGGCGCGATCTCAGCTCACCGCCTCCCAGGTTCAAGCAATTCTCCTGCTTCAGCCTCCTGAGTAGCTGGGATTACAGGTATGCACCACCATGCCCAGCTAATTTTTGTATTTTTAGTAGAGACGAGTTTTCACCATGTTGGCCAGGCTGGTCTCGAACTTCTGACCTCAGGTGATCCACCTGCCTTGGCCTCCCAAAGTTCTGGGGTTACAGGTGTGAGCCACCACACCCAGCCAATCTTTGCCTTTCATTAAAGTCATCAATTTCCCGCCATCAATGAAAATGTATTTTGATGACCACATGGATATCAGAAGTGATGCATCCTGCTTTCTGTCCCCATGTTCCAGTGCAATCAATGCTTTACACATCGAACATTCCAGTGGAGAACGGTGACTTGAGTGGCAACACCACTCGTAGAACAAATTAGAACAAATTAGAAAATGTTCATCTAATGCTCTATCCAAAGATAAGCAAGGTCTTGATCCTACAATTCTGTTAAATCAAGTTTAAGAGTGTAGGTATCCTTTATTAGCAAAATCCTTACCTTTGGAAAATGCTTTTTTTGTTTGTTTGTTTGTTTTTTACAGAGCTGGTGAAATATACCAGGCTAACTTCTTGTCACCAGGATTCATCCATAAAACTTTTGTGGGTTCCCCCTGAGCAGCCCTTGGAGCTCTCTTCTTGACTCTCATAAATGTAGAAAATGTTCTCATTTATGAGTGAGAACATGCAGTGTTTGGTTTTCTGTTCCTGTGTTAGTTTGCCGAGGATGACATATATACCATGGAATACTACATTCCACAGTCCCTGCAAAGCACATGATCTCATTCCTTTTTATGGCAGCACAGTAGTCCATGTGTATATGTACCACATTTTCTTTATCCTGTCTATCACTGATGGGCATTTGGGTTGGTTCCATGTCTTTGCTATTACGAATAGTGCTGCAATGAGAGCATCAGGACAAATAGCTAATGCATGTGGGGCTTATAACCTAGGTGATGGGCTGATAGGTACAGCAAACCACCAACCATGGCACTCATACACCTGTGTAACAAACCTGCATGTTCTGCACATGTACCTCAGAACTTAAAGTAAAATAAGAGAAAGAAAATGATAAAAGAAAAAATTAAAAAAAGAGGCAGGGCACAGTGGTTCATGCCTGTAATCCCAGCACTTTGGGAGGCCGAGGCAAGTAGATCACGAGGTCAAGAGCTCAAGACCAGCCTGGCCAATATGGTGAAAGCCCGTCTCTACTAAAAATACAAAAACTAGCCAGGTGTGGTGGTGGGTGCCTGTAATCCCAACTACTCGGGAGGCTGAGGCAGGAGAATCACTTGAACCCGGGAGGCGAAGGTTGCAGTGAGCCAAGACCGTGGCATTGCACTCCAGCCTGGACGACAGAGTGAGACTCTACCTCAAAAAAAAAAAAAAAAAAAAAAAAAAAACAGAAAAAGAAAGTGAATGACACTGCCTTAAATGGATGCTCTCTGAGGAGTCGAAACCACATTTAGCAGAAGCCTGAGAAATGCAGCACCTCAGTCAACTCCAAGAAGCACAGCAGCCTGACAAGACCTGCCAGGAGCTCTTCCTCCTGAAGCTCCACGCAACAATGCAGAGCTAGAAACTTTTGGTCTTCAATTATCAAATGGAGCAACCAGTGTAACTAAAGTCAAATAACCTCACGGGCATGCTGACCACCCTTTGTGAAAGACACGCCCAATGGTCCAGACCAGTCACACTGATGGGGCTCAAAGGCAGGCAAGGGTCCCAGCCTGGATGAACCGTTCACACTGGGCGAGAGCGGCTCACTCACGGCTTCCCACCCCAAGTTTTCTACTTCCTCTCTCTCTCTGCCTGCTGCCCCCCCCAACCCACCCCGGTCCCCAGGGAGGCTGTGTCCTTCTTTCATTTCTTGGGTCAGGTTTCGGGCTGACATGTGGTAATTGATTCCGTGGCTGGTTAGACGGGTGTTAAGTGGGAGGGATGAAGTTTCACTGAAAACAAATAGCACTTCATGGTTCTGACCTTTCCTCTTGGAAGCTTTTGTTGTGGTCGACTCTAGGCTGTGCAGTTCAAACCTGTGTGAGCTAGTTGTGTCTATGTCGGCAGTTCCCCAGTTCACCTTCACCAGCTCCCAGTGTGCAGTGACAGCCAGATTGTCTCATTGTCACTTCTGGCATGATGACAGCCCAGCGTCAGGTGGAGGCAACGATTCACACCTGAGAATTAGTGTCCCAGGGACTGAGACGACTGAGTATGGCCTGAGCCTTCAGAATAGCACAACTTCATGGAAGAGACTTGCATTCAAACAAACAAAAAAAAAAAACCAACAACAATCCCATCAAAAAGTGGGCTAGGGACATGAATAGACAATTCTCAAAAGAAGATATACAAATGGCCAACAAGCATATGAAAAAATGCTCAACATCACTAACGATCAGGGAAATGCAAATCAAAACCACAATGCAATACCACCTTATTCCTGCAAGAATGGCCATAATCAAAAAATCAAAAAATAATAGATGTTGGCGAGGATGCAGTGAAAAGGGAACACTTTTACGCTGTTGGTGAGAATGTAAACCAGTACAACCACTATGGAAAACAGTGTAGAGATACCTTAAAGAACTAAAAGTAGATCTACTGTTTGATCCAGCAATCCCACTACTAGAAATCTACCCAGAGGAAAATAAGTCATTATACAAAAAGGATACTTGCACATGCATGTTTATAGCAGCACAATTGTAATTGCAAAAATATGGAACCACCCATCAATCAATGAGTGGATAAAGAAAATGTAGTGTGTATATACATATACATATATGTATATATATGTGTGTGCATATATATGTGTGTGTGCATATATATGATGGAATACTACTCAGCCATAAAAAGGAACAAAATAATGACATTTGCAGCAACCTGGATGGAATTGGAGACTATTATTTTAAGTGAAGTAATTCAGGAATGGAAAACCAAACATTGTATGTCCTCGCTGATGTGTGGGAGCTAAGCTATGGGGATGCAAAGGCATAAGAATGATACATTGAACTTTGTGAACTTGGGGGAAAGGATGAGGGGTGGCAAGGGATAAAAGATTACACACTGAGTACAGTGTACACTGCTCAGGTGATGGGTGCACCAAAATCTCAGAAATCACTGCTAAAGTACTTATTCATGTAACCAAACACCACCTGTTCCCCAAAAACCTATTAAAATAAAAAAAAATTTTAAAAAGGACTTGCATTCAAGAAATAAGATGGATAAATCTTGGATAATACACTTGGTCCAAGTGCGACTTCCAGTTTATGGCACAATTTCAGTTCCAGCCACCCAAAGGAGGCATCAGCACTAAGCTTTACCCACATGAAGTTCAAGGTTCCCCCAGTGAAACCTTTGGGTTACAGTCATGCATGTTCTCTGCATTCTCCACATCCTCCTTCAGAACTAAAGGATGCCTTTCCCCAGGGCTGAGAGGGATGTCAGTGGCAGCTTTCAGCTGTCTATCCTCTGCAGATGCTGCCTTTGGCTGAAGGCAGCCACCTTACCCAGGATTACACCCTCTTCCTGTGACAGCCAGTGTCCAATAAGCCATGGACCAGGAGCACGATGGTCTGAGCTTCTGGCCCCAGCTCAGCGTGACTCTGAAGGCCATGCTAGCTTCCCATAGGATGACAGTGGCACTATCCAGTTCTTACCTGTCACCTCCTGCTTCTTTTCTCCTTGATCACAGGAGTGCCCCCACCCAAACTTCCAGCAGTCCAGTCTCCCCCAGGGGTCTGCCTCCTGGAAATCCAGGTTAGGATTTTGCAGCCACATCACCCACTCCCTAGCCAGCGATGAGGACCCCATCACATAGCCCCTCACTCAAAGTAGCAGTGGACATTTTGGGAGGCCAAGGTGAGAAGATCACTTGAGGCCAGGAGTTCAAGACCAGCCGGAGCAACATAGTAACATGCTATCTCGACAAAAAAAACTTTAAAATTAGCCACATGTGGTGGCACATGATGTCTGTAGTCCCAACTACTTGCTGAGGCAGGGGGACCGCTTGAGCCCGGTGGTTCAAGGTTGTATTAAACTGTGATTGTGCCACTGCACTCTAGACTGGGTGAGATCTTATCTCTAAAATAAATAAAACTAAATTAAAAAGTAACAGCGGAATTGTTAAGACTTTCACCAGAGTGAACTGGGGGAGGGTTACCAGGGACAGGAGATGCAGGAGCCTGTGCTGAGTTGAGCATCAGCTGTTTGAGAAATACATATAGGAAAGAGGAGCAATAAAGTCAGTGAGATTGCCTGGCTGTTGCTGAGAACAAGTGATGTTTGGGAGACTGACAAGAAAAGGTTGAGGACACTGACCATGAATTAAAGGATATGAGTGAAAGCCAGGGCCCTACTGGCCAGCATCTGAAGGGACTCTCTTACTCACACTCAAGAGGCAGAAAAAGCTAAGGATGGGGTTTAGAACTTAGTTACAAAAACAGCAGAGTGTCACAGAATTTTAACCACCAACTAGACAAGTCTGCTATGACCAAAATCAGAGCTCCCACTGGGAAGGAATGATACCTTGATATAGGGGACCTTGAATCCCTAGAACACCTGAACTCTCTGAGGCTCCAGAATAGGCTTCCCCAGGGGAGGGCTCGCACCTCCCTCTGCTGGAAGACACTCTGCAGGGACCTCTGCCTGCAAGATAGCACATACCCAGGATCTGTCCCTTCTTCCTCTTCTATCTCTGCCCACAAGACATTCTACACCCAAGATCAATCTCCTCTTCCTCTTCTGGCCCCCAGGCCAATGTCAAGAGGATAGACCCTGAAGGATCTGTAAGCCCCACAAATGTGCTGGTGGGAGCCAGGAGAGGGTGTCGGGACTTGGTCCTCAGGGCTCTAGGTCAAGGGGGTAGAACACAAAGTCAGATAAGGAAGAGTTTATTAACACTGGAACATTCTCTCGTGATATATGATGTAATACCTGCATTCGTCTGCTAGGGCTGCCGCAACAAACTACCACAGACTATGGGCTTAAAACAATAGACATGTATTGTCTCATGGTCCTGGAAGCTAGATGTCTGAGATGAAGATTATTAGTCAGGGTTCTCCAGAGAAACAGAACCAACAAAGATAGACAGACAGACAGATAATATATATAGTTGATAAATAATAGGTTAGATAGATAATAGATGATAGATAAGTAGATAGATAGATAATAGAGATAAGATAGGTGGTAGATAGACAATAGATGATAAACAGATAATAGATGATAGATAATAATAGAGATAGATTAGATAGACAATAGAATAGATAGATAATAGATGACAATAGAGATGATAAATAGACAGCAGATAGATGATAGAGATAGATTAGACAGATAGATAATAGAGAGAGAGAGAGACAGACAGACAGACAATCAATGAAGACATTTATTTGGGGGAAAGCTCACATGATTATGGAGGCTGAGAAGTGCCACAGTCTGCTGTCTGCAAGCTGGAGACCCAGGAGTGTTTTTGGTGTAACTCAGTCCAAATCGAAAGGTCTGAGAACCAGGGTATGTACTGGTGTTAAGTCCCCAAGTTCAAAGGATTGAGATCCAGTAGGTTTGAGGTCCAAGGTCAGGAGAAGATGGATATCCCAAGGTCTGAGAACCAGGGTATGTGCTGGTGTTAAGTCCCCAGGTTCAAAGGATTGAGATCCAGTAGGTTTGATGTCCAAGGTCAGGAGAAGATGGATATCCCAAGGTCTGAGAACCAGGGTATGTGCTGGTGTTAAGTCCCCAAGTTCAAAGGATTGAGATCCAGTAGGTTTGATGTCCAAGGTCAGGAGAAGATGGATATCTCAGCTCAAGAAGAGGGAGAGAATTCCCCCTTCTTCTGGCTTTTCGTTCTCCTCAGCCCCCCAGTGCCTTCCCAGTGGGATGCTGCCTGCTTACCACTGAGGGCAGATCTTTTTTTACTAGTCTCCTGATTCAAATGCTGATCTCTTCCACAAACAACCTCACAGGCACACCCAGAAATAACATATTACCAGATATCTGGACATCCCTCAGCCCAGGTCAATTGGGCTATAACTAACCATCACAGAAGGCAGGGTTGGTTGGTATTTTTCTTTTTTTTTTTTTTTTTTTTTTTTTTTTGGAGAAGGAGTCTCACTCTATCGCCCCCAGGCTGGAGCGCACTGGTGCAATTTCGGCTCACTCCAACCCCTCCTCCCAGGTTCAAGGGATTCTGCCTCAGCTTCCCGAGTACCTGGGATTACAGGCATGTACCACCACACCCAGCTAATTTTTGTATTTTTAGTAGAGATGGGGTTTCAGCCTGATGGCCAGCCTGGTCTCTGGTCTCGAACTCCTGACCTCAGATGATCCACCCACCCTGGCTGCCCAAAGTGCTGGGATTTCAGGCGTGAGCCACCACACCTGGCCAGGGTTGGTGTTGTCTGAGGCTTCTCTGATTTAGAGGTGGCCACCTTCTCCCTGTGTCCTCACATGGTCATCCCCCATTCCCCTGTAACTGTGTCCAAATTTTTTCTTCTTATAAGGACATCAGTCATTGGATTAGAGCCCTCTCATATGACTTCATTTAACCTTAAGTACCTCTTTAAAGACCTATCTCCAAATATAGTCACACTCTGAGCTACTGAAGGTTAGGACTTCAATATATAAATGGAGGTTGAGGATGGGAGAGGACACAATATCTCAACAAAAATTATAAGGTGGTATCAGCATGATGCTGGGATGGTTCTTGGAAGCCTGGAGCAAGCAATAGCCATACTAAGTGAAATAGGAATGCCAGAATTATCATGGCAGACACAGGGGAAAAGTCAAAACACTCTGAGTGGACAGCTACAGTGGTCACACCTCTTAAGGCCAGAAAACGTACCAGAGGCTGTTCTGTGGGAGGGTCCAGCGGATATGTCACTTACCAAAGTACAAAGAAGTGTGCCAATAAGAGGTGCCAGGATTACTGAAAACCTCAGTGGTTGCCATTCTCTGTGGGCCAGGAATGATGGTAGGAGACATCTAACAATGGGGGTGGTAGGATCTCCAAATATCAGAAACCAGGCATCTATGGACAGCTATCAGAAGCCAGACAGACAATAATCCTGACTGTCAAGGTCAGAGTGCCACCCTCTGTGGGTCATCAGGCATAGTTAAGAAAAAATTGTTAGAGAATAACATCCCTTAGAGGCCAGGCAGAGCAGCAACCCAAGTATCACTCAATCTACAGCATCAGAAGAATTCACGTTTGGTGGTCAGGAAGCTGAAGACCAATGGCCCAATAATAACTCAGGGCTCTCAGCCTAGTTTCCAGATCTGAATGAATTTCAGACCCAGAATGGTCGACATTGATACACAGAGACATGAAGCACCCTCGTGGCCTCCCTGTTATATGCCTCCCAGGTAGTAACAACCAGAACCAGTTCTGGTTCATAGTAGGGCACTGGAGCACTGCCTAGTGGAGCTGTGAGAAGAGGGTCACCATCCTCCAGGCCCCAGAATGGTAGATCTACCAACAACTTGCACCATGCGCCTGGAAAAGCAGTGGACATTCAACACCAGCCCATGAAAGCAGTCGGGAGGGAGGCTGTACCCTGCAAAGAGGAGCAGAGCTGCCCAAGACCATGGGAACCCACCTCTTGCATCAGTGTGACCTGGCTTTGAGACATGGAGTCAAAGGAAATCATTTTGGAGCTTTAAGATTTGACTGCCCTGCTGGATTTCAGACTTGCATGGGGCCCAGAGCCCCTTGGTTTTGGCTAATTTCTCCCATTTGGAATGGCTGTATTTCTCCAATTCCTGTACTCCCATTGTATCTAGGAAGTAACTAACTTATTTTTGATTTTACAGGCTCATAGGCAGAAGGGACTTGCCTTATCTCAGAAGAGATTTTGGACTTGGACTTTTGGGTTAATGCTGGTGTGAGTTAAGACTTTGGGGGACTGTTGGGAAGGCATGATTGGTTTTGAAATGTGAGGACATGAGATTTGGGAGGGGCCAGGGCAGAATGACATGGTTTGGTTCTGTGACCCCACTCAAATCTCACCTTGAATTGCAATAATCCCCCCACATCAAGGGTGAGACCAGATGGAGATAATTGAATCATGGGGGTGGTTGCCCCTATACTGTTCTCGTAATAGTGAGTGAGTTCTCAAGATATCTGATGGTTTTACAAGCATCTGGCATTTCCCCCAATGGCACTTCTTCTCTTGCTTGCCACCACGTAAAATGTGCCTTTCGCCTTTCACCATGATTGTGCGGCCTCCCCAGCCGTGTGGAACTGTGAGTCCATTAAACCTCTTTTCCTTTATAAATTACCCAGTCTCGGGTATGTCTTTATCAGCAGCATGAAAACGGACTAATAGAGGGTGTCTGCAACTCTCCACCTCCACAGATTTCTTAGTGTGTAAGATAAGAGCTATCAGTGAGAAAGGCCAAGGGAAAGTTTCTAAAACTGTCCACCCCAGCCAAAATAGTAAATCAAAAATAATAGTACATTCTGGGGTAGGGGTTAGGGGAGGTTTGGATCTTAAAGCTTAGAACTATCCTTAAAGACCTTAAGGATGCAGGGGTATGCCCCCTCTCATATCACCATTTAATTAATTTGGTCCCTGCAGAAACCAGACAGGTCCTGGAGGATAAAAGACTCCTGTAAATTCAAACAAGTAGCAGCCCACAGCTGGCTCTGAAGCTTCCTTGCCATATGTTGTATCTTCACTATAAGCACAGGCCCCAGGTACACATTGTGCAGCCTTTGATCTGGGGACTGTGTTCTTTTCATCTCTATCAAAAAGGAGGATCAGAAACAGTTCACAGCCACTCAGAACAGACAACAGTATTGACTTACAGCACTGACCCAGGGCTATGTTAACTCTCCCCACCATGTCATCATATCGTCTGAGGACACCTGGGCCAGCTGGACCTCCGCAGAACATCACCGTGGTGATGACACTTGTAAACCAGACCCAGTGAACAAGAAGTGGCAAGTGTGCTGGGACCTTTGTAAGTCAGACTCATGCAATAAAGAAATAGGCAGGAAAAATTCTATGAAGCTTCAAGGTCCTGCCACATTAGTATACTTTTAAAAGTCCAGGGTCTGCAGCATGCCAAGACATCTTGGCCAAAGTAAAGAACAAATTCTATATCTTACTCCTCCTAAAACAATGAATGTAACACAACACTCTTTGGATTCTGGAAATATTAATTCCACAATTGGGAATATTGATCACACTCACATAGGAAGGGACCCAAAAAGGCTGCCAGTTTTGAATGGGAACCAAAACAACAAAAGGTCCAAGCTGCAAGGCAACTAGCCCCATAGCTTGGCCACAGGACCCAGAAGTTCCTAACGCATTAGAGGTAGTGATGATGGAAAAAGATACCCTGTCATGTTTGGCAGTCCACATTGGCAAATCACAACTCAAATACTTAAGAGTTCTAGAGCAACACTGTGCCAACTATAGCAAGAACAATATAACTTTGGAAGGAACAGCTCCTAGCATGCTGTTGGGCCCTGGAAGACACGGCATACCTGACCATGGGACACCAAGTATCAGTCATTCATGTTGAGCCAGGTCCTGTCACACCCACAAAGCCACACAGCTGGGCAAGTGCAGCAGTAATTGATGGAAAGAAGGAAGTGGTATATCTAGATCAAGGGCATAGCAAGCTATGTAAGCAGGTAGCTCAGACTCCATATTATTCATCACTATTGCATCAATGCCTCTCTTGAGCTCACACCTATGGCCACATGGGAGGTCCCTTATGAACAGCCCATGGAGGAGGAAAATACCCAAGATTAAATCAGTAAGTCAGAGAATTATTGACCCATAAGTCAGCTGAGTTTGACGATACAAGTCAAAAATAGCCAGTGGCTGCGTACTGCCTCATTCAGGAGCTGGCCTTGAATGACAGTGGTGGGAGGAAATCCAGGGGACAGAGCTTTCGGCTGTGCACACTACATATTGAAGGGGAATTAGAAATTGCTAGTGTGTAAATATTGTTAGCTTCACACACTTCGACTGAACTTGGGTAGACAACAATATCCCCAAATCTAGCTGAGCCTTAGAGTCAACTGAGAAGCTTTTGAAGAAAGTGCGTGCCTAAGCCCTACCCCCAAATGACTGCAATAGATGTTCCAGGTATAGAGCTCAGAAACTAACATCTTAAGTAAGATCCTTAGGTGATTGTGATTTTGCTGGTCCTTGGACTGGTATTAGGAAACGTTTGTCTAAGCGATTAGCAATGCCATAACAAAAACTAAAACATTAATAATAAATGCAAACACATATAACACTACGTGCTTAATATATACTTTTTAATCCTCACAACCACTTCAGGAGGTATGTATTATCATTAATCCCATTGCAGATGAGAAAATTGAAGTTAAGTGACTTACCCAAGGTCACAGAGCAAGTGAATAACAGAGCCAGTGTTTTAACTTTGTCTTACTCTAGAGTCTTTCTGCTTAACCATAATGCCGTAATGGAAAAGGCAGTCAATAAAGGAGAAGGGAGCTGAAATATCTGTAATCCAAAAAGCACATACAGTATATAGGGCCAATTTCTGCATTTACCTAAAATGAAGACAAAATGTTTTTCCAAATAATTTAACTTCAATATCTGAATCCATTTACAGTAGCACGTGAGCACCACCTAGTGGCTCTGTAGGGCTCTGTAGGGCTGCTTGAAGTGATCTCTTAAGTGCTCTCTTAAGTAGAATCAGCTCAGAACAGAGAAGTTATTAAAATTTAGTAGACGCAAGCTTCCAATTCCAGAAGGACAAATTCTGTGACTTCAAAAATGTTTACAAACATAGTGAGACAATACATATTAGGGAAAAGATAAAAACAGGTGAAGTAAAAAATAGTAATAGAACTGATTACATAGTAGAGGTTTTTTTAGTGAAAACACAAGAAAACACGAAAGAGAAAACGTCATATGCAAATCATTTTTAAGTTTAAATTCTGATAATGAATTTACTTCAGGTATACACTAAAAACTTTTTTTTTCTTTTGAGACAGGGTCTCGCTCTGTCACCCAGGCTGGAGTGCAGTGGCACAATCTTGACTCACTGCAACCTAAAAGTGATTCTCGTGCCTCAGCCTCCTAAGCAGCTGGGACTACAGGTGTGCACCACCATGCCCAGCTAATTTTTTTTTTTTTTTTTGTAGAGACAGGGTTTTTGCCAAGTTGCCCAGGCTGGTCTCAAACTCCTGGGCTCAAGTAATCCACATGCCTAGCCTCCTCCCAAAGTGCTGGTAAAAACCTTTTGACTCCTCACCTTTTCTAGGAGTGATCCTAATTCAGCATCTTCTTCCCGACCAGGCATTAAGACACCATCTGCTCCTGCCTCTCTCCCACGAGACCTCAAGGCAACCCAACGAGATAAAAAGGGCTGGAGATTTAGGGATCCACTTCCTGTCTTCCGTCTGATTTCTGTGAGGTTCACTTTCTCTAAAGAACTATTGAATCCAAATATACAGAGCCAAGGCAGAGCAATCTCAGCAACAGGCAGCATCAGTTCTGAGTACGCACCATGGGGGCCAATCTGGGAGGTGAGACGCAAGGGCTGGAAAGAAAGTAGCAAGGGCCAAGAGCAAGAGATGATGCTGAGGTCCCAGGAATCTAATTTAGAGCCAATGCCAGGACACAGCAGAGTGAGAAGACAGAGTATGGTTCCATGAACAGAGCCTGGTCTCCATAGCCTCTGGTGAGGTGATCTTTCCAGGGACTAGAAAGCATCAGTGCTTCTTGAGGGTTTTTTTGTTTTTTGGATTTTTTGTTGTTTTTTGAGACAGGGTCTCACTCTATCTCCCAGGCTGGAGTGCAGTGGCACAATCTCGGCTCACTGCAGTCTCCACCTCCTGAGTTCAAGCCATTCTACTGCCTCAGCCTCCCAAGTAGTTGAGCCCACAGGGATGCCCCACCACATCTGGCTAATTTTTGTATTTTTATCAGAGACAGGGTTTTGCCATGTTGGCCAGACTGGTCTTGAACTCCTGACCTCAGGTGATCCATCCGCCTCGGCCTCCCAAAGTGCTGGGATTATAGGTGTGAGCCATTGCACCTGGCCATCAGCGTTTCAGATGGCCTATCATGGGACTCTGCAACCTCCAAGTGAGCCAATTCCCCTAATAAATCCCCTCTCATATATCTCTATGGATAGATAGGTAGATAATTGATAGATGAGAGACAAGAGAGAATAGGATAAATAAGATAGAGAGGCAGACAGATAGATACAATAGATAAATAGATGGATGGATGGATGGATAGATGGATAGATGCACCAGAGGCAACTGTGGGCTGCTACTTGTTTGAGCTTGCAGGAGTCTATCATCCTCCAGGACCTGTCTGGTTTCTGCCGGGACTAAACTAATTAAATGGTGATATGACAGGGGCCATATTCCTGTATCCTATAGGTCTTTAAGGATAGTTCTAAGCTTCAAGATCCAAAAGATAGATTGATAGATGGATAGGTAGATGAATGGCTAGATGGGTGGATAGATAAAGATAGATAGGTAGGTAGATAGATCCATCTTTCTAGAGAACTCTGATTAAAACCAATACTTTATAAGAATCCTTTATAAAATGTAGCTAGTGATCTTGGACAACCCTCTAAAGTAAGAAGGTCATGAGTCTTCTCTGCAAACAGGTTTTGACAGTGAGAAGGAAAAGTAAATAGTGACACCTGGACTCCTGGAAAGGAAAAGAAAACTCGTTTGTAGCAATGAAGTTGCTAAAAGAAGCAACTAGAAAACAAGCTACTCCATCTTCAGATCTTTGCTTGGTAAAGCCTCTACTTTCAGGTGAGTGGGGTGGCTTTCCTGATGAGAATCAAGAAGGCCGGGCTCTCTCTCTGGGAAGCTCCCAGCTTCATGATCCTGTGGCAGAAGAAACCCAAGTCTGGAAGAATCCAGGACCTCATCTGAGCCTTTCTCTCCAGCATCAGAAGAAAATCCACAATTGCCTAACAAGCGCGCATTCCAAACACACACCCAGTTAATGAAAACTACACACACAAGAGAGATAGGTTCCACCTGCCCGTGACAATCTGGAGTAGAAAAACCAGATGGAAAACAGCCTCAGGACTTTATTCTGAATACGTACATCTAAGGGGGAATTGAGTTTCTCAAAACTAAAGGCTTTCTGTTTACAAACATGCTGTTTTTGCCAAAGAGAATTCTTTCTTTTAGGTGCTTTGGGAAAACTGCAGAGTCCTCGGGTTTGGGGCCAAAGACGCCCAAATGTTGCAATCCTAAACCTTTGGCAGCGACAAAAACATGTTGGCAAGTGGAAAGTTTTCAGCGTGGGGCTTTTCGTGTTGTTTTGTTTGAGTGTGTGTTTGTTTACTTGCTTGGTGCCAAAGGGTTTCCTCCATATCTTCCCAGAACCCGAGAGCATGTTGGTGCTCCACTTGAGATGTTGGCCCCAAACCACGTGCACTCCTGTTGTACATCCTGTATAGTTTCAGGCCCCCCAAAAACAGCCTTTGAGTTCAGAGAGACACTCTTTCCTACCTTCAAACCCTAAGTGAAGCCTCGGACAATCAGAGGGGATGACACGAAGCATTTGGCCTCCATGGCTGTGGATTTCATGAGGGCTGAATTTCTGAATTTTGGTCTCTGATCAACCCACAGTTCTGTTGCTCCCTCTATCTCACCCTAACAGGCCACATTTCTATCTCTTTCCATCTCTCCGGCTACTACCTGTGCTGGAGTAGCCATCTGATTTATGAACTATGGCTTCCCACCTGTTACCACTAGACATTCAAAGATCGGCCCAGCAGAATGTGGACACAAAGAGCACGGAATTCCAAGATAGATCTTTACATTGTAACAGGGCAGGGATGATCATCTTGAAAATCAAGGCTTTTGATTAACAAGACTTGGGTCTTTTGTAACTCAGGAGGCTAAGCCTTGTCCTGGGGTATAAAGTTCTGGCCATGAGAGAATAGAGGAGGGTCTAAGTGCCCCACCCAGACCCTGAACAGGCCAAAGAGGGAGGAAAGGCTGGGGAGAGGACCTGAGCTGGATGCAGGACCGAGAGGGTCAACATGGAGAGCGCCAGTCAGTGCTCAACCCTGTCTGTCACCACCTCCAAATGGGGAGCTGAGAGGGTACAGAAGCTGTACCCCCATTCAGTACTGCAGATGGTCCAGGTAGCCAAGATGGCCCCTTGAGCTCAGGGCTGTTAGTCTCGCCTGCTACCAGCGCTGCATGAGGCCCATCCCACCTGTGTGTGTGTGCCCCATTCAGCACCTCGCACCCAGGAAACTGACAACTGAGGGCCACTGCCTCTCTCCCCTCCTGCCCTAGCTCCCCCTACTCCAACCCAGGCCCCCTTCCTAACTGGCTTTTCATGAGAGCTGCACCTTCTGAGTCATCAGAGATTCTCGGCATCAGCTTTGCAGTCTCTATCCCCTCTGAGGCTCATCGATGGTCAGATGCTGAGTCTGGTACCTTTTCCATCCACCTCTGGTACTACTGCCTGGCTCAAGAATCTCATTTTATGTCTCTAAATGGAAACAATTTAATGTTCCCCTAATTGATACCTCACTCTCAGTCTCCCCACATGAATCCTCATATCTACTCTGGCTCCTGTTTCTGTCTGCTGGCCCTTTCCCTCTCTATTCTTCCTCCTCCTTTCCCATTTTCATATGTGTCACCAGCCCCATGTAGTGCCAGACAGTCTATATTTTTTCACTGTCTCAAATGCAAGGGTGATAGTCTCACTCCTTCAAGCCTTCACAGATGTTCTCTCTGCCTAGAACACATTAACCCCTTTTCTCCTTCTCATCTTTCAGATGTCCTGGGTGCCACTTCCTCCAGGAAGGCCATGATGCTTTCACCAATGGTGGCAGAAGCACTGATTCCCATGGGCTGAAACTATAAGGAAACATATTCATGTCATTTAACAGGAGCCCAGAGGCAGTGTGGGCATCAGTGGTACCACACCATCATCAAGGACCCTGTCTCTTTCCCTCTTGTTTGTCATCCCCAGTGCTGGCTCCATCTTCAAGCTGTAGTAAGATGTCTGTGCCGGTTCTAGACACCACATTCAGACACTCTGCTATCTGGAGGGTGAAGGGAGTTTCTCTTTCTGTACCTGCTATCAGGCATGAGGAGACATTTCCAAGACAATGCCCTCTTTCGTCCCCCTAACCAGAACTCCCTTTACATTTCATTGGCCAAAATTGAGTTCACATGTCACTCCGCCAACCACTGGCGATAGAAGTGGCAATAATCTTGTGAATAATTCGCTGTTGGGCCACCTCTCAGGCTGAGTGGGCTCAGCTTTCCCCAAGGCGCTGGCTGTGCTGAAAGTGTGGGGATCTGATCAAAACCCAGATTCTGGCTCACACCTGGAATCCCAGTGCTTTGGGAGGGTGAGGTGAGAGGATGGCTTGAGGCCAGGAGTTTGAGAGCAGCCTGGGCAACATAGCAAGACCCTACCTCTACCAAAAAAAAAAAAATGCTTTTTAAATAACCCAGATTCTATTTGGAGAGAATTAGAAGGCAACAGGCCAGCCCGCAGCATTTGTTCTCCCTTGCATCCGGCTCTAAGTTCCTTTCACAGCCTCCTCTTCCTCCTGCATACTCTAACCTAAAGGTGAGAGTGCACCACCCCCACCACTGCCCCCTTCTCCCCACCATCTCTTCACACTGAAACTCCATCTCGTAAAGCCCAACCTTGAAGGCCAATTCCAAAATGAACCTTTTCTGATCCTTCCACCCACACATACTTGTCCTGAGTATGTAGACTGATGCTCTCCAATGACACCACCAAGCACCCTTTCCTACTGTTTTCTGAATATCTGGCTTCTTTGGAAGTTCCTTAACAGCCAAGCTGATGTGACTGACAGCTGCACTTCCTCTTGCATCTAGTCCCCAATTCGCACATGTTGGGTGTTGTGATAGCTAATACTGTGTGTCAACTTAATGGGACTGAAACATGCAAAGTATCATTCCTGGGTGTGTCTGTGAGGGTGTTGCCAAAGGAGATTAACATTTGAGTCAGTGGACTGGGAAAGACAGACCCACCCTCCATCTGGGTGGGCACCATCTAATCAGCTGCCAGCGTGGCCAGAATCAAAGCAGGCAGAAGAACGAGGAAAGACTAGACTGGCTGAGTCTTCTGGCCTCCATCTTTCTCCCGTGCTGGATGCTTCCTGGCCTCAAACATCAGACTCCAAGTTCTTCAGCTTTGGGAATTGGACTGGCTTCCTTCCTTGCTCCTCGGCTTGCTGACGACCTACTGTAGGACCTGACCTTGTGATCGTGAGAATTAATGCTCCTTAATAAACTCCCCTTTGTATCTATCCTATTAACTCTATCCCTCCAGAGAACCCTGACTACTACAGGTGTGAGCTATAAATGGCTGTGAGCTCAGAGTCCACAGCCAAGCATTTTAGGCTACGCTCAGCTGTGCACCTACTGTGTGTACTTGGGCAAGTCACCAGGCTTCTCAAATATAAAATAAGGCTCTTAAATCAGACTTCTCCGAGACTCTTGACAATTCCATGTTTGTTACTTAGGGCTGCTGCTGCAACAAATTACCACAAGCTAGGCAACTTGAAACACCAGAAATCTATCCTCTCCCCCATTCCAAAGGCCAGAAGTCAGGTGTCAGCAGATGTGGTACCTCCTGGAGGCTCTAAGGGAGAAGGTGTGCCATGCTCTCCCCTGGCTTCTGGGGGCAGCTAGCAGCCCTTGGCATTCAGGGCTTGGAGATGCATCACCCCACGCCCTGCCTCCATTTTTCACATTACCTATTCTGCTGTGTCTCCGGGTCTCAAATCTCCTTCTCGTTTCTCTTATAGGGACACCAGTCGTTGGATTCAGGGCTCACCCTAAGTCCAGAATGATCTCATCCTGCGATCTTTAATTTGCTGTTACCTGCAAAGATGCTATTTCCAAATAAAGGCATATTCACAGGTACCAGGTCTTAGGCCTTCAACATATCTTTTGGGGGAATATAATTCTACCCTCTATAAGCTGTAGACTTCTACCATTACTCAAGCCTGGCTACATACCACACCAAAGACACAACTAATGACCACTCAAGGCTGAAATGTTTTTTTGGTTTTTTTTTTTTTTGAGACAGAGTCTTGCTCGGTCACCCAAGCTGGAGTATAGTGGCATGATCACTGCAACCTCCGCCTCTCAGGTTCAAGCAATTCTCCTGCTTCAAGCTCCCAAATAGCTGGGACTACAGGCATGCACCATCACACCCGGTCAATTTCTCTTTTTTTTTTTTTTTTTTTTTTTTTGGTATTTTTAGTACAGATGGGTTTCACCAAGTTGGCCAGGCTGGTCTTGAACTCCTGACCTCAGGCGATCCACCCACCTTGGTCTCCCAAAGTGCTGGGATTACAGGCACGAGCCACCGTGCCCAACCATTTCTTTCTTTCTTTTAATCACCTGTAGATCCATTTGTGGATTATTCAACTACCCTTAACTTGAAAGTTGAGTGACCTTTTCAACGTATTTCTCTTTTCATTTCTTAAAATACTGGCAGTGAGTCAGTCTCCAAATTTCAGATACTGATACTGAACACTACCTCCATGCTACTAGATCATTTATTTTGGTTTCTGTTACTGATTCCTGGCCTCCAAGTCCCTAGAAGCACAGCCACAGAGGCCGTGTATGCGTCCCAGCTGCCTTTTCACTCCTCGATGTCTTAAACCCTGACGATGAAGGCAAAGACCCTTAGAAGAATCACACGCAGGCCTCCATGTTTCCTGAGCTCTGTTTAGAGAGAATCAAATCAGTCTCATATAGGCCACAAGGAGACCGGCAGTACTATGGCAACCTCAGACACGACCCAAAGTGTCCCCAGCACACCCCACGCAAGCATTATTTTTTAAATGCATTTGCAGTGGGGAAAAGTACTTCTGATACTTCTATACCTAGTTGTACCAAATAACGCATTTCTGCAGTTGATGGATGAGGTGAACAAAAGCAATCCTTTTGCTTCCTTGACAAATGGAGCTCTGCAGGCTTCATGGCTGGCAAACCAATCCTATAGAACCCGATGCTTGGAGACAGAGCTCCACCAGGAAACAAGGCCAAGCTGTGTGCTGCTCTTACGTCATGTCTATTTTAGAAGTTGACTTTGGCAGAGGTGTTGACCACTGACACAATCTATCTACTTCCAGAAAAGATAAGCGGGGAGGGAATCAAACATGGAATTGTCTTTAAATTCTCACTTGGAAACAGACACCTTGACTTGAAAAGGGGAGAATACTAGCTACCATGATGATGAACAAGTTGGAACAAATTATAAAGAAAATGTGGAAGCTATAAATAATTTATTTTTAAAGAACCTATGTGCTAAACTATCTCCTGACTAGGAAATGTAAATCTCCAGACTATAGTCTATCTGAGGCAATGTTTTTCCAGAACTATTGGAAAGTGTCTACATAATGAAATAAACTCAGTATTTTGAAGAGTTCACTGTTAAGAAGACTCCTAGGACACGAGGAGCAACTGGATGATCACACACTCATGGTTGTACCTTCAAGTAAAGAAAAATGAGAACTTTAAGTCACCCAAGATGAGGAAGCTCTGTAGCCAGACTGCTCTCATTCAAATCACCAGGAATGTTTCCATCCCATGCCAGCTTTCTCTCTTTCAATAGTGAATGGATAAAAAGGGAAAATTCAAAAGGGATAGTCACAGCGCCTCCTAGTTCCCACCTCAGTCCTATCTCAAAATACCTGAAAATTCTGCCACAGACCTTTTTCCTTTACTCTAGAACAAAACGACAAAATTAAACTTTATAAAAGTTTATGAGAGTAAACCTTACAGAACCTGTTACTGAGGTTCAACGCTATATTTTTCAACTAATAATGTGAATTTTTCCATGCTGAAGAGTCATGTATTTGGGTCACCAAATAAAAAAAGACACAGCTGTAATAGAAACCTTTTTTTTGGGGGGGTGGGGGGGAAGTCCTGACTAATCACAAAGTGATGCAAATTCGAAAGGAAATACTGAGACTGTATTTTTACCCAGCTGAGTAGTCAGATGTTTGGAAATGCCCTGGATTTTTCTAAATAGTTCCTGCTGTTAACAGCAAAACGGCTCAGATGCTTCAGAAAGAAAGAACACACACTGAAACCTACTTTTCTTAATCACACAGCTGCTCCCTTCCAACTGCAAGAGGGGATCTAAGTGTAAAGATGTTAAAGCTTAGATGTTCACCCTGAGCTCCACACGGATTTTTATGAAAATGACTGAGAAGTGTAATTTTGGGAATATGCAGAGAACTTCAAACAAGAGGCTGGAAAAAGTAGGAGGTGATGAAGGAGTTAGCATATTTTCAATTTGTTTCTCCTACAACCTGTGACAGAACCCAGATAGTTGATGGGCTCCCAGAGAAAACTCAGGTAGCTGCACTCCAGAGAGTCTGGCGAGGCCCTGGCCAGCACCAGAGACCCGTGGTGAGCTGGCCTCCAGGAGAAGGTGGTGACAGTGGCAGCCAAGTTACATGGCACCAGATCCCAGAGGACAACCTCTGGCAACCGCCTATGCACTCCCCTGCGGCCTTCTCTTCAAAAGTGAAGATGGGGGAGTCTGGTCAACCACAGGTGAGGTGGCAATTCAGAGGGAAGCCTGCACACTGTCAGCTCAGCCAGCCCTAATAAGGACCAGACACCCAGAAATATTTGCAAACTCGGCAGGGGCGAGAGTGAAAAGCGGAGTTGGCTGGCCTCAAACCACCACCAGCTGAGCAGGGCTCCTCGGCCAGGGTGTGTCTTCTGGGACTCCCGGGGCAAAAGGTGGCATTAGAGATGCAAATTCAAAACGGGCTGGGGGATCTGGGGCCAGGTTTTGTCCTGGGTGACTGCTTGGCACTTTCCCCAAAACAGCACACAGAACCTGTGAAAAATGTGCTCTGGCCCCCTTCGACCTCGACCCTGAGGATTGAGGGTGGCAACTGGGGTGGGTTTGCTCAAAGTCCTTATCACCACTCACTGGCATGTGTTCCCTGGCTCAGAGTCTGTCCCCAAGAAATGGGAAGAAAATACACAGCTCCCAAGGAGCTCCCAGCAGTGGAACCCAGAGAGTTCTACGCCAGGACCCTCTGAGGCTAGCCTCTCTGGGGACGGCACATGCAGAGGAATCCATGAGAAGGCTTAACTTTCTGAAGATGCCATACTTAGCTCTTCTTAAAGATTTTTTTTTATTTTTTCTTTTTTTTTTTTTGAGACAGAGTTTCACTCTGTCACCAGGTTGGAGTACAACGGCGCAATCTCTGCCCACTGCAACCTCTGCCTCCCAGGTTCAAGCGATTCTCCCACCTCAGCCTCCTGAGTAGCTGGGATTACAGGCATGCACCACCACACCCAGATAATTTTTGTATTTTTTAGGAGAGACGGGGTTTCACCATGTTGGTCAGGCTGATCTTGAACTCCTGGCCTCAAGTGATCCACCTGCCTTGGCCTTCCAAAGTGCTGGGATTACAGGCCTGAGCCACCGCACCTGGCCAAGATTACTTTTTTAGATTGTTAATCTGGCCATCTTTGATTAGAAGCGAGGTCAATACATAAAACGTTCCAATCAAATTCTGCAATATAATTTTTCAGCATTCTTATGGGAACCCTACCCATGAGCAAAACTGGCATCAAGGGCAATTGGTCATTCTTTATTTTGGGAGGAGGGGAAAATGAGGGGACCTGCAACCACAGAGAACCATGAGCTACATGACTCCTTCATTGTTCCCACTTCAAGACCAGCCCACTGGTTACAAAGCAGGAAAAAGGCAGGGGCGCTGCCAGGAGCCCAGGGCCATTGTTACGGGCTGAATTGTTCCCTACCGCCACCAAATTCACTGCTGAAATCCTAACTCCCAGGACTTCAGAATGTGAGCTTATTTGGAAATAGGGTCTTTGCAGATGTCATGAGTTAAGAGGAGGTCATACTGACACAGGTGAGCCCCTAACCCAACATGACTGGACTTACTGTATAAAAGAATGCTATGTGAAAAGACAAACACAGACGGAGAGAAGGTGATGTAAAGACACAGGGAAGAAGTAGCTGTCTGCAAGCCAGGGGGTGCTTTCCTGAGACCACCAGCTGCTAGAAGAGAGGCCTGGAACAGATTCCCCCTCATGACTTCCAGCCCCAGAACCAGGAGACAATAAATGCCTGTTGTTTAAGCCACTCAGTCTTTGGAACTTTGTCCCAGCAACCCCAGGAAACTAAGGCAGCCACATATGACTTTCATAGGCCCCTGGCACTTTTGTCTTTGTGGGCCCCATTCTCCGTAAAAAATATCCAGAATGGCTCCGCAACTGTGTTGGTATAGAGGCAAATAAAATCCAGGCTGGAGCATATGCACTTTTTCTTCTGATTTTAAAAGAAAAAAAAACATGTTCATGGGTCTCTAAGAGTCCCACAGGCCCTTGGCTCTGTGCCTTTCACACCTCATGGAGAAGTCCACCCTGTAGGAAGAGTCACTGAGGTCCCCAGACTGGGTCGGGCACCTCCTGGCCTTTCTCTATCTTGGCACCACATGGAAATTACCTGTTATAGTGTCTAACAGCTCCCTCTACCCACCCCTGGCTCACACTCCAGCAAAGAGACAGATCTCATTTATCTTTGCAGCCCTGGCACACCTTAAATGTTCAATAAATAGCTTCTGTACCAACTTGAACTGAACAGATAGAGACCTAAGTTACTCAAGGTCATTACTGAAACATGAAGCAAGAAAAGAGCAAAAGAAGGACATTTTGGCAAGAACGGAGCTTTAATAGCTGGAGCCTCGGCTCCTGGTAGCAGGATGAGGATCTGGGAGCTCAGCCCAGGAAAGTTTCTGAAACTGCAGTAAAACGAGTGTTTTATAACCACCTATTCTGTTCCATTTTTTTTTCTCTGTCTTCATCTTTAAATTTTGTTTTTCACAGTCCAGAGCTTCGTGTGGTTTATTAATACTTATATCAGTTATACTTTGCCCTTCTTCAAATGAGAGTTTCTCAAATGCTGACTTTTCCACTGAGATTTTCTGACAGTAGCTTTGGCCTTTCTAGACCCAACCTCACTTATGGTTCATGACAAGTTTATAACTCGTTCTCATCTTGGGACAATTTCTACTTTTCCTGCTGACCACGCTTCATCTTTGCCATATCTCAGCATGAAAAAAGATTTTCTCCACCAGAAACTGACATGAGTAAACAGGAAACCCTTGGTTAGCCCTTCTGCCACCACATAAAATTTTTAAAAGAAAGAAACAGTCATTCTTCTGGACACTGGGAAGAGATAAACACAAAAATGTACAGTATGATTGGGAAGATAAGACTTCTACGTTTCTAATCATGTGTCATAAACTTTCAGAAGAATGTTCCACAAAAAGCACTCAATGGGAGACAGTGTCACACAAGTGGTAGATCCTAAGGACATACATTTGGGAGGTGCAGGATCAAAAAGGCGAAGCCAGTTTCTACAATGCAGAATTTCTCAGATCCTTGAAAGTGCTAACATGCTAGATGAATCTCCATGAGGCAGATCAAATAGCAGGCACTTCCTAGAATGCCTTGACCACGGAATCCTACAGGCAGGTGGGGTACAGGGAGAGGTGTGTGGGGAGAGGGATACATGTTCCAAAAATAATCTAGAAAACACTAGCCTAGCAATGATCTGTCAAGTTTCAAAGATGAAACACCCTATTTGCACAAGAACTTTCTGGCATAAGGACCATTCACTGTGACTATTCACATGAGGAATATTCACTGTGGGCTGAAGCCATTGGAGAGGGTGTCTTAATAGAAGTGTGATTCGTATTCAGGCTCAAAACACAGCTAGATGGGCCTTCCTTAGTGAGAGAGAGAGAGGAGTGTGAGGAGGATGTAACGGCTGGGAAAATCGCTTCAGCAAAGGAAAAAATTTACAAGCTGTGTCTGAAGAGCACCAGAAGACTGGTGTGGAATGGTTACCATTGATGAAACCAGAAAGAGGAGGAGACATGGGTGGGAAGGAGTGTTCGAACCTGACTATGAGTGAGAGTCTCACCCTGTGGGATGCATGGGAAACAAGGACTCAACCTCCAGGGAAAGCACAGCCCATGGGTGTTGGAAGAGCATCACCAAATTAGGCTCCAATGGATAAAAATGCTGCTTCCCGTCTTCTTGGCAGGGGGGGAAGGCAGTGCCAGTGAGCAGGGGTGTGGATCTGGCATTGGGTGGAACACCCTAGCATAGGGGCGAGAGCCCCAGGCGCATCAGGGAACTCACGTTCCACACCTAGTGCTCCCATGACTTCCGATAAGCGATTTAACCTCCCAGGGACTCAATGCCCTCATCTGTAAAACAAAAGGAAATGACACCCTAAGGTTTTCGCACTCTAACACCCTGTTTGTCCATGATGATGTGAACTTCACATCTACCCAGGGCCAGGCAAAGGTACAGGGAACGGGCATTTTGAGGCCAGAAACCACACTCCATTCTCTGTCAGCTTCACACAGACTGTGCTGGGCCCATAAACCATCTCACACAGATGGGGCAGGCAGCCGTCCCCATCTGGGCAGCTGTGCAGCCAAATACAGCTGCCTGTACAAGGGTGGGGGTCTCCTTTGCACCCAAGAGGCACAGATTCTGAAAAAACTAAAGGACAGTATACTGGGGAGCCAGAGGAATTTCATGGGGTGTCCTCTCCCCTTTTGAAATCAGGCAAGATCATGGCCATGCTGTCTTGAATCTTAAACAGAATCAATCAGGTTTATGTTTCCTTAGCTACTTCCCAAACTGCAAAGAATCAATTAACAGTTCCTGAGTCTGTAAAACTAAGAAATCACTGATAGCTGCATAGAGTTTCAGAGTGAACTGAATGGCATAGGTGATATAAAACACAAAACTCCATGCCCAGCCCAGAGTGACAAGTCAATCAACATTCTGGGCTTTGGGGTCTATGCCTGTTGTGCTCAAACCTAATCATTCCCCGGGGTGCATCGCTGATATGCTGTGCCCTCGGTCTCCCACCACCCATCTCGGGTCTAACGCTGCTCCCTGCCTGCCAGAGGGATTTGGCCACAGCCACTCAGGGTTCCTTTATTCCAGTGCCAAAATGGACATCAAGAGGACTAAGAAAATGTAGACCCATTTGGGCATCTTAAACTCTTAAACTTACAGCTGACACTGTAATTTTAGCTGAAATGTTGGAAAAATTTTGTTTCCCATTATCAGCATGATTCTTACTTACCAAGATGAAATATGGTTTCCTTTGGTTAAAAAAAAAATACCCAATATGTTTTAAAAGATGAAGTAATGCTTAGTAACCTTGGCTGTTTTTTAAAACCCCTTCCTATTAACTGCTCAAGGGACAGGTTGTAATGTTGATCCATGCCACAGTGTATTTGCTTCACTTCCTGCTTCTGGCTGACCCTTTAATAGGAAAATTAATAGGGTAACATGAGTCAATTAATCAGAATGCATATTTTTATGAACTCCACTGCCAGTGCATTAATTCATGACATGTGTTTCAAAAATTGGAAGAATGGCAAAAATATAAGTATAGATTGCTTATATGATTCCAAAAGTCAGACACTGTGAGTCATTCATCCATTCATTCATTCAAGAAGTGTTCACTAAGTACCTACTAAGAGCCAGTCACCATTCCAAGCATTGGAGGTAATCGATGAGTCAAGTCAAAGAGGCACAATAGGCATGAAACAAACCCTTACACATAGATTTATGATAGAGATGTGGAAAGCGTGGGATGGCACACAAACTAGGGGCCACACCAGAGGTCTGGCCAAGATTTAAGAGGCATCAAGTCGCAGCCAGAAGGCTGATTAGGGACTCCTTTGATGGACAGATGGGGAGAGAGGACACAGTGACAGAAAGGCATTCAAGGTAGTAGAAATTTCCTATGAAAATACTCTACGGCTCCAGGGAGCAGTGACTGAAAATAGCTAGCATATAAGGTCCATGGGCGCAGGATAATGAGCAGGGGTTAGATGAAGGAACAGCTAGAACTTAGAAGACCTGAGTGCCACACAAAGGAGGTGGGCTTCATCCTCAGGCAGGACAGAATTTCTGAAGGGGCACTGTGGTCACAAGTCTAAAACGTCACCCTGGAGACAGTGAGGTTGATGGGAAGGGCAAGCCTGGTGGGAAGGAGACTCACCTGGAAACTGCTACCAAGGTTCAAGAGAGGAACAGTGAGGGTTTGGGGTGAGACAGTGGCACCAGGAAGAAAAAGCAGAGTGCATTTCAGGGCTATCTGGTAGCACACCTCAGCAGGGTTTGTTCATGGACAGAGGTGGAGTGAGAAGAACGGCCTGGGGTGGTCTCTGGAGGAAAGGCAGCTCCATCGCAGGACACTATGTTAAGTGAAATAAGCCAGGCACAGAAAGACAAATCATGTTCTCACTTATTTGTGGGAGCCAAAAATTAAAACACCTGAACTCATGGAGATGGAGAGTAGAAGGAAGGCTGGGAAGGGTAGTGGGGAGGTAAACGGGAAGTGGGGATAGTTAATGGGTACAACAAATAATTAGAACAAATGAATAACACCTAGTATTTGCAAGCCACAATGGGGTGAATACAGAAAAAAATAAATAAATAACTTAATTGTACATTTTAAAATAACTAAAAGAGTAGAACTGCATTATTTGTACCCTGATGTGATTATTACACATTGCATGCCTGTATCAAAATATTTCATGTAATCCATAAATACAGGCCACAAAAATTAAAAATTAATTTTTAAAAAATAAATAAGAAAAAATAAGAGGCAACTCCACCAACTCAAGTATAGAAGGGAGGATAAGAACCAGTGCTAAGGAAAGATCATGTGCTCCATTCAGCCACATGGATGTGAGGGGTCCGTGTGACACTCAAAAGGCAGGGGCTTGACAAGCTGCTATGTATGTGGGTCTGAAGCTCAAGAAGTCTGGGCTGGTGAAAGACATTTGGAAATCATCATCGCTATCACCATGGAAAACAAGAGGGCATGCAACTGATTACCCAGGAGGGGCCAGTGGAAAAAGATGAGCCCAGGAAAGAGATAAGGAGCAGCCCAAGAATGATGCAGGAAGACAGAGGATGATAAAGAGAAAGTGCTTTGCACATGGAAAGCACCAGAGTACAGCAGTTACAGAATGTGAAGCTTACATAGATAAATGAAGCAAGGAGGGAGGCAGGACGAGCCTTGAAGCATCGGTGCTTGCAAATTTCAACTCTGATGAACTCAACATAAGGCATTGAGCACCCACCATGAGCAGGGAGGTGCCAACTCATATAAGGCGCCAGGCACAGTGGCTCACGCCCATAATCCCAGCACTTTGGGAGGCTGAGATGGAAAGATCACTTGAGGTCAGGAGTTTGAGACCAGCCTGGGTAACATAGCAAGACCCTGTGTCTGCAAAAAATTTAAAAATTATCCAGGTGTGATGGCATGCACATGTAGTGCTACTCAGAAGTCTGAAGTGGGAGGGTCCTCTGAGCCCAGGAGTTTGAGGCTACAGTGACCTCTGTTCATGCCACTGCACTCCAGCCTAAGCCACAGAGTGAGACCCATCTCAAAAGAAAAAAAGAGAGAAAAAACCCAACGGCTCTCACACTTGAATGGGTGTCAGAAATACCTGAGGGGTTTATTTAAGTACAGACTCGTGGGCCCACCTCAGAGATTTCAATACAGTGGGAGACCCCAGGAACCTGCACACTTCACAAGCACCCAAAGGATTCTCTGGGGGACAGTTAGGAAATCCACGCTTAGAAATACTGTGAAAGTGCCGCCCTTATGTCAAAACTAGGGACTTTTCGTAAAAGTATGTCTCAGAAGTCCCTAGTATCAGCTTCTCTTCTCAGAAAAATCTAGGAGACTTCAGGATTGATTTAATCTTCCAAGTGATTTCAACCTTGTAGCTTTCAGTGTCCTCAAACTGCAATCAGCAGTTCTCACTGCTAGAAGAACACTGAGTGTTTAAGAAAACGTATCTGCAATTTTCTGCTTCCACCCTGCCTCCTGAATCAGGCTCCCAGAGATGGAGCCCAGCAATCCGGAAATTTCTGAAGTCTTCCCAGTAGATGTTACAGTTCAGCCAGGTTTAGAAACAACTGAATAGATCATCTCTAATCCAGTGTCAACCCCTAAGAGTCTCTGTATTCAATGAGCATCTGCAAGAGGAATTGTGCTTGGGCTGCCAAAATAAGGCCCTAATAAACCTCCCTGTCAAAAAGAAAGTTTAAGATTCCTTGATGTCAGCAGAGCCTGCAATAGAAACTTTAGTCCAACTGTGAGTTTTCAGAGTAAATATTATTACAATGATGTAGAATTTTAGCTGGCCTGATTAATTATGCAATGGCAGCACTTCAATGGGTTGTAGGCCTAATACAAGCACTCCGTTCTGTCATTGTTACTATCAAGTTCAACAGCCTCCTCAGATCAGTCAGTGAGGATTTAGCATTGTTGTTACAACAACAAGAGGAACGCAGGGAAGAATGAGCGCTTTCGTCAGCTCTAAAATAGAAAACTTCGGTAAGCATACATTTAAGTCAGTGCCAAACTACAGATTATCTGGCTAATAAGGATTATTAAGGGAAGTGAGATGCCTAATACAGAGCATAAACGCGACTATCATTTTAAAAGTCCCATTTCATCAGAGGTGAAGGTGACAGACGGTTGCCGATGTGCAGGTTGCGTCCCTAACCCTTTTCTTCCCTCCTGCTGTGGTGATCTCTATCCAGTGCTAACAATGGCCTGTGTCCTCAGATCAGAACTTGCTGAAAAAGAAGGGGAATGCAGAGGCAGGGGACACATGGCAGATGTTACTTCCTCTTATGATAACCCCAGGGAGGCTACACGGTAGCACACATCGCAGGGTTTGCTCATGGACAGAGGTGGAGTGAGAAGAAAGGCCTGGGGTGGTCACTGGAGGAAAGGCAGCTCCTTCGGAGGACATTATGTTAAGTGAAATAAGCCAGGCACAGAAAGATAAATGTCACATGTTCTCACTCATTTGTGGGAACTAAACATTGTTTGAATTCATGAAGATGGAGAGTAGAAGGATGGTTACCAGAGGCTGGGAAAGGCAGTAGGGAGGTCGGGGGGAAGTGGAGATGGTTAACGGGTACAAAAAGGAGTTAGAACGAATGAATAAGACCCAGTATTTGCAAGCACAATAGGGTTAATATAGTCAAAAATAACTTAATTGTACATTTTTTAAATAACTAAAAGAGTACAATTGGATTATTTGTAACACAAAGATAAATCCTTGAGGCAATGGATATCCCATTGACCCTGATGTGATTATTACACATTGCATGCCTGTATCAGAGTATCTCATGTAACCCTTAAATATAGGCACCTACAGCTTCCTACAAAACAGAGGAGAATTCCTGTTTAAAAATCTCAGTAGGATTCCCAGTGCCTACGTAATAAAACTCAAATTGTTTAGAGAGGTGAGCAAGAGCATTTTCCATCCAGTCTTCTCTCCTACCCACCCTTTCCTTCCCTCACTCTCCCACACCCCTACATACCCACCATTCCAAGAACAGTCAACTTGCACTTTTCACAACTCAGGGCCTTTCTCTGCATGTTCTGCTGCCTCCAGAGCAGCATGCTTCCTGCTCCCTTTCCTCACCTGGCAAACATCTCTCGGGTGGGGAGGCCGTCCTGGATGACTCTAAACATAGTTGATCCACCCTTGGTGCTCTGGAGCTTTGTTTAAACTCCTTTAACATTAAATACTGTGCTAAATGATTTCTCTAACTACCCATCCAATTCTTCCACTGGGGCATGAGTTGCTCAAGGCCAATCCCATGGTAGACTCTCAAAAACATCTGTTGGATGGATAGAAAGAAGGAAGAAAGAGAGGGAGGAAAGAAGGAGGGAGGGAAAAGGGAGGGAGGGAGGGAGGACAGAAAAGGGAAAGGAAACGAAGAAGGAGAAAGGAGACCTGGACTGGTGTCAGGAGACTGATATTTCTCCATCTATTGATACAATAAGCATGCATTGGAAGTAACTATTAAGTTTAAGGCACTGTTCTAATATACTAAGATAAATAAGACACATCTTTGATCCTCACTTAAAAGCTCATAAACCAGCAAGGAAAAAGTTAGATAAACAAGCAAATAATTGCATTAAACACTTTAAAGTCCAATAGAGGTAACTGTGAGGTGCTATGATATCAAAAAGAAAAATCAGCCACACAGCCCAGGGGAGTTGAGTTGAAAGCTGAATTCTAAAGCACAAGTGGGATCGAAAGCAATTTACATTTTCAGCAGAGGGTCAGGGTGTGCAAAGGCATGAAAATAAAGGAAACCCTGGACAAATTTTTAAAAAAGAATGCTGAAGGTATGTTAGCTACCAGGTAGGAAAGAGGAGGCTGGGGAGAGAAGTAGGGTGTGGCCACGAAGGTGTTTAGAGGAAGTGTGTGAACCTGAGTGTAGCCAGAGAGGAAGCTCTGGCTGAACCCCAGGCCTCTGCATGCACCACCCCTTCTTGGAACATTCTCAGGCTCCCCCAGCCTGATCCTGACACCCTTCAGTTAGAGGTTCCAGGCACCCTACCCTTTCCCATCATGACACTCATCAAAATTCACTGAACAATTCTAATATCTGGATGTTCCAGCAAATTGGAAGATTCACCAGGGCTGGCATTGTATCTGTCTTGTTTATTACTATATCCTATACACCTAGAAAGTACCTGTCCTAGAGTAAGCATTCCATAATATTGGTTAAATGAATGCAATAAATGCATGCTTTTCTTGGCCAAACCTTCCCATCATGGAATCTGTGAAATAACAGAGTCCCACCTGAGGTGGAAATAATCCTGGAGGAGAGCTGGTTCTCAGTCAGCCTCCGACACCCAGACACAACATGCTTCCAGCAAGACATGTCAGCTCACCAAGCCTTGGTTTCTTATTTATCAAATGGAGCTATCGGCCTGAACAAACTCTAAGCATGCCTCTAACTCCTAAAGTTGATGATTTTTACCTGATAGTAGCTCCAGATCCATAGTGTTCTATGGAGAGCAGTTCTTTAGTGAGACGAAGACGGAGAAACAAACTCAGTGCCACTCACTTCCAGGACTGTGTCCTCACTGAATTTGTCCTGAGGAAAACAGGTGCCAAGTTCCCTCTTGACTTTATTAGACGTGAAAACATAGTCAGAGATGAAATGAAAGGTCACCTCTCCTGGGCAAATAAACTTTATTTTAGTAAGTCCCCAGAAGATGGATGTGGAGACCCCAAGGTTTTCCACTTTCAAGTTTAAAATTCCCAGAAAGAGACACTATCCCTAAAGCCAAACCCAGGAGATGGGCTCGAGGTGCCTCTGAAGGCAAAGGACAGTGGTCTGCTCCATGCCCATGAGATTCAGGGGCTGGAAACAAATGAAAGCCATGATTAAAGTAATTTCATCTATGTGTTTCCAGAGACTAATTATATTTATTGCATCTGACACCAGTCAGGGATAGCAAACATCTTTTGTGAGCCTTACAACAAAAGTTGAAAAGCATTACTCATAATGGCTGATTTTGTTTTATTATATCTGACTCAAAGCCAAAGGTAGACAGCACTTAGGGCTCTCTGTGGACATTAATGTTTGAATGCAATACAGATAGCTTCCCTCTCTGGCTTCCCACCAGCACCCACATACGCTGCCCTCCTGCTCTCAGTATGTATGCAAGTGGGTTGTGGAATAGAGAGGCAGTTAAATAGCTCCAGAATTTGTTGTGCAGCCACCATATCCCAAGCACATTGCTAGGCACTGATCCTCACAGGTCAATAAGACAAGAGACTCTGCCCTCTAGGGGTGCACAGGACTGGACAACAGCCCACCAAACATTACCCTGTAAAGGCAGTATTACATGCCATAAGACAGATAAAGTAAGAGTGGATGGGAAAGATATCAAGAAGGAAAGAGTGAGCTCTAGTTGGGAAAAATCAGAAAAGGGGATGGCATATGAAATAAGCCAGCAGAGAAGAGGTTATGTCTTAGGCAGCCACAAATGGGAACTAAATTCTTGGTGCCAAGGACAGCAAGCAAAGGTGAGAAACCGAGGAGGTAGGCCATGTTCAACTAAAGCTTAAGATGGCATGTGTTCATATGGCAAAACAGCACACAGTGGGACAGGAACGATGAAGCATGTGGCCGATAGCCTTGAAGACTACCCAAAGAGTGGGCATCTATTTGACAGCAAGGAGCATTCATGACCTTCAGCACAGGAGTAAGATGCAAAGAGCTACACTCTAAGTAGGTTAGTGCAGGAGCGGTGTGAGGTATCCAGGCCAGCAGGGCTTTTAAGAAATGGCCTTCAATAGCCTGGTTGAGAACCACTGCTCCAGAACACAATCACGCCTGGTGCTAGGGTCTATAGTATTGCTTCAGTGCTACCAAAATTAATATGGTGGGCTTGGCAGGTGTTAATCTGCTGCCCTGAGAACCTATCATAGGTCCATAGATAAATGCAGTTTCAAGTCAGTGCCTTATAAACAACCTTTGAAGACAACCCATTTGTGAGTTATATACTGCCTTCCAAATGATGAAGATTTGCTTCTTATCTTTAAGGGGTGTTTCCACTTTTAAAGAGAACTTGCAATCTATTAGAAAAGATGGCAGAATTTTAGACAAAGGATCCAGAAGCTCCACACATGAAAGTATTTACGTCCACTTGCTCCCATGACATCAGGACAAGAACATAACTCACCATGGAGGTCCCGCTGCTACACGGCAGCCAGTCTCTAGGAACCTTACACACATACACAAAGTGATATGTCTTTAAAATCCATAAAGTCTTCACAGAGTTAATGTTACTGGAAAATTGTTCTCTCTTTTTAGAACATTAGTCCCTAAGGACAGACTACAGGGAGAAAAAATCTTTTTATGAGCTTGCCCAAGAAAATTATTACACCCCAAAGTCCATCATGGTTATGAAATTCCATTGCATCTGTCTCTTATTTACTTTGAAACCAACATTCTAGATCTACTTGAGATACTCAATGCAAAATAATAGTTCTGTTTATTTTTATTTGGCTTTAAAGGACAAAAGTAGGAGAACAAGAGGGATGAGGTCTCAGTTAATGATCAATAAAATATGGCAGAAGTTGACATCTACCTGAGATAAATTAAAATCAAATCTTTGTATCTCTTTACTGTCACAGGGTGACACTGTCAATGGATCCTTTCTTCTTTCCAAACAAGATATTTATGTCTTTCTATATTGACAATTAATATTCCATATTAATTCGGCTCATGCCTATAATCCCAGCACTTTGGGAGGCTGAGGCAGGAAGATCACTTGAGCCCAGAAGTTGAGGATGAGCCTAGGCAACAAAGGGAGACCCCAGATCTACAGAAAAATAAAAAACTAACCAGGCATGGTGATGCACACCTGTAGTCCTACCTAATCAGGAGGCTGAGGCAGGAGCATTCCTTGAGCCTAGGAGGTCAAGGCTGCAGTGCGCCAAAATCACGCCACTGCACTCCAGCCAGGGTGAGAGAACAAGAACCCCTGTCTCAAAAAAAAAAACAAACAGATTCAACAGCCACTGGTCAAAGTGACTCAACCTGAAGATCTCCCTCTGGTCAAAGATGGGGCAATTTGAACTCTCATAAAGATGAGAATTACAATGGATTAAAATGGATCAAATAAGTTTAAATCCATGAGTTCATAAAGATATTTTTTCAAACCTACTTGATAAACTTTTGAAAATCAACAGCATTATCTTGAAAACTCAGTAAATACAAGGACAATGTAAAACATTTATTTTAGATTCCTTTATGAACTAAGCCACTAAATAACCAACTAGTAGATGAAAGGAAGAATTTTCTGATAAAATCATTACAGCTAACAAATCAAAGCAGAGTGACAGAATCAGAACATCACCATTCTGCACCCTGCAGTGAATGAATGGATCTAGGCAATGTGCATCACATCCACCAACATCAAAAACAAGGAGCCAACAGGCATGTGAAAGAACACAGTCCCACCTACAATCCGCCAGCCCAGGAGGCTGTACCTGAGGCTGCTGAAGCTTCCGGATCCGGCTGCCAACTTCTAGGAGGGCAGAAAACCGAGGAGCATGTTAACCTGCAACATGAGTGCCCAATCAGCCAAATCCAGATTGAGAACCACTCCATGGGTCAGATGGCCCAGGTTCTTCAATACATAAACTGTAAGAAAAACAAACAGATGGAAGAAAACTTGTAAGTTAAGAGAGAGCAGACAGACAGCAAAACACATATAAAATTATGTATCAAAATTTTATACACACACATCTAGGCTTTTTTAACGGGAAAAACTACAGCATTTAGAGCTATGTGTTTTTAATTAATCCAAAAAGATGCAAAGGATGTTATAACATAATAGCCAGGACAGTGATTACTTTGAGCAAAAGCAAGGAAATTTCTAGAGTAACTGAAAAAATTCTAGTAAAATAAAATGGTCTAAAAATAAATTTAAAAGTAAAATAATTATTATTATACGTTAAGTTGTAGGGTACATGTGCACAACGTGCAGGTTTGTTACATAGGTATACATGTGCCATGTTGGTTTGCTGCACCCATCAACTCATCATTTACATTAGGTATTTCTTCTAACACTATCCCTCCCCCAGTCCCCAATCCTCTTGCCCGGTCCCAGTGTGTGATGTTCCCCACCCTGTGTCCCTGTGTTTTCATTGTTCAACTCCCACTTACGAATGAGAACGTGCGGTGTTTTGTTTTCTGTACTTGTGATAGTTTGCTTAGAATGATGGTTTCCAGCTTCATTCATGTCCCTGCAAAGGACATGAACTCATCCTTTTTTATGGCTGCATAGTATTCCATGGTGTATATGTGCCACATTTTCTTAATCCAGTCTATCATTGATGGACATTTGGGTTGGTTCTAAGTCTTTGTTATTGTGAATAGTGCTGCAACAAACATACATGTGCACATGTCTTTATAGTAGCATGATTTGTAATCCTTTGGGTATATACCCAGTAATGGGATCACTGGGTCAAATGGTATTTGTAGTTCTACATCCCTGAGGAATCGCCACACTGTCTTCTACAATGTTTGAACTAATTTACACTCTCACAACAGTGTAAAAGCATTTCTACTTTTACACATCCTCTTCAGCATACGTTGCTTCCTGACTTTTAATGATTGCCATTCTAACTGGCGTGAGATGGTATCTCATTGTGGTTTTGATTTGCATTTCTCTGATGACCAGTGATGATGAACATTTTTTCATGTCTCTTGGCTGCATAAATGTCTTCTTTTGAGAAGTGTCTGTTCATATCCTTTGCCCACTTTTTGATGGTGTTTTTTTTTTCAAAAAAGATGAAAATGAAAAAAAAAAGTTATTTTTAAAAGATTTTCAAAAAAGGGAATCCATTACAATTAGGGATATGACATGGTGAAACCCTTATGATAGACATCTATGAAAAGAAACATCTAAAAGCCTTGAAACTTTCATACCAAACCACCAACTCTGAACGGTGGGTGACCCTCAGGGTCCAGGAGTAAGACGGGGAGGGAACCAGGAGACTCAGTACAGGAGCAGGTTCATGTTTTGCTCAATATATTTTTGTTCTGTTTGCATTCTCACAAGCAACTTTTCATGTATTATTCATATAGATTAAATGACTCAATCAATCTAGGAGTGAGTGGGCTATCAATTGCCCAAGCAAGTGAGTGAGTGAGCAAATGAATAGAGAAAGAAAAATGTATCCCAGTGTCAGAGGCAGGTCCTCATAAAATCATGTACAGTAAACTACAAAGAAAACAGATGATGCAAAATCTGATCAACTCAGACATTTTAGAGCCGTATATTTGAAGACACTTAAGTCCCTAGCCAGATTCAATGAGATTATACACTAAAATTTTATAAACGAAAATTTTACAAGGTAACTTCATCGACCAGTCAAATATGAGTTCAGACCCAGATACCATCTTAAATGATCCCTGTGCCCACCCTAATACCATCCTGCCTGCCCTCTGGGACCCTCCAATCATGAGACCCTAACTAAGAAGTCTTGCTGCCCAGGCTGGGCATGGGGACTCTAGGCTGGGCACGGGGACTCCCGCCTGTAATCTCAGCACTTTGGGAGGCTTCAAGGGAGGATTCTTTGAAGCCAAAAGTTAACACCAGCCCTGGCAACACTGGGAGACCCTGTTTCTGTAAAAAATTTAAAAATTAGCCAGGTGTGGTGGTACGCACCTGTGGTCCCAGCTACCCAGGAGGTTGAGGTGGGAGGATCGACTGGGCCCAGAAGATTGAACCTGCAGTAAGCCGTGATCAAACCACTGCACTCTAGCCTGAGTGACAGAGCAAGACCCTGTCTAAGAAAAAAAAAAAAAAAAGAAGAAGAAGTCTTGTTGCCCCTTTAAATTTCATGATCCCCAGAGTATTAGAAAGCACATCTCTGAATCCATCCAGAATTACTTCTTTGCAAATATTCCAAAAACAAAAAAGGCAGGTATGGTAGCTCATGCCTATAATACCAGCACTTTGGGAGGCCAAGGCAGGCAGATCACCTGAGGTCAGGGTCAGGAGTTTGAGACTAGCCTGGCCAACATGATGAAACCCTATCTATACTAAAAACACAAAAATTACCTGGCCATGGTGGCAGTCGCCTATAATCCCAGCTACTCAGGAGGCTGAGACAGGAGAATTGCTTGAACCCGGGAGGCAGAGGTTGCAGAGAGCCGAGATCATGCCATTGCACTCCAGCCTGGGTGACAAGAGCAAAACTCCATCTCAAAAAACAAAAACCAGAACCAAAGCCTCTAACTCACTTATCAACCAGTATCCAAATTCAGAGTAGAGCAGCATTCTTTAAAAATTGAAGCAATTGAAAACAAAAAAAAAAAAACAAAACAACTCTACCTCCAACCAAAAATCATATGTAACTCTGAGAATCCAAGTTTTCAGATGCTTCTCGGAGGGAGAAAGTGTTGCTTAACTTCTCTCAGCCTCAGTCAGGTTCCTCATCTATAAAATGGGAGGATAAGCATCCCCTGCCTCACCAAGGAGTTATGAGGACTTCATGAAATCCTGCGAAACCCTTAGCACATTGCTAGGCACACAGAAAATGCTCAGAAGATGTTTGCTGTGGTCTTAATATTTTTATTGAGTCATGTTTTAATTGTATTACCTTGGGTAAAGTCTGATAAGGCCAGATGCAGAACAGAAGAGATAAACTGGAAAGAGTTTTACAGATTTGCTACTCACTGCCCTGTGGGGAAAATGCAGTGGGCCACTCCACGGAGTGTTGG
This sequence comes from Macaca mulatta, assembly GCF_049350105.2. Classification (NCBI taxonomy): domain Eukaryota; kingdom Metazoa; phylum Chordata; class Mammalia; order Primates; family Cercopithecidae; genus Macaca; species Macaca mulatta. Next base: position 11,542,052 of record NC_133408.1, on the reverse strand, counting down.
CCACCAGGGTTGACAGGAGGAGACAGTAGGAACAGGGAGGGCGTCTTCATTGAGAAGAAGCAGGGAGGTCGGGGGAGGCTGGGTAAGCAGGCTTAGCATTGGCTAGTCTGAGTCATTTCAGTGGACTCCCAGCCATTGGGGCTGTCCTGAGTTACCTGGTATCTGCCCCTGGGATGATTACGGCAGGTGGATAGTGGCTCCAAGTGTGAGACCCTAATTGTATTAGTCCATTTCACCCTGCTGAGACTGGGTAATTTATAAAGAAAAAGAGGTTTAATGGACTCACAGTTCCATGTGGCTGGGGAGGCCTCATGATCATGGCAGAAGGAGAAAGGCACGTCTTACATGGCTGCAGCAAGAGAGAATGAGAACCAAGCAAAAGCAGTTTCCCCTTATAAAACCATCAGATCTAATGAGACTGATTCACTACCACAAGAACAGTATGAGGGAAACCGCCCCCATGATTCAATTATCTCCCACCAGCTACTCCTACAACATGTGGGAATCGTGGGAGCTACAATTCAACATGAGATTTGGGTGGGGACACAAAGCCAAACCATATCACTAATACAAGAGGTAGCTGGGAATACTGACGTCATCAGCTGCTCAAAAAGGGGAACTGACTGCTTCTAGCCAAGTCCTCAAAACTAGGCCAAAGCAGCATTATAAAATCTACATTATAAGGTAAAAGTCACACTACATAAAATCAGCCATTTTAAAATATAACATTCAATGGCATTTAAAATACTCACAATGTTGTGCAACCAACCACCACCTCTGTCTGGTTCCAAAACACTGTCATCATCCCAAAAGAAACTCTGGACTCATTAAGCAGTTACTCTCCATTCTCCCACTGCTACCACCTCATTTCCAGCCCTGCCAAATCCTGGCAACGACCAATCTGCCTTCTATCTCTAAGGGCTTACCTATTCCAGATATATGATATAAATTTAATCATACAAAGTGTGACTATCATGGGCTGAATTACGCCTCCCTAAAATTCACATGTTGAAGCTCTCAATTCCCAATGAGACCATATTTGGAGATGGGGCTTTTTAAGAGGTAATTAAGGTTACATTAGATCATAAGGGTGGGGCCCTAATCCAATAGGAGTGGTGTCCTTATCAGAAGAGGAACACACGCCAGGGATGTGAGTGCACAGAGGAAAGGCCATGTGAGGACATAACAAGGTGGCGGCCATCTGCATGCCAAGGAGAAAAGCTCTGGGAGAAAACTAACCTGCCAACACCTTGATCTTAAAACTTCTAGCTTCAAGAACTGGGAGAAATCAATTTCTGTTCTTCAAGCTGCCCAGTCTGTGATATTTCATTATGGCAGCCTGAGCAAATTAACACAGTGGCCTTTTGTGTCACATAGCATAAAGTTTTCAATGCATTGTAGGAGGTATCAGTACGTCACTCCTTTTCGTGGCTGAATAATATTCCATTATATGTATATACCACGATTTTTTTACCTACTCATCCATTAATGGATATTTGGGTTATTTCTATCTTTTGGATACTGTGAATAATGCTGCCATGAACATTCATGTCCATCCATTTCTTTGAGTAACTGTTTTTAATTATTTTAAATACATAGGAATGAAATTGCAGGGCCATATGGTAATTCTATATTTACCTTTTCAGGAACCAACAAACTTGTTATTTTTAAAGCATTCACTTCAGTGCCTATCACGTACAGGCCCTGTTTCACAGAGTGGGTGGAAATATCAATGAACCATCATCCCTGCCCTACTGCCTCTGTAGGTTCTCACTGTCTGTGAGAACCACTCCTCCAAAAGAAAAGCAGTAGGTATAATTTTCCATGGTATCTTAGTTTTATTCAAAATGAGTACCTGGGCAAACTCGTGACAATTGAACCTCAAATGTCAAAGTAGCCTTTGTCCTCCAAATATTTATATTTCAAATGTTTATGGGTAAATATACCTATTCTCTTAATTAATGATATCCTCTAAGTAGGCCAAACTTGACCTTCTATAGCATCAAATTAATAAAATATATTTCTAGGCCTCTGATCATACACATCCATGCATGAATGGATACAAAATGACAGAAAGGCAGAGAGACAAAGACTGGCAAGCTGAAGAGGGATTGATTAATAGAGTTCACAGAAACACGGTCAGGAAGAAAACATAGATCTCAGAGAACCTAAGCCAGGGCAGAGATTCAAAGAGGAGAACAACACAAGAATGCTAGGATGCAGAGAGGATCTACCAGTTTTGGAAGGAGGCAGGGTTAAGAGATGAGAGAGGAATGTTAGTTTCATGCCCTTGCCAATATCTTTCATGGTTAATTACACCCTGACAGCCAATAAATTCCTCTAATAGTTTTCATTGGAGAAACTATTCTTCTACCCACTCCTACAAATATGAAGCAGTGTCGCTGGTCCAGACTAGCTTCCAGAATCACCCAAGTGGTGCTGATTATCAATGGTGGGTGTGGACAACGGAGAAAACAAGAAGGCATTTTTCTGAGAGCCCTTTTGGCAAAAATCACCATGTATGGTAAATACCAGATTCCACACATCAAGTGTCCTTATTTCCTAAACGAAAGAAATAACTAAGGAGTTTCTCTCTTTCTTGCTCTCTCCTCTCTCTCTCTCTCTCTCTCTCCCCCCCAACCCCCCGTCCCGCTTGGGCGCGCTCTCTCTCTTCTTACTCTCCCCACTCTCCCCAACCCCTGACCTGAGGATCCACACAATAGCTAACCTTGCTAATCAATCAACTCTCAAAGTCTATTTTTCAGAGACATGGGATTCCTCTTTCTCACCATAGAAGGGTTCTGATTCCACATATGTCACCTAAGACAAAAATTGAGTGTTTCAGAGAAAACAAGCTCACCCATCTCCAACCAGCACTTTCTCTCATGGTTCCGGATGAAGACCATAATATTAAGCATTTCTACAGTATCTTTCGTCTTCCAGTACTTTCCACACACAGCTCCAGAAAGGAGGGAGTGGCGGTAGGCTGACACATCACCTCCAAAACCCTAGACCACTGTTTTTCAGGTGGCTAGTCTACACTGTGACTGTTTAAATAAAGCAGAAACCAGATAAAAGCTCATTCAAAGGGAATAGTTATAGAAAGACAGTGAATTATCTACGGGGCAAACGAAAGTAATCAAATGTTCAAGTCCCCAAACGTAAGGCTCATCTCTGCTAAGGGTGAGTGACTGTGGAGTCAGGCATGCCTGTTTCAAATTCTTATCCTGCCACTTACTATCTCCATATCCTCTGAAAGCATTAATATTCTCATTGGAGAAAAAATGGGAGAAATTACCTACCAAATAGGTTTAAGTGAATTAAGGTCTAGCCTAATGATTAGTAATGGTGGTGGCAGTAATAATATGCCACACATCAATGACCCAAATTTTAGAGTGTAATTTATTATGGTATAGAGCTAAATATTCCTAAAATATTAAACAGTTTGGAGACCCTTAAAAGTGTTGAAAAAGTAATGTGTTTTCACTTTTGAGCAATTTGCAGTTTGGTTTTTCAATGGTTTTAAAGTCTCTGCAGCTGACAGCAGGGCTTTATTCATGCAGCACCAGAGGGTAAGCCGAGGCCCTTCCATGCTTGTGGAAGGATATCTGGGTGCGAGAGATGTGCCATGTTATAACCATACAGTCTTCTCCAATCCACCACCACGTTCACCACCACTATTTCCTTTCTGGGCAGACTTGGAGGTGGCGTTATTTGTAGAAGGAATTTCTCCAGAACACAGAAAGGCTTCCCAAGAAGTACTGATTTAAGGATAAAAGTTGTTGGTTAGATTTATGAGTGAAGACAGGAGTGAAGAATGTGGAGGCTTACAATTGCTTTCTCATCAGCAGAGAACTTAGACATGCAAAATAACTTTTTAATCTTGTAGATTTAGGACATCTCCCCTTGAATACAACTAACCAAACTGGGCCTGCTAGAATTTTGAATGTCCAACTGGATGTTCACCGATGGCTTTAAAATTCTATCTCCAGCACAGATCTTGCCTATGAATTCCCAAACCATCAATTCCACCTGGGCATCTCAAATTCCACATGTCCAAGTCTGACCTTATCATCATCTTCTCAAATCTAGGCCCGTCTTCCCCACTTCCTTTGACTCTCTCTCAGTGCAACTTCCTGGATCTGGTCTCGCTGGGTAGAAACTGAGGGGTCATCCTTGGCACCATTTTCTCCATCTCTGCAACATGCATCACAGGCAACCCATCACCAATTCTTGTCCATTTGCACTCCAAATAACCATCAGGTCTCATTACTTTTCTCCAATTCCATGGCCAACAACCTACAGGCCCAGGAGACCAATCTTTGCTGCATGAACTAGCCCTCCAGCATCTGCCTTGGCCCTGTCCTATTCTCTTCCTCACGGTGACCAGAATAATCTTCTCAAAACTCAAAGTTCTACCTTAAAACCCATCTGGAAATCCCATCGTCCTTGAGTAAAGAAGATGATTCTGAGCATGGCCTAGAATGCTCACCATGCTCTGAACTCAGACTTCCCTACCCTGAGCTCCAGCCAGAGAACTTCAATTTTACACCCACTCACGCCAAAGGGTATTTATCTATCCATGTTCTTCCTCTCAGAGGCTCTCTTTCCCCTAACTCCCTCTTCCATCCGAACGATTCCTACTTTCCCTTCAAAGCTTCATGCAAAAATCGCTTTCCAAAAAAACTGACTTGGTCAGGTTCGTTGGTTCCATATGGTCCCATGTGCTCATGGAACTGTATCTCTCTTTCATTGACCTCCTTTCAGTCTGCCTTGATTCCCTCACAACACACTTGTGCCCGTGTGTCGCTGTGTGTCCCCTGCTAGACTGTAAGGTCAGTGAGAGCAGGGACTATGTCTGGTTTGCCCACCATTTTAGCCTCACTGCCAAGCCCACTGCCTAGTAAAAACAAGGCACTTGGTGAAAATAGATGTTGAATGAATGAATGAGTGAATGAATGTACAGAAGTATATGACACATCTAACAGCAGGATGGGGGAAATTTGAGTGTAACCTTAAAAAGAGTTCTTCTATAAGGCCGGGTACAGTGGCATGCACCTGTAGTCACTGCTCAAGAAACTGAGGCAGGAGGATGGCTTGAGCCCAGGAGATGCAGGCTGTGGTGTGCTATGATCATGCCCATGGACAGGACTATACTCCAACCTGGGCAACAAGCCAGATCCCATCTATTTTCAAAAAAACTTTCTGTAAGATAAAGTCTCAGAACATGGCAAAGGAAGGGCAGAGGGGATATTGTTTCCCAGGAAAATACTACAGCAAATTTGTAGGAAGAAAAGGTGCAAACACTTGGGTACCCTCCCCTCACATCACCCCTTGGAATCTCAGCTTTCCAACTGAGGAAGTAGGGGTGGTAGTGCTTGGAAGAAAGGAGGAAAATGTTGCAAAACATTCTAAAGCTATCAGGACAAAATGTATACGTGCCAGAGAACATGAGGTAGAAATTGTACTTATCTATAGTTTTAGAAAATGAGCAAGGAAGCTGGGCGCAGTGGCTCACATCTGTAATCCCAGTACTTTGCAAGGCCAAGGCAGATTGCTTGAGGTCAGGAGTTCAAGACCAGCCTGGCCAACATGGTGAAACCCTGTCTCTATTAAAAAACACAAAAATCAGCAGGGCATGGTGGCGTGTTTGTAGTCCCAGCTACTTAGGAGGCTGAGGCAGGAGAATCCCTTGAACCCGGGAGGTGGAGGTTGCAGTGAGCCGAGATCACACCACTGCACTCCTGCTTGGGCAACAGAGACTCCATCTCAAAAAAAAAGAAAAGAAAATGAGCAAGGAGATTTCAAAAAACACCCATGCATTTTATATCCCTTACAAATCACATAGCTCCATCTTAAAACCCGTTGAAAATTTCTAATGAATGAGGAGAAACAGTCCTCAGCCCTCCTTCAAGGTATCCAAGGGAGTGAGACCAGGCAAAGGTTTTGTATGTCACAACAGCCACATCATGTTCCAAAAGGAAGATGAGTAGAGATCTGTCCCACCCAGCAACAAAGAATTCCTCAGCAGAGAGCAGAACCTGATCTGCTTCCAGGCTGAGATTGCAGGAGGATGTTTGCCCAAATGCTGCAATGACTTCCAGTCATGCATTTGTTTGGTTTCGGTAATTACTTGTTCATTTAAAAAGAAAAAGAAATATATGAAAATGAACACTTCTCTCACATGTGTCCCTACATTTCAAATAAAGGTTTCATGAGGCATCTTGAAGGAACTGAAACCCTAGTAACGCAAGAAGAAAACCATCCTGCAGAAAAACTGGCACCCTCCCAAACAGCTATCATTCAGTTCTTTCCAGCACAAAAAGGGAAAGTTTATTTCTTTGTTTACCTTTAAAATTTCAACTTTAAAGCAACGTCAACAACAACCTGACATTGCATTTCAAGCAGAACAACAGCATTCTAAACTCCAGCATTATAGAAAAGTGAAAAATGGATACGCGGCTGGTTTCTTGCCCCGGCTCGTAAGATTGAGAAAATGTTTGAAAAGTAAATCCCAATTACAGGTGGTGTTGTCGCACATTCAGCCTTCTCTTATCCCACCTGTCTTACTCTAGCTTCTCTACCTGGGCTACCTCCAAGCCAGCACAGAGCCCTTTTCTTCCAAGTTTGCTAAACTTTCATCTTTACCTCTCTGACATTTTCTTGCCTTGGCAAAATTCCTAAACCTTTCAGGGTGGTCAACAAACAGTAGGTGTCAGCCTAAGGGTTAAGAATTCATGCTCCCAGATGATAATCATCAGTAGATTGTTTTGGAAAATTAAATACACCTGGGCCAAGTTTCTTACGGCTGTACTCTTTGGAGATGTTTCAATTTATTTTTTTAAAAAAAAGAAGAAACAGTTCAAGAATGTGAACTTCATTTCTCACATATATTTTCCTAAGCTTCTTTTCTTTCCCCCCCCTTTTTCTTTTTTTTTTTTTTTTTTTTTTTTGATATTTCACTATGTGCTTTGGCTTTTCCCCAGATTTTTAACTACTCTTGTCCTCTCTGACACGTGAAAAATGTTCTTGCATTCTGCCATCTTAGCAAGGGCATCGAATGACAAAAGAAACTTCATTCCAGAAGTCCTGATGGCACTATCGTTAGATCCAGACTCACCTATCTGCAGAGGCTTCCAGAGGCAAGGACCAACAGCACATGGCTCACCTGATAGATGGGGCATTCATTCAGGGATGCTCACTTAGTGCCTACCATGCACCAAACATTGTGCTTGCAGTGAGGCTCCAAGAAACTACTGGGGATGTTCCAGTTCTCCAGGAATTCCCCTCTGTTGTGAGTGATGGACTAGAACAGAAGTAGGCACAGGCCGTACCAGCAGAGCAGACACTTGTTATAGAGGGAAGGCCGGGAACACTGCTTGTGATGTGGCTACTGCTTCACTGGAGGGTGAAGGTAACTAACAGCCATTCCAGAGAGAAAGGCCAGCAGAGACAAAGGCACAGAAACATGAAAGGACAGAGGGCGATGGACACACAGATGTTTCTAGGTGGCCAGACCAGATCACAGCAAGAGTGGCAAAAATGAAACCTATAAATATCTGTTGAAAACAGATTATAATGGGAAAAAATGTTTGCAATCTATCCATCTGACAAAGGGCTAATATCCAGAGTCTACAAGGAACTTAAACAAGTTTACAGGGGAAAAAAATCAAAAAGTGGGCAAAGGATATGAACAGACACTTCTCAAAAGAACACATTTATGCAGACAAAAAACATGAAAAAAAGCTCACCATCATTGGTCATTATAGAAATGCAAATCAAAACCACAATGAGATGCTATCTCACACCAGATAGAATGGTGATCATTAAAAAGTCTGGAAACAACAGATGCTAGAGAGGATGTGGAGAAATAGGAATGCTTTTACACTGTTGGTGGGAGTGTAAATTAGTTCAACCATTGTGGAAGGCAGTGTGGTGATTCCTCAAGGATCCAGAACCAGAAATACCATTACTGGGTATATACCCAAAGGATTATAAATCATTCTACTATAAAAACACATGCACACATACGTTTACTGCAGCACTATTTACAATAGCAAAGACTTGGAACCAACCCAAACACCCAACAATGACAAACTGGATAAAGAAAATGTGGCACATATACACCATGGAATATTATGCAGCCACAAAAAAAGAATGAGTTCCTGTCCTTTGCAGGGACATGGATGAAGCTGGAAACCATCATCCTCAGCAAAGTAACACCAGAATAGAAAACCAAACAATGCATGTTCTCACTCATAAGTGGGAGTTGAACAATAAGAACACATGGACACAGGGAGGGGAACATCTCACACGAGGGCCTGTTAGGGGGTGGGAGGAAAAGGGAGGGAGAGCATTAGGACAAATACCTAATACATGCAGGGCTTAAAACCTAGATGACGGGTTGTTGGGTGCAGCAAACCACCATGGCACATGTATACCTATGTAGCAACCTGCATGTTCAGCACATGTATCCCAGAACTTAAAAAAAGAAAATATATTTTGAGAGTTTTCAGGTGTCATGCTAAGGAGGTTGGATTTATCCTGCATTAAGAGGGGAAAACACAAGGTGAGCTTTCCATCTAGCAAGGGGTTCAACCAGGAGCTCTACTAGAAAATATAATGCACTGTGTTTCCCCTGTGGCTGGAGGAGAAGTGCACATTGGGAGAGCAGAAAGGAGAGCAAAATACCTTCCGACTGACGACAATTTGGGGAGCACTTCACAAAGAAGGTGGCCTTTGAGCAACACCTTGGAGGATGAGCAGAACTGAGCCCATGAGAGACGGTGGTGAGGAAGGTGCTCAGCTGAGAGCAGAGGCACAGGTTGGTGAGTGGGCATGTCTTAGGAAGGAGCTGGGGTCTTCTAGGCTTGGCCTATGGCTGTTGGAGGTTTGCAGCAGGAGAAAAGCTGGTAAGTTACTCTGAGATCCCACTGCGGAGGTCTTTGAATGCCTTGTTAAGGATGTTGTCCCGAAGGCAACAGGAAATCTGCAGGATTAGGATTTAGAAGTTAACTCCGGCAACATGGGTTGGATAAGGAGTGAGACCAGACAAGGACACTAGTCCAGAGGCCACTGCAAAAAAACAGGCAACAGATGAGAAGAGCCTGGTGGCTGAGGCAGGGTGTGCTGGGGGTCATGCCGCCCAGCCTCCCGTGAAGCTGGGTGTGGCCCTGTGGAAGGTGAGCAGGAGGGGCGTGCCTGACTACCAGGCCTACCCATCAATGCTCCCAGAGGGCCTCTTTAGTACCTTTTTCCTTCCAGCTGGCAGGCATAAAGCTGACCTCAGAGTGGCCCTGGAAGCCCAATAAACACAGCTGAGCCTTCAGCAGCTTGAATCCCTGAAACGACTGCATGGACAGGGCCACACTGGTGACCAGCTGACTCACCCAGAACTGTTACATGACCAAAAACTAACCTTCTATTGGTTCTGTGCCGTTTTTTACTTTGGGATCTATTCATTGTACCAGCAAAGCATACCCTACCTAACGTTGATGGTTAGATGGTACCGTGGAGATGGAAAGAGACCGTCAAAAGATATGGTACAGGTTAGTCCTCAAGACTTGGCTACCCATTTTAAGTGGAAGGTGAGAGTGAAGCGCGAAAGATGGCACCAACATTTGCAACCTGAATGAAGGGGCAGGTGGTGAGGCCATTGATCTGAGAGTGACCATGGGAGGAGAAGGCTTAGAGGAAGGCAATGAGATTCACCTGGGACCTGCAGAAGTTGGAGTATCTGTGGGGAGACCGGGGTGGGGCTATGCAGTGGGCAGTTAGGACCACAGTCATGGAGCCTAATCATAGAGGCCAGCAAAGCTGCCCAGTCACCTCCACAACAGCCCAGGCTGCCCAGGAGGCCTCCTTTTGTACTTTCCTCACACTACCAAAAAAATGCAGCAAATGTCAAAGACACACAGATTGTATTAATTATTTAAAATATCAGTGACAACAATAGGCGAGCTCTGAATGAGTTACAGGTGATAAATTATTCTGGGTTTTAAAAACCCCCACTCTGCCCCTGACTAGCATAGCAGGAAACTTAGTCTCTCAGGGCCTCTGTTTTCTTCCTGTGTAAAATGGATGCCTCTGTCCTTGCTGTGTGGCTGGGAGGAATAAATGGGGTGATGTAGTCACCAGCCCATTACACAGGGCTCAGATAATCACCGGTATGTGTGATTACCATAAGCCATTCTTCTAATATTGATAACAACAGCTGACATTGATTGAATTATTCTTCAGTGTTCCATCTGATCTACCCATTTAATCTTGATAACTCCTTGAGGTAAGTACCCCCATTTTCCCCACTCTATAGATGAGGAAATAGACCAGAGAGGTTAGGTAGCTTGCTCCAGGTGACACAGCTAACAGCAAAGCTGGGCGATGGCCCATGCAGGCAGAGTCTGGCTCACGGGCTCTCTCCTGCCACATGACACATCCATGGCAGGAGGCACAGTCCTCTCGGGAGCACGGTGTCTCCTTCCTCCTCAGCCCTGACCTAGGATGCATCTCCAATGACTGCGAGCATTTGCTCATCATTTTCACGGAGCATTCAGCAGCAGAGCTGGCAGTTCTCAAGAGGTTCTAAGCGGTTATGGGAACCTCGACTCATTCTTGAAGAGCAGTTTCACAGTAACGGGAAAAAGTCAAGAATTCCAGAGAAATAAATGCCGGCTGGGCAAAATAACCCTGGGGCTTATACAATGCTCTTAATTTTTCAAAGCATGTCCACAGGCTGCATCTCATTTCCAAAGGGTATTGGATACAAGCCCTTCAAAGGCCCAGGGAGGGAACTATGGCACCCTGGCAGAGAATATGGAAACTCTCATGCTGGAAAGAGGCTGTTCACTGCACCTGGCCCTCCTCTGTCTCATGCTGAAACTTCATGAGCCACGACGACAAGTGCGATGGGAGAGAGGACAGAGATGGTCATTGTGGCTGCCCTGGCCCTCGCGTCAATTGCAGGACCCATCCCATTTGGAAATAGCACTGCTGCAAAGAACCCTCTCGAGAGGCTGCTGCCACTGTCATTGTCACTGGTCTCTTTTAGGCGTTCCTATTACTTGTTTCAGTCTGGGGACAAGAGCAGACTGGGGTGCAGGCTCTGCTACAATGTACTGAATGTTAAAGTACCAAAAGGCTAAAACCAAAGCAGCAGAATGATGCTTGGGAATACTCCAGGGCTTGGGGTAGCTCAGCCCCCAGTGCTCTGACTGATGGAGTGTAAATTCCCAAACGGGAGACCCTGCATGCTGTGCTGCCTCCATGTTACCAACAGGATGCCCAGGCAGTTTCAAAACCAAAGATGTGGAGGTCTTCTGTAGGGGAGGAGGTCTCTGACCCTGTCTGAGGGACCCTCTCCAGCACTGAAGCTGCCACGGGCATCGTGGCCAGTCCTCAGCCACCTCCCCAGCTCTCGCCACTGGCATGCAAGGGAAGCTGTGTGTGCTGAGGCCTTTTCTCCATGCACAGATGGCCTCAGGCCCCTCTCAGGATTCTGCAGAGCTGGCAGAGGTCCCTCTCCCGGCCAGGATCCTGATTGCCAGACTTCAGCACCCATGAAACCCCACCCTCATCTTCCTCACACAGACTGAGAACTGCATTCACAGTGGGTTTACCCACTGACAGGTCTAACAGAGCACTTCCACCACAGGCATTTTTAAAAGCTGCCCAGGGGGTCTAATAAGCAACACCATAATCGATAAGACCCACTGATTCAAGCTCTTCCGTTTGCTGATGAGGAAGCCAGGCCCAGGATGTGAAAAGATTTTCCTGTATCACACAGCTACGAAGGAAACCCGGTCATCCCCCAGCATGACACAGATGCTGAAACAACTTCAATATTTTCTCTAGGTCTAGAGGAGGGACATCACCTCTTTCGGGGGAAGGGGTAAATTGTCTTTATTTACTTACACATAATACACATTTTAATGCTGAACATTCTATGGGATCTATAAGCTACTAGAAGTAATAAATGAGTTACCAAGATTACAGGATAAGAAAGTAATATACAAAATAGTACTATATTTCTAAATACTAGCAACAAACATCAAAAATGGACATTTTAAAAACAATACCACTTATAATAGCATTAAATTTTTTGATACTTAAGAGATAAATCTGACAAAAAGAATGTTCATCTATACACTAAAAACTGTAAACACTGCTAACAGAAATTTAAAAATCTATTAAATGGGGAGAAAGGCCACGTCTATGAGTTGACTCAGGATTGTTAAAATGTCAAATTAATCTATAGATTCAATGCAATCTCAAACAAAATGCCAGCAATATATTTGTAGATATTTACAAGCTAATTCTAAAATCAGTATGGAAAGCAAAGGGCCTCTTATAGCCAGAACAATTTTGAAAAAGAAATAAGGTGAAGAATTACACCTTATTTAATTGTGTTTGGGGCTTATGGCTTTTTAAATTTTTTAATCAACAGATAATCATTGTATATATTCATGACGTACAATGTGATGTTTGATATATTCATACATTGTGGAATTATTAAATCAACCTAATTAATATATCCATCACCTCACCTATTTATCATTTCTTGTGATGACAACTTTTAAAATGTACTCTTTGCAATTTTCAAATGTGCCCTACATTATTACTAGCTATAGTCACAATGCTGTGCAATGCATCACTAAAACTTACTTCCCCTTTTTTTTTTTTTTTTGAGATGGTGTCTCACTCTGTTGCCCAGGCTGGAGTGCAGTGGCACAATCTCGGCTCACTGCAACCTCCACCTCCCAGGTTCAAGCGATTCTTGTGCCTCAGCCTCTCAAGTAGCTGGGACTACAGGCGTGTGCCACTGTGCCTGGCTAATTTTTGTATTTTTAGTAGAGATGGGGTTTCACCATGTTGGCCAGACTGGTCTCGAACTCCCGATCTCAAATGATCCACCCGCCTTGGCCTCTTCTCCTATCTACTAATAATTGAAATTGTACATCCTTTGACCAACATCTTTCCTCTCCCCCTCTTCTCCAACAGACTCTGTCTCCGCTTTGTCTACCTGCTTCAATGTGAATATTTCTCTTAGTTGTTCAGTATGCAGGAGTCTTTCACCTAGTTTCTGCTTTCTCTCAGGGAGAATTGATCCATATATAGGTGTTCATTAGGTGCATCCGTCAGAAAAGGGATAGTCAGGACCCTCCTACTCCACCATGTTGCTGATGTAACATCACCTCTTGATTTTAATCCTCCTTAGTGAACAATCATTGGTAACAGCAACTTCTAGCTCTCATTGGTAACAGCAGCTTCTCCCCTTAGCAAAGCAGACTTCATGGCAGGGAGTGCTTAGGCTCAAAGAAGGAGCAGCATTTGGTGATAAACAGGTGCTGGAAAATATTCAGAGCAGCAAGAGCAGAGGTGTGGATGCGGGACCTCCTGAGACCCACAACAGAGACCCAGAGTAAATCGTTCAATGGGATGAGCATAAGGCAGTGAAACAGAAAGGTGAGAGGCAGATTTAAATGATGTATATCCTTGTAACTATCCTTCAAAACTAACTCCCAATTACATTAATATGCTATATGGTAAACCTATGTGAGAGCAATAATGTAGACTCCCTGAGACTGACCCTGTATGGCAGACACATCTAAATGTGTGCTCTGAGCTAGGAAATCTGGCAGCGCCAAACCCGTAGATTTGTTCCTTTTCTATGAGGAACATCTGAGCTCCGAGCCTGGCCCATGGAACACAGGCCGTACTGGGGATCAAGGCCCTTTGTTTTGGGTTAAGTGAAAGTTGCCAGTTGAAGACTGTTAGAGGGAGGGTGCTAAGAGAAAATGTGATGTCAGCTGCATGCCTTTTGCAAGCAGTTGCGGTTCTAATACCCAGCCTGCCACCACTGGGCCACACAGTTCTCCTGTCTGGCCTGCTACCCCTGGACTCTCTCCCCTGCATGTAAGTCCCCAGTAAAACCCATGTCTCATTTGCTGGCTCTGGGTCTCTCCTTCAGCCTCTTGCATCTAGTGCCATCCCCACTGGAGTCAATAGGGACTCGACACAACACATGCATACAGAGATTTAAGTTACACCATGTGTAATTCTATCTTATAGCAGTTTCAAGAAGCCTGCACCCCAGGAGCATTGAAGGGGGATCAAATCTTACTAATCATAGGAAATAGATTCATCTAATCCTTTCCCCATTTCTTGTTTCTCTCATACCATTCAGGACATAGGCATGGGCAAAGACTTCATGTCTAAAACACCAAAAGCAACGGCAGCAAAAGCCAAAATGGACAAATGGGATCTCATTAAACTAAAGAGCTTCTGCACAGCAAAAGAAACTACCATCAGAGTGAACAGGCAACCTACAGAATGGGAGAAAATTTTTGCAATCTACTCATCTGACAAAGGGCTAATATCCAGAACCTACAAAGAACTCAAACAAATTTACAAGAAAAAAACAACCCCATCAAAAAGTGGGCAAAGGATATGAACAGACATTTCTCAAAAGAAGACATTCATACAGCCAACAGACACATGAAAAAATGCTCATCATCACTGGCCATCAGAGAAATGCAAATCAAAACCACAATGAGATACCATCTCACACCAGTTAGAATGGCAATCATTAAAAAGTCAGGAAACAACAGGTGCTGGAGAGGATGTGGAGAAATAGGAACACTTTTACACTGTTGGTGGGATTGTAAACTAGTTCAACCATTATGGAAAACAGTATGGCGATTCCTCAAGGATCTAGAACTAGATGTACCATATGACCCAGCCATCCCATTACTGGGTATATACCCAAAGGATTATAAATTATGCTACTATAAAGACACATGCACTCGTATGTTTATTGCAGCACTATTCACAATAGCAAAGACTTGGAATCAACCCAAATGTCCATCAGTGACAGATTGGATTAAGAAAATGTGGCACATATACACCATGGAATACTATGCAGCCATCAAAAAGGATGAGTTTGTGTCCTTTGTAGGGACATGGATGCAGCTGGAAACCATCATTCTTAGCAATCTATCACAAGAACAGAACCAAACACCGCATGTTCTCACTCATAGGTGGGAACTGAACAATGAGATCACTTGGACTCAGGAAGGGGAACATCACACACAGGGGCCTGTCATGGGGAGGGGGGAGGGGGGAGGGATTGCATTGGGAGTTATACCTGATGTAAATGACAAGTTGATGGGTGCAGCACACCAGCATGGCACAAGTATACATATGTAACAAACCTGCACGTTGTGCACATGTACCCTACAACTTAAAGTATAATAATAATAAATAAATTTAAAAAAAAAGAGAAAAAAATAAATAAATAAATAAATAAAAAAAAAAAAAGAAATGGATTCATCTAAAGAAGAATTTTCCAATTGTTGGAGCTTTTCTTAAAAGGCATGGGCTGCTGACAAAGTAAAGAGCTCCCTGTTGCTTAATGCATTCAAGCAACTGGATGCATTCAAGATGGGCTGGATGACCATCTGCCTGGAAGGTCAAAGAGATTTTTACCTTAGTAGGAAGCTGGTGGGAGGACTTTTAAGGAGGCTTCCAATCATGACAGATTGTGGTCTTTTGGGTAAGAACTAAGGCTTCACCTGGGTTTGAACCCCATCTCTGCCCCTTCCAAGCTGGGTGACCCGGGCAAAGCATCTAACCTCTCTGTTCCAGCTTCTTCCATAGTGAAATGGGGACATGTATCAGTGTCTACCTCATAGGGTGATTATAAGGATGAAACAAGTTGTTCCATATAAAGGGTCATGGACATTATCAATGTTGACTAAATGTTGGTCACTGTTATGATGGCGTTGTTATTATGGATTGTGATTCCCCAGCTTTCATTCAAGGAGATACCACTGAAATGGGCTGCGCAACACAAGACATTCCTGCAAGCACAGACCAGGCACAAGATACAGTGTCCTTCTGACAGCTCTTTTTTCCCTTTATCAAAATGAAGCATACAATGAATGGGAAAAAGATGAGACACAGACTTTAAAAATCAATATCCTTATAACCATTCTTCAAATATAATCACTAATTATATTAATTATATTAATACTTATACAGAAGTGTAAGTCTGGTCTATCTTATTAGATAGAATTCCAATGTGAATCCACCTTCAACCCTTTGAACAGCACTTCTGGTGAGGGAGGGTGGAAATTCACACAGGGGACCCTCCCTGCATTTCCACCCTGGCTCCCAGATGCAGCACTTTTCAGAGAAGTTTGCCTTGAACTTCTATGCACCTCCTCCCACCCCCTGCGAATTTACACACAGAGCACCTTTGTGAGCCGTGAGCGGGAGACTGGGCACAGGCAGAGCACAGAGAGGGCTTGTCAAAGTAAACGAGTTGATTCATGTGCAAAAATCCCCCGACTGCGTTTACAGATTAAATTGGAAAAACTTTCAGCTGCTTTTGGTTGAAAATTCCACTCAAGTATTTCACTTGATGCCCGTGCCTTGGGCACATGGCGTTCCAGTGCTTGAACAATAGTCTGCACGTGCAAACACAAAGCTCAGCGGTCTGTGAGTGGCATGTGGCTTCAAAAGGTCTGTGTCATCTGATGGCCAATAGTTTCCTGCATATTTGCTGTATAAACCCATCCTTGTCCACGGATGTACTGAATTAGTGATAAGCCCACAAAGCTTAACAAGGTTCAAGTGGAGGGCTCTTGAATTTTCAACTTCACAGCACTAGATGCTTGAATGAATCTAGCAACAGTGAATTCATTACTTTGTTGGCAGCTTGTGCCTTTTAATAAAGAGGTCCACTGATTAGGAAGAGACAGCTGTAGATCTCACTGTTCCATATAACAGCCACCAACCACTGTGGCCTTTGAACATTTAAAATGTGGCTAATTCCAACCAAGATGTGCTGTATAGGACCTGAACTCAGCTCTGGGTCAAGCAGACCTGACAGATATGTACAGAATTCTCCACCCAAAACAACAGAATATACATTCTTCTCATTGCCACATGGCACTTACTCTAAAATTAATCACATAATCAGAAGTAAAACACTCTTCAGCAAATGCAAAAAGAACTAAAATCATAATAGTCTCTCAGACCACAGTCCAATCAAATTAGAACTCAAGATTAAGAAATTCACTCAAAACCACACAACTACATGGAAATTGAACAACCTGCTCCTGAATGACTCCGCGTAAATAATCAAAGTAAGTCAGAAATCAAGAAGTTCTTTGAAACTAATGAGAATGAACAGAGACCGTACTAGAGTCTCTGGAACACAGCTAAGGCAGTGTTAAGAGGGAAATTTATAGCACTAAATGCCCACATCAAAAAGCTAGAAAGAGCTCAAATTAACAACCTAACAACACAACTAAAAGAACTAGAGAACCAAAAGCAAACAAACCCCAAAGCCAGCAGAAGACAAGAAACAACCAAGATCAGAGTGGAACTGAAGGAGCTAGAGACACAAAAACCCTTCAAAAAATCAATGAATACAGAAGCTGTTTTTTTGAAAAAATTAATCAAATAGACTGCTATCTAGACAACGAAGAAGAGAGAGAAGAATAAAATCGACACAATCAGAAATGATAAGGGGGATATCACCACTGACCCCACAGAAATACTAACAACCATCAGAGAATACTATAAACACCTCTATCCACATAAACAAGAAAATCTACAATAAATGGATAAGTTCCTGGACACATACACCCTCCCAAAACTGAACCAGGAAGAAATTAAATCCCTGAATAGACCAATAACAAGTTCTGAAACTGAGGCAGTAATAAATAGCATCCAATAAAAGCTCAGGATCAGACGGATTTACAGCTGAATTTTACCAGAGGTACAAGGAAGAGCTTGTACCATTACTACTGAAACTATCCCAAAAAATTGAAAAAGTGAGACTCCTCCCTAACTCATGTTATGAGACCAGTAACACTGTGATACCAAAATCTTGCAGAGATACAACAAAAAAGAAAACTTCAGGTCAATATCCCTGATGAACACTGATGCAAAAATCCTCAACACAATACTGGCAAACCAAATCCAGCAGCACATCAAAAATCTTATCCACCACAATTAAGTCAGCTTCATCCCTGGGTTGCAAGGTTGGTTCAACATATGCAAATCGATAAATATGATTCATCACATAAACAGAACTAAGGACAAAAACCACACAATTATCTCAATAGATGTAGAAAAGGTCTTTGATAAAATTCAACATCCCTTCATGTTAAAAATATTCAATAAACTAGGTACTGAAGGAACATACCTCAAAATAATAAGAGCCATATATGACAAACCCACAGTCAATATCATACTGAATGGGCAATAGCTAGAAGCATTTCCCATGAAAACCAGCCAAAGACAAGGATACCCTCTCACCTCTCCTATTCAACATAGTATTGGAAGTTCTGGCCAGGGCAATCAGGCAACAGAAAGAAATAGAGTATTAAAACAAAAAAAGAAGAAGTCAAATTATCTTTGTTTGCAGATGACATGATCCTATATCTAGAAAATCCCATTACCTCAGCCCAAAAGTTTCTTAAGCTGATAAGCAACCTCAACAAAGTTTCAGGATACAAAATCAATATGCAAAAATCACTAGCATTCTTATGCATCAACAACAGACAAGCAGACAGCCAAGTCAGGAATGAACTCCTATTCACAACGGCTACAAACAGAATTTTAAAAACCTAAGAACAGCTAACAAGGGAAGTGAAGCACCTCTTCAAAGAGAACTACAAACCACTGCTCAAGGAAACCAGAGAGGACACAAACAAATGGAAAAACATTCCATGCTCGTGGATAGGAAGAATCAAGATTGTGAAAATGGCCATACTGTCCAAAGTAGTTTATAGATTCAATGCTAGTCCCATTAAACTACCATTGACATTCTCTGCAGAATTAGAAGAAATTATTTTAAAATTCAGATGGAACCAAAAAAGAGCCTAAATAGCCAAGACAATTCTAAGCAAAAACAACAAAGCTGAAGGCATCAGGCTACCCAACTTCAAATTATACTACAGTAACCAAAACAGTATAGTACCGGTACAAACACAGACACATAGACCAATGGAACAGAATAGAGAACTCAGAAATAAGACTGCACACCTCCAACCATCTGACCTTCAACAAACCTGACAGAAACAAGGAATGGGGAAAGGATTCCCTGTTTAATAAATGGTGCTGGAAGAACTGGCTAGCCATACGCAGAAAGTTGAAACTGGACT
Source organism: Macaca mulatta (assembly GCF_049350105.2). NCBI lineage: Eukaryota > Metazoa > Chordata > Mammalia > Primates > Cercopithecidae > Macaca > Macaca mulatta. The sequence continues at coordinate 11,522,877 of NC_133408.1, read as the reverse complement.
CCTTTTTTACACCATATACAAAAATTAACTCAAGATAGATTAAAGACTTCAATAAAAACCCCAAACTATAAAAACCCTAGAAGAAAATCTAGGCAACACCATTCAGGACATAGGCATGGGCAAAAATTTCATGATGAAAATGCCAAAAACAATGGCAACAAAAGCAAAATTGACAAATGGGATCTAATTAAACTAAAGACCTTCTACACAGCAAAACAAACTGTCACCAGAGTGAACAGAAAACCTACAGAATGGAAGAAACATTTTGCAATGTATCCACCTGACAAAGGTCCAATATCCACAGTCTACAAGGAACTTAAACAAATTTACAAGAAAAAAAAAAAAAAAACATTAAAAAGTGGGCAAAGGACATGAACAGACACTTTTCCAAAGAAGACATACATGTGGCCAAAAAGTGTATGAAAAAAGGCTCAACATCACTGATTATTAGAGAAATGCAAATCAAAACCACAATGAGATACCATCTCACACCAGTCAAAATGGCGATTATTAAAAAGTCTAAAAACAACAGATGCTGGTGAGGTTGTGGAGAAATAGGAATGCTTTTACACTATTGGTGCGAGTGCAAATTAGTTCAACCATTGTGGAAGACAGTGTGGCGATTCCTCAAAGATCTAGAGGCAGAAATACCACTGGACCCAGCAATCTCATTACTGAGTATATATCCAAAGGAATACAAATCATTCTACTATAAAGATACATGCACATGTATGTTCACTGCGGCACTATTCACAATAGCAAAGACATGGAACCAACCCAAATGTCCATCAATGATAAACTGGATAAAGAAAATGTGGTACATATACACCATGGAATACTATGCAGCCATAAAAAGGAGCATGCCCTTTGCAGGGATATGGATGGAGCTGGAAGCCATAATTCCAAGTGAAGTAACGCAGGAACAGAAAACAAAACACTGCATGTTCTCACTTACTATTGTGAGCTGGATGATGAGAACACATAAACACATATGGTGGGGGACGACACATACTGGGACCTGCTGGGGGTGGGGGGAGGGAGAACATCAGGAAGAATGGCTCAAAATAAATAAATAAATTAGATGTGCTGTAAAATACACACCAAATTTCAAAGAGTTAGTACCCAAAAAAAGTCAAATAACTCATTAATAACTTTTTATAGTGATTATACGTTAAAATTTGGTTACATTGGATTAAAATATATTACTAAACTTTTACTTGTTTTCTTTTACCTTTGTCAGAGGGCTACTAGAAAATTTTAAATTACCCATATAGCTCACATTATATTTTAATTAGATAATCTTAACCCAGAGTATTTATGAAAACGAGAATCTCAAAGGCAGCCCAGGAATCTGCACGGTTAACAAGCATCCAAGTGACTAAGATCACGGCTATTTGAAAACCCCTGACACAGCAGTGACTTGAAGCATGAGTCAGGACACTTGGATTCTAAACATCATTCAGTTCTTCTTACCTGGGCCTTAGTCTCCTCATCAATAAAATGAAGGGCTTGGATTAGACCTGGAAAGTTGTCTGATTTAAGGCTTCCGATCCCATTACCCACTGATTATTTGTCCATAAACCTAGGCCAGCAAAGATCCCCAGAGACTGAATGGACCCAGATGGGTACCAGATTCAGGCAGGTGTGACTTTAGGGAGGCTTTCCTGGTTTTCACATCCTCCGGAGGACTCTGAAAGAATGTTCACCCGGGGGCTTCCCAGAGGAGTACAGCTAACTCCAGGGGAACCACATAGAACCTTGTCTGCATCAACATCCTTATCACCACCAACTGCCCAAGGACTGCTATGTACAGCAGAGCCCCCCGATATGTCCTAGAGCCGACTCATACCCTTAGGCTGCCCTAAAAATGGCCAAGAGTCCATGGATCAAACAGAAGAACCCAGCCCATCCCAAGAAAGGTGACTCGACTCAACCTACCAACCTATTCAGCCAGAAGAATTCCTTTTCAGAAGCAGATTGGGAAACCAATGTTTTCCCGCTGTGGAACTATCACTTTCACCTTTCCAAGAGGACTCTGACAAAAGTTGCTAACCCACTCTTCAGAACCTTTGAAATTCATCTTCCTAACTGAAGGGAGGTTTTCCATTGGGAAAAAAATGGTTCATTCAAAATAAGAATAAATGGGTTCGGCGTCGGCGTCGCTCCGCGCGGCGGGGCTCTAGGCCGAGGTCTCACCGCGAGCTGCGGGTGAAGCGCTGGCAGCTAAGAGCACGCGAGGAGGCGCCACCCGTTTGGCGTTGGCTTTGGCTCCGGCGTCGTTGTGTCCTGACAACCGCTCCGGTAACCGGTTCCGAGACAGTGGGTGCGGCCGCTTTAGCCCTGAGCGGGCTCCACAGCTGCCTGCGGGTCTCTGCTAGTGCCGGACCCTTTCGTAGCAGACCCTACGCCGAGCTGCGACCCTGAGCCAAGAGAGGGAGCCCTGGCAATGGCGGCCTGGACAACCTCGCACCGGTCAATCAAGGGGATCCTGAAGAACAACTTCCTCTATGGTGGCGTCTGCCGAACAGCCCCACGGGAGTGTGGACTAGGAGCTGAACAAAAAATCCCGGAAGTGGGATGAAATGAACATCCTGGCAACATATCATCCAGCAGACAAAGATTACGGTTTAATGAAAACAGATGAACCAAGCACTTCTTCCCATCGTATTATGGGTGATGATGAAGATGCATGTAGTGATACAGACACCACCGAAAACATGGCACCAGATATCTTAGCTAAGAAATTAGCTGCTGCTGAAGGCGCGGAACCAAAGTATCGGGTTCAGGAACAAGACAACAGTGGAAAGGAGGATAGTAACCTCTCACCTGAAGAACAAGAAACAAAAGTGACAATTTGAAATGAAAAGGAAGCTTCATTACAATGAAAGACTCAATATCAAACTAGCTAGACAGTTTCAAAAAACCTACGTGATGATGACGAAGATGAAAAAATGTTAGAGACTGCAGATGGAGAAAGCATGAACACGGAGGAATCAAATCAAGGATCTACTGCAAGTGACCAAGATTGGTTCAACGCTGTAATTGTTTGTTAGATATAAACCCTGTTACTATAATTGCTTCTTGTTCTCCACAATTCATGACTTAAGTACCAAAATGCATACCAGTTATTATATATTGCCAAAAATTAAATGATAAACTTAGAGACTGATTAGACTGAAAATGCCTAATAGATGTATATATTCTTGTGCCTAGTACTTTACCACCAATACAGTGTAATATCATCGGTCCAAAATTGCATTAATTTTGTAAATACACTGGTTAATTTGTATTAGATATTATATAGCTTTTATGCTTTAGAGGTTAAACAATATATTTGGGGGAAACTATTTTCATCACTCTAAATGTGGTGGTAGCTCTTATAAAGTTTGTCGGCTTTTTTTTTTTTAATCAAAAGCCAACTGAACAACAGGACATATAGACTGATAAATATTCAGGCTGAATAGTATTTTAACACTTGTCTTCAACTTCATTTGTCTGTTTAATTGAAAAGGATTATAAGAGTTACCGTTGCATTTTCTGGCCTACTACCTTTAAAACTCCTGTTGTGTTTCTTTGTATTTACAAGGAAAGGACTGAACTTTTTCTCATCAAAACTGGCTTTTTTCCCACAAATAAATTATCAGGTTAAACTTGCACTAATGTCTGCTCTGTTTTTTGTTTTGGTTTTTTCTGTTTTATGTTTTTGGTACACTGGGCAGACTTCAGAGCAACTTTTTTTCAATAAATATTCTAAAGTAGCTATCTCGGCATTCCCTTTAAATACCTGTCTTAACCTCCTGCTTTTATTTCTTACTCCTTTCCACACATACGCACACAATCCTTTACCTTTTAAAGGATCATTAAGATTACATTAGGAACTCTTTCTGTCACTCTTCTGTGATTTGCTGCAATATTGAAATTCTTATTTTGACCATCACTGCCTATTCATTCTTCTAATACATGAAGAAAGTAGATTAAGTAGCAGCAGTACTATAGGCAGGAAATACAGTTTAACTGCTAAATTTCTATACCTCTCTGATTTACAGCTTGCTAATTAAATTGCTATTATTAGTTTGTTTGGCTTAGACTTAAGAAAACAACTAACTGAGGGTTTTTTTGTTTTCTGGGTTTTTTGTTTTTTTTTTTTTTTTGGCATGAGGAGAGAATTGTGGGTAACCAGTGATATGATTATTACTGAATGTACAGACAGAAGTAAGCCTGGACATTGTTTAATTTAAAAACTTTAAACAGTCACTGCCTTAAGGGAATATTATAATATATACTATGACAAATGTACATTATTCTTCTACACAGTAAGAATTACTTGGAATATTTTCCTGAAATGAAGTACAGGAAAGCCCTGTGTGTCTTGGTTTAGTGATGGTTTCATTTCTAGCCAATTATTTGTATCTTAATTTTTTGTTAGTACCAAAATAATCTGTTATATGAACAGACTTTTAAAATAATTTCTGTATACTATATATATAAGAAAGCTTTTATTAAACAGCTTATCTTCCACTTGCAAGTTTATGGAAATATCAGTATGTCAAAATAAATAAAAAGTGAGAGAATTCTCTGGTATTAGAAGAATGTGCTTATTATTTTGATTTTTTAAATGGGATATAATCAAAGTACTGCTGAACTATAGGTGCAGTATTCTACTAAACATTTCAGCTAGTAATACCACTGATTTAGCAACAAAACTGTTTATGTCTGCTTTCTGAATTTAGAATGTTGAGATTACTTGTTTAAATCTGTTTTGGGGGATGTAGAGATTAAGTCTGTACATACACGTGTACATATATTCACGCACCTTCTGATTTTGGTTTTCTCGTTTTTGAGTTCTTAGAAAGTATTCACATACTCTTTTTTTGTAGAAGTAGCTGTTGTACAGTGAAGAAAAAGGATAAGCCTTTAAACAGTTGATTCTGTTTGTGTTTTCTACAAATTATTTTTTGAAATTTAAATTACAAGCAAACTCGTTTCCTGGTTTTCAGAAATAGATGATTATTTCAGAGCAGTAAGACATGACAAACAGCATGCTCAGGAGGATTTTAGGTAGTCAAATGCAGCTGAGAAAAGGTATTTTCAAGTCCTAAGTTGCTCATTGATATGGTATGAACTAGTCAAAACATGAACCATTATGATTCAAGTTAGATTTTCTTCTGGAGAGACAGATCTGAATGTTCATTTCTAGCCAAAGTAGATTTTACTTTCAACTTTTTAATCAATATCACTTTCTGTGCTTAACTCCTTGGTGTTGCCTTGTCTGTTTTCATCTAAAATTCTGCAGGGATGACTAAAATTTGACATAATGGTATAAATGGATTCTTAAGAATAACTTTAAGTTGAAGATTAAAGCAAGATGCCATTTTCCCCATGACTTTCATTTTGTTTACATTTTTCCCTTTAAGTTAGTATACACTAGACATACATAAAATACAATAATATAACAAAACATAAATGTTCTTATTTTATAGAAGAATAAAATGTCTGATATTGGGATATGACTGGTGGTATTATATTAATAATTATTGTAATAAAATTAGTAACTTCTAAAATTGATGAAATACCTGCTAAGCATAATGAGAAAATTGTAAGAGGCCCCTGCGTGTGCTACATTTCCAACTAAAGATGCTTACCCAGTCCCAGCTCCAGCTTCTACTAGTAAAGGGGCAAGCAGAAGTAAAAACGATGGTGAAAAAAGTCAGAAGCTTATATTGTTTATTCTGGAGAATGCTGTATCTGGGCTCAGTCATTTAGGGAGCTATTCAGTTACCAAGTCCTCTTATTTTGATAGGCAAATCTATTAAAAAGATTATTACAAATGCATGGGCAGTTATAATGACATAAATTTGATCATCGCCTAATAGGGCTCCTGGTTGACCCAGTTTGGCTCATATTAAGAGATTTATGTCAGTTCCTACTATTCTGGCTCAAGCACCAAATACTGTAATGTACCAATATGTTTGTGTTTGTTGAAAATAATCAACGATTAATCAATATAGGTAGAAGAGTGAAATGCCTGAGGAAGCCTTCATCCGTAAATCTAAAGACAGAGGTTGAACCCTCTTTTTACTGAGCCTCAAGGTGAATAGTCACATCAAATTGCAAACTCAAAGATGCAGCTTCAATTCTGCCAGGGCTTCCCCTGCCCTTTTCTCTCAACAGCAGAAGTAGACTGAAGACAGGTGATTAGGGTATTTCACTGTTAATCAAATTTTCTTGAGGTTGGATACTACCAATCTAATGAGAATTTAGTTTAATTAAAATGTTTGATTTGCATTCAATTGATGTAAGATAGAGTTGCAGTCCTTAATTTTTCAGGAACAAAATATAAAATATTGCTTAGGGTTTTGAAGGCTCTTGGTCTGCCTAACCTAAATTCCTAATCCAATGTTGAGAATACTGGTTTAAGTGGGAAGAAAAAGGCTGATAACAAAATAAACGAGGGAAGGAAGAATGTTTGTTTTATATTTTCAAATTGTCATTTTGTTTTTATGTTATTGGTTTTGGGGAATGTCATTAATGATGTAGAATAGATTAATCCCATATAAAAATATAAGTTGAGTAGTGCTATGATGGTGATAAATGTTAGTATAATAATGCTGTTATTTTTTGTTAATTCTTGGCTACTAAGTCATTTGGTAAAAATCGTGTAAGTGGAGGTAGGTCTTTTGGAGATAACAGAAATACAAAGATATGGAAGTTACTAGTGATAATTTACCCCATGTATGTAATAATGATAATGTGTGGAAGTTATATTTAAATTAAATAAATATGAATACAGTGATTATTAATATTTTGTAATTTATAGATGTAACATTATTGTAGAAAGGTTGTAGGTTAGAATGGACATTTAGTCTATATGTGTAATTGATAAATAGGCTAGAATTTTGTGTAGTTATGCCCGATTTGGTCTTCCTCATTCTCCTACCAGAATTGATAATATAGCAATAATTAATATTACATTTGGGTTAATAGATGATACTTGGAATTGAGATCAGTGCCAGTTTTTGTCATGTTAATAAGATTATGCCTGATGTTATTGGAATTCCTTGTCTTACTTCTGGGACTCAGAAATGAAATGGAGAAAGCCCACTTTTTATAATTAGTGTTATAGTGATTATTACAGATGCTATTGGGCTGGGAATTTTTATGACTGTTCACTACCCAGAATATGATATATAAAGACATCTATGATTAGGAATATAGATATAGTTGTGTTAAGAAATATTTAGTAGTTGCTTCTTTGGATCATGAATTTAATTTTTTATTAAAATGAGAATAATGGCTAGTACATTTATTTCTAGTCCTATTCAGATTATTAATCTGTGCAAGCTAAATATTGTAACTATAGTTCCTGTAAAGTTCCAACTCATGGTTCACATCACTCTCTGTTATATAGTATACAGAGACATACATATTATATATATATATGATATCTTTCTAAAAATAAAAAAATGAAATTGCTTTAGTAAGCATTGCCATGTGATTTTTGGAGGGAGGAAGATTGGGAGCAAAGAAGGAAATGGGTAAGATCGGCCCCAATCTAAATCTCAGGTGTGCTTCCCACAAAGGGCTCCAGAGAGTCTCTGGATTCCCCACGACCAGACAGCCACAGCAGGTGGGGTTAGATTGGAGATGAAAGCATTTCAGATACATGTTTGTTGACTCACATGTAAGGATAAAATTTACCAGACTGCCTAAGAGGAAAAGATCCTGGCCCAAACCTTTTCCTTAATCAATGGAAGAATCCTTACTTTCCCCCACTACAAAGAAAGGAGCAAAGAGCCAGCCACGAGGTAGTCAATCTGCACCCGTTCAGACCTGAGTGCAAGGACCTTCTATGGCCTGGAATCTTCAACGCACATGAAAAGGGCTTTTTCTATCCTAAACGGTAATGACCTATTGCAATACGGCTGTGACACTGGAAGATACCAACTCCTATATCTTGCTTTGCTGAGGACACTCACAGTTTTAGCCTCAGACCTTCCTAGATTACAGTTTAGCTTTAGCTCATATTCTCATGTGTGTCTTAAATGTCAGCTTCTGATCAAGCTCATTAAATAGGGGCTGGCCCTTCCCACAGGGGGCTTACTATCTCAGCCAGACAATTCTTGCCATTAGGCAAGAGGAAGAAGACAAGCAAACTTGTAAGAGGTGTAAAGAATGGAACTGGGACCCAAATTATGAGCTAAGGCCTTGAGTAAACATATACAGAGGTTCCAGGTAAATGGTGATTCTGTTTACAGTGGAACAGGGCCTTCTTTCCCAGGACTTCTCCTCCTAGCTGATCTGATTAGCAGCTCCTTAGACATATCTCCTGCTCCAAAGTTTCCACTGCCACATATACAGGTAATGGTATTTTGCACAAGAAGATAAGCACGGTTCAATAATGGCAGGAGGGTCTGCTAATCAGCTACATCAATTGCCATATATGATCACTAGTCACATTCCCAACTGGTATGGCCCCACCTCTTCCTCTGCATGGAAAACAATTAATGGTATCGTTTTTGCTATCCTTGGATTGTGACTAAAGTATGAGGTGCTTTCGTCATAATTAGAGGTGCTGCATCACCAGGAATCTATGTTAATGAGCAACCAGAACTTCCTGGAAGACAATAGCCCAAGAAGCACCCCACTGTCACCAATGAAGAAGTGACTCTGGGAAGACCTTGGTGCTTGGTCAGTCTCCTGAGCCCCGCCCAGCCCAATCTGCAATGTGTAGAGACTGTAACTGAAAACGGAGGTTGTTTTCACTAATGATATCCAAGGCATTGAGGAAGGGGCAGCTCTGCTTCAGTGACCTTTCATGAAGTACACACCAGGTGAAAAAGGGAATTTGCATCACAAAAAACTACACAGCTGTGGCTCCTAAGGGCTCCAAGCATCATCAGCACAGGCAGAGGAGATGGCATCCCAGGGCAGCAGCAGAGAGGCCTGGAGGGCAGGTGTCACTCACCCCAGGGGTGGCAGATGGTCTCATGTAGACCTGGATGACAATGGAGAAGTCTCTACTGGCACCTTCCCCAGCATCAAGGAAATAAAATGGCAGCTGCCACATAGTAACTAAGCCCTTGAACCAAAGGTTTCTGAGGGCCAAGGTCCCAAAGCAGCTAGAAAAATAGGGTCATCAATACTAGTGGGAACGTCTTTTAATCCCCATGAGTTGTAAGATCTTAACCACAGTCTACAACTTCAAACATTTTCTAGGATGTAAAACTCGCGTGGCTCACGCCTGTAATCCCAACACTTTGGGAGGCCAAGGTGGGCAGATCACAAGGTCAGGAGATCAAAACCATCCTGGCCAAAACGGTGAAACCTCGTCTCTACTAAAATACAAAAACAAATAGTCGAGTGTGGTGGCACGTGCCTGTAGTCCCAGCTACTGGGGAGGCTGAGGCAGGTGAATCACTTGAACCCGGGAGGTGGAGATTGCAGTGAGCCAGGATCATGCCACTGCACTCCAGCCTGGCAACAGAATAAGACTCCAAAAAAAAAAAAAAATGCAGATACACAGAAAGCTTGTGGGTTCCTCCAAAGGGCAGCTCAGAGATTCCTTCTTCTCTGATCTCTCTTCACAATCAGGTTTCACCAGCTTAACCTGAGACTTAAAGGTGCTGAAAACTGAAGGTTTCAGGTGGATAAATGGGACTGCAGAACAGAGATTGGCAGCTATCATTATAACTCAGTGCCAAAGGGGTTAGACCTGTGGGTTCCACCTCTCTGGTGAATGATCACCTTCACTAAGAAGATGGTCATCTACCAGTTATGACCTCACATTTTCCTACTCAATGCCTTTGAGTAGGAGAGTATAGAGAGGACTGGCTATCACCTCTCAGTAGCTACTGCTATTAACTAGCCAATTTTCAACAGCTCCCCTTATACATAAAGCGGGCATGAAAGCAAATTAGAGCTGGATCCTACTAATGGGGGACCAGGAACAGTAAATGTGTTTGGAAAGCCATGGGATTTGAGACAGAAAATCTCACAGATGGCATGATCCAATTCTATCATTTTTTAGTTATAGAACAGAAGCTAAGTGTCAAAATCAGGCCATGTGGTCAATGAAGGACAGAACAGAATACAAATCCATGCTTGGCTATGGTTGTGGGCTGAATTGTGTGCTCCAGAATAAGGTATGTTGGAGTCCTACCCCCAGAAGCTCCAAATGTGGCCTTACTTGGTAGGATCTTTACAGAGGTCATCAAGTGAAAAGGAGCGCCTTCTTATCATTCTCATGCCTTTGCATTGTCATAGCTTAGTTCCCACTTATGAATGAGAACATGCGACGTTTGGTTTTCCATTCCACTGGGGGAAAGTGTGGGAGGAGGTTGAGGGATAAAGGACTACAAATTTGGTTCAGTGTATACTGCTTGGGTGATGGGCTCACCAAAATTTCACAAGTCACTCCCAAAGAACTTACTCTTGAAACCACATACCACCATTTCCCCAAAAACCTATAGAAATAAAAAAATAACAAATAAATAAAAGGAGGTCCTCGGGAAGGGCTCTAATCCAATATGCCTGGTGTCTTTATCAAAAGAGGAAATTTGGACACAGAGACATGCACACAGGGAGGACACCCTGTGAAGACTGCCACGGTCAAGTAATTTCAGCAGGTGGAAGAGAGGTCTGGGGTGGATCTTCCCCTGGCACCCTCAGAGGGGCCCAGCCCTGCAGACACCTTGATCTCAGACTGCTGGCCTCCAGAAGTCTGAGCTAATACATTTCTGTGGTTTAGCAACTCCAGTTCTGGTACTTTGTTTAGGCAGCCCTAACAAACTAAAATAACTACTTCCCAGTCCACTAAGCCACCATACCAGTAGTTTTCCAATTCTGTTCTGTAGGGCCCTAGGGTCCCGGGTAGATGTTTAATAAGTGGCTCTCAGGAGTGGATGTGGGAGACCTGATATGCAGTCACTGCCAATTTCCATGGTGTAAACACTCCCCCTGTGGCCAATTTCAAGTTCCCAGTATGTGGTCACTGAATGCAGAGCCGGGAATTCCTGCACACAGTCACTCTCATGACCAGGAGGAGATTCCAGGAGGCACCTTGGGGCTGGAATGGGGTAAGTGGAGGACCAAAGAAGCAGGACACCAGCATCGCCACCAGCCCAAACTGAGCACTGTATGTATGAGAGCAACACAAGTGAAACTATGAGCTCCAATACAGTAGCCCATGACCATCAGGGCAACAAACCCACTTCTTTTTCAACCTGAAGTTTTTTGTATCTGTTACACGCCTAGACCTCTGGAACCCCAGACCACTGTCTGTAAAGGTCCAGCAGTTTTAGAGGTCACTCAGGGGCTCTTCGTGGAGGTCACCCTCCTCATCCCTGGCCTCTGTTTCTTGCTCATTAAAGATCATACTGCTTTTCACTTACCTAGAGATGAATTTCAAAAAGAGTGTCTTTCACATTCAGCAGAAGATCAAATTTTCCTCCCCCCCTCAAAAAAAACCACTCTTCAGGAAAAAAATTCCAGAAGAATCTACCCACAGATTCTGAGTCCTTAATCTAGCTATCCAATGTGACACAGACCTCAGACACTGTGAGAACGTTTTGCTTTTACTGGGCCTGTTCTCCAGGTCTATGCTTTCTAATTATAAAGTTGATGTCTTAGTCCTTCACCGATCAGTTCCACCAAGAGGACTTGGTGCTTATGGCAATTGAATTGCTTCTTTTTATACATATACACTTTAAGTTCAAGGGTACATGTGCACAACGTGCAGGTTTGTTACATATGTATACATGTGCCATGCTGGTGTGCTGCACCCATTAACTCGTCATTTATATTAGGCATATCTCCTAATGCTATCCCTCCCCCACCCCCTACCCCACGACAGGTCCCGGTGTGTGATATTTCCCTTCCTGTGTCCAAGTGTTCTCATTGTTCAATTCCCATCTACAAGTGAGAACATGTAGTGTTTGTTTCTTTGTCCTTGCGATAGTTTGCTGAGAATGATGGTTTCCAGCTTCATCCATTGAATTGCTTCTTTATCAAGATGTCAGATTCATCCCACCGTTCAACTACCTCTAACACATGAATTGTATCAACTAAGCACATCAAACAGTAATGGTGAAAGGGAGAGGGACTAATGCAGTGGCTCTCAACTCGGGGCAATTTTGCCCCCCAGGAGACATTTGGTGGTGTTCGGACACATTTTTCATGGTCACAGCTGGAGAAAGAGATGCTAGTGGCATCTGGTATGTAGAGGCCAGGGTTGCTGCTACCTATTGTGCAAGGCATAGAGCAGCCCCCAAAGATAAAGAATTATCTAGTCTAACTATCAATAGCAGGAGGTTGAAAAACCCTGAATTCATGAAATGGGGAGCCCATAACACATTGACTGGGAGAAATTTGGTCATTGTCCTATCACCATACTAAGGTGCCAGCGGTAAGATGGTCTAAAGATAGTGGCATATCTTATATATGACACACAAAGAAGAACCTTTATACAACTAAATTATTTTCAATAATAATTACGTAATAATAAGCAAGAACCATCATTTTCTTTAATTTTGCAGCAATTTAAAAAGTTAAAAATACATTTCTATTTTATAAATTTTATTCAAATTCAAGAAAATACTTAATGTATGAACTACAATTTGCACTTACCAAACAAAAACATTTTACCTTGCAGCACGCACTGTTTTATCTTAAAATTCATGTTAAGCAATGGGGAAAAGATTCCCTATTTAATAAATGGTGCTGGGAGAATTGGCTAGTCATATGCAGAAAATTGAAACTGGATCCCTTCCTTACACCTTATACAAAAGTTAACTCAAGGTGGATTAAAGACTTAAATATAAAACCCAAAACTATAAAAACCCTAGAAGAAAATCTAGGCAATACCACTCAGGACATAGGCATGGGCAAAGATTTTTATAATGAAATTGTCAAAAGCAATTGCAACAAAAGCCAAAATTGACAAATGGGGCCTAATTAAACTAAAGAACTTCTGCACAGTAAATGAAACTATCATCAGAGTGAACCAAAAACCTACAGAACGGAAGAAAAATTTTGTAATCTATCCATCTGACAAAGGTCTAACATCCAGAATCTACAAGAAACTTAAGAAAAATTACAAGAAAAAATAACAAACAACCTCATTAAAAAGCAGGCAAATTATATGGACAGACACTTCTCAAAAAAAGACAGACATGAGGCCAAAAAACATATGAAAAATAGCTCATCATCACAGATCATTAGAGAAAGGCAAATCAAAACCACAATGAGATACCATCTCACGCCAGTCAGAATGGCGACTGTTAAAATCAAGAAACAAAAGATGATGGTGAGGTTGTGGAGAAATAGGAATGCTTTTACACTGTTGGTGGGAATGTAAATTAGTTCAACCATTGTGGAAGACAATGTGGTAATTCCTCAAAGATCTGAAGGCAGAAATACCACTGGATCCAGCAATCTCATTACTGGGTATATACCCAAAGAAATATAAATCATTACACTATAAAGATACATGCACATGTATGTTCATTGCAACACTAGTCACAATAGCAAAGACATGGAATCAACCCAAATGCCCATCAGTGATAGACTGGATAAAGAAAATGTGGTACATATACACCACAGAATACTATGCAGCCACAAAAAGGAATGAGATCATGTCCTCTGCAGGAACATGGTTAAAGCTGGAAGCCATTATCCTCAGCAAACTAATGCAGGAACAGAAAACCAAACCCCACATGTTCTCACTTATAAGTGGGAGCTGAACAATATGGACACAGGAAGGCGAGCAACACACACTGGGGCCTGTCAGGGGAGAGTTGGGCGGGAAGATCATTAGGGAAAAGAGCTAATGCATGCTGGGCTTAATACCTAGGTGATGGGTTGACAGGTACAGCACACCACCATGGCACATCTTTACCTATGGAACAAACCTGCCCATCCTGCACATGTACCCCAGAACCTAAAAAAAAATTATTATTTAAAAATAAAATAAAATAAAATTCATGTTAAATTTTAAACACAAAAACTCCAAATGTTCACACAGAATAACAGAATTAGAGTAACTCAACTCTTATTTCTTCATCTTTACAATCATTGTGCTAATGTTGTTTGTTTGGAATCTACTGTTTAAAGGCAGGAATGTGTACTACTATGGGTTTGGAGGCATAAACTAAACCCCAAGTGAGCTCAAGTGGTCTAAATATTTTTGAACTTAATTTCAAAAAGAACACAGAGTCCACAGGTTGAGGGGCAGGGAGGGAACTGCCTGTATAACCAAATTATAATTGTAACTTCCATGTAAAATAGAGCTTACCTACGAGCCTTGGAGTCAAATACCACCATTTTCTCTACATTCTAGTGGTCACCCAGGCCAGCTGCTTCAATGTGGATAGGGGCTACACAGGCCATGAATATCATGAGAAGGTGAGGATCACTGAGGACCATCTTGGAGGCTGGCTACCACATTTAAATTTCAAGATGGTCTTCAGTTTGGAATTCACTGTTGGTCACTAGTTTGCTTAGTGGAGACCTAGTACACAATACCAAGTGAAATCTTTGTTTCTCTGCTTTAATGGAGGGCATAGGTAATGCACTAAGAGGACTTTCTTATTACAACACCGGATATTTTCAATGCCTTGTTCATATTCCTGTTGCTTCACTCATGGCCAGCCCTGTTCTCACAAGAGGCAAGCTGAGTTGCCAAGCTGGCCAAGCACAGTTATTATGAACAATGTATTATGACCATCTTGGACAGCTCCAATTAGCAAGAAATATGAGCAGTAACTTGTTCTGAATTGGAGTGAACACTTAGAGGGAAGCATTATTTTGATAAATGATCAAGATCTTTCAAACCTCAAATTCACTGCCTGAAATAACTCAGTACCACATTACGCCACGTCTGTTCCAATTCAGTCACTCATTCACTCATTTTACATTCTCCCTTTGCATCCAGCATTTAGGAAGCTCACAAATAGTCACTGAATAAATAATACTATCAACAAGTGAAGACTTATAATTTGATATTTTCATTCTAAATTTAGCACAGAAAAAAACATTAAATACTAAAACATCCACTTAAAAATTATTTAAGTTCAAAATTACATATCACTGTCATAAATGTTGATGCAGATTAAATAGCATGAGGAAATAACTGTAACAAAGCAAAAAATAAAAACGTGTTTTGACAGTATTTTTCAAACTGATAAAAGCAGGGAGCCCTCTTAGCATAGCTGGCAGCACATCAATCTCACAAACTGGAAAAAGCACCTACTATAGAAAATATATTCTGGATAAATATATAATAAATTTACATATTAGTTGTGTTTTAATGTTAGAACTAAACATATATATTCCTTTTTCTACTTTTTTGAATTTCTATTTTCTCGTAAAGTTTTCAGCAGTATGATTTTATGGGGCATGATTTTTAGTTAACAATGTACTATTATGTAATGCAAGAAGTAAAATAGTCTAGTAGAAAAGCATAGTAGAAAGAATGCTGACCTAATGAGAAATCCTGGGAATGAGCACTTGCCATTGCTGATGAGCAGGATGACATCTCTTCACTTCTCAACCTCTTTATCTGTGAAAGGTAAGAACAGGAAATACCACTCACTTTATGCCAGCAAAATACAAAAATTTATTAAGACAGTAGTATCTCATGTTTTCTTACCACAAAAAACAAACAAACAAACAAAGGGATACTAGGAACCTTGGGAGGTGTGGGATATGTCTATTAATATGTCTATTACCTTAATTGTGGTGATGAAATCATGGTATTTGCATACTTCCAAACTCATCAAATTGTTTACATTAAATGAATATGGTTTTTGCATATCAATATACCACAATAAAACTGCTTTGTAAAAGGTATGAGACAGATTTCAGTGTTTCAGAGTTGCTACCTTTGGAAAAAGCAAGCTAAGAAAAATATAATTCCAAATACACTGACTTTTTTTATTGTTTAGCTGAAGAGATTATAGCCCAATCATTTCTGTTTAAAGATAAATGTTTTAAGCTAATAAGCAACGTCAGCAAAGTCTCAGGATACAAAATCAATGTGTAAAAATCACAAATATTCCTATACACCAATAATAAACAGAGAGCCAAATCGTGAGTGAACTCCCATTCACAATTGCTACAAAGAGAAAAAAATACCTAGGAATGCAACTTACAAGGGATGTGAAGGACCTCTTCAAGGAGAACTACAAATCACTGCTCAAGGATATAAAAGAGAACACAAACAAATGGAAAAACATTCTATGCTCATGGATACGAAGAATCAGTATTGTGAAAATGGCCATACTGCTCAAAGTAATTTATAGATTCAATGCTATCCCCATGAAGCTATCATTGACTTTCTTCACAGAATTGGAAAAAACTAGTTTAAATTTCATATGGAACCAAAAAAGAGCCCACATTGCCAAGACAATCCTAAGCCAAAAGAACAAAGCTGGAGGCATCATGCTACCTGACTTCAAACTACACTACAAGGTTACAGTAACCAAAACAGCATGGTACTGGTACCAAAACAGATACCTAGACCAATGGAACAGAACAGAGGCCACAGAAATAATGCTACACATCTACAACCAACTGATCTTTGACAAACCTGACAAAAACAAGAAATGGGGAAGGATTCCCTGTTTAATAAATGATGTTGGGAAAACTGGCTAGCCATAAGCAGCAAACTGAAACTGGACCCCTTCCTTACAACCTTATACAAAAATTAACTCAAGATGGATTAAAGACTTAAATGTAAGACCTAAAACCATAAAAACCCTAGAAGAAAACCTAGGCAATACCATTCAGGACATAGGCATGGGCAAAGACTTCATGACTAAAACACCAAAAGCAATGGCAACAAAAGCCAAAATTGACAAATGGGATCTAATTAAACTAAAGAGCTTTTGCACAGCAAAAGAAACTATTGTCGAGTGAACAAGCAACTTACAGAATGGGAGAAAATTTTTGCAATGTATCCATCTGACAAAGGGCTAATATCCAGAATCTACAAGGATATTTAAACAAATTTACAAGAAAAAAAAACAAACCACCCAGTCAAAAAATGGACAAAAGACATGAACAGACACTTCTCAAAGGAAAATATTTATGTGGCCAACAAACATATGAAAAAAAGCTCATCATCACTGGTCATTAGAGAAATGCAAATCAAAATCACAATGAGATACCATCTCACACCAATTAAACTGGCAGTCATTAAAAAGTCAGGAAACAACAGATGCTGGAGAGGATGTGGAGAAATAGGAATGCTTTTACACTGTTGGTGGGAGTGTAAATTAGTTCAACCATGGTGGAAGACAGTGTGGCGATTCCTCAAGGATCTAGAACCAGAAATATCATTTGACTCAGCAATCCCATTACTGGGTATATACCCAAAGGATTATAAATCATTCTACTATAAAGACACATGCACATGGATGTTTATTTTGGCACTATTCACAATAGCAAAGACTTGGAAACAACCCAAATGCCCATCAATGATAGACTGGATAAAAACAATGTGGCACACATATACCATAGAATACTATGCAGCCATAAAAAAGGATGAGTTCATGTCCTTTGCAAAGACATGGATGAAACTGGAAACCATCATTCTCTGCAAACTAACACAGGAACAGAAAATCAAACACTAGATGTTCTTACTCATAAGTGGGAGTTCAACAATGAGAATACATGGACACAGGGAGGGGAACATCACACACCAGGGCCTGTTGAGGGGTGGGGAAATAGGAGAGGGATAACATTAGGAGAAATATGTAATGTAGATGATGGGTTGATGGGTGCAGCAAACCACCACGGCACAGGTATACCTACGTAAAAACCTGCAAGTTCTGCACATGTATCTCAGAACTTATGGTATAATAAAAAATATATATATAAATGTTTTCTTTAAGAGTATCATTCTGACCATCATGCCTCCCACCATGCCTACACTCGCTCTATCATATCTTGGTTTGTTAATGCATCAGACACCTCAGGTGATAGCCCATCACAGTCATCTACAGCTCAGGACCTGGGGTGAACACCAAAATGGACAACAGAATATGTAGAGAAAGCTCCAGAAGAAGCAGGAACCCATGTCTCTTCCCATTTGATCTATTCTTGGTGTGTGTGTGTGTGTGTGTGTGTGTGTGTGTGTGTGTGTGTTCATGTATGTGCAAGTGTCTATGTGTGTGTTTCTCCCAAGTTTCCTCAAGAAAACTTGATCACCAATGTCTCCAGCAGGCTGGACTTCTTGCTGCAGAGAAACAACTCTGGTGGGTAGGTTTTCTTTGTTTTCCTACAAGGAAAGAATGAAGATGGCAGGGTTCAGGAATGTATCAATATAGGATGTTGTTGCTTAAAAAAAGAAAAAGGCCAGGTGCAGTGGCTCAAGCCTGTAATCCCAGCACTTTGGGAGGCCGAGGCGGGTGGATCATGAGGTCAGGAGATCGAGACCATCCTGGTTAACACAGTGAAACCCCGTCTCTACTAAAAATACAAAAAATTAGCCGGGCATGGTGGTGGGCGCCTGTAGTCCCAGCTACTCGGGAGGTTGAGGCAGGAGAATGGCGTGAACCCGGGAGGCAGAGCTTGCAGCGAGCCGAGATCGTGCCACTGCACTCCAGGCTGGGCGACAGAGCGAGACTCCGTCTCAAAAAAAAAAAAGAAAAGAAAAAGAGTCTAAGGTTCTCTGTTTCAGGGAATGGAGGAATAACAAGATGAAAGCAATAGGAAAAATGAACTGGCACGGAAGAGTTGGCTCCAGGAACTTCTCCTATCCCTCTTCAACTTTAAAATCAGAAAGGAGAGCCACTGAAGCATGGAGGATAGGTTTCCGAGCTGCACACTTAGAGCTGCACATGAATTCCCCAAAAGAGTAAAGGTGGAGGCCTTAGAAGACACAGTGAGGACTCCAGGAGAGGAAGAAGAGGACAAACACTCAGGAACAAAAGCAGCAAAGGCAGTCATAGTTACAGATGCCAAAGAGGGAAGAAGGAGAACACATTTCCAACTAAGCAGGAGGGTGTTTGGAGAAAGAATGGGTGGTCAACTGTGCTAAATGTTGGAAAGAGATTACAGAGGAAGGCAAGAGGATGGAGACACAAAGCTTTTTCAGTAAGGTAGCCATTGGTATCTTTGGGCAGCATATTTGTAATAGAATGGTGGGGACAATCACCAATAATTACACCTCACATTACCTCACCAGTAAGGAGAGGACGCACATGAGGAGACAGACCAGCAAAAGAGAGAAAGTATATGGTAGGAAGATTGAACACAACCAAGTGTGAGATTTGGGCATAGGAAATGTATAGACAATGGTTGGGTAACGGCAATAGGATGGAAGAGATGCAAAAGGGCTCAACCTAGAACATGAAGGACCCACTGGGGTGGAGATAGGGTGGACCAGCCTTGAAATCATTTCAGCAAGCAGAGACCAATGTGCAAAGGGGTTGCAAGCAACTAACCAGCAGTCACCCAGGGAGGCAGACAGCATGGGACAGGGGAGAGAGGAGAGCGCCTTTGCATCATGGTGAACCATGATGTTTTCCAATAAGTAAACTGAATCAGGAACAGGAAGAAAGTCGGAACAAGAGCTATTCTAGGAAGTCAGCTGAAAGGCAGCCAAGCCGCATTAGAGAATCAGTGGTGATAACCAGGCTCCCATCAACAGACTGTGTGGTTCAGGGGCAAGACTCCAGCCCCTGGGGAGAGCTGGCAAGGGCAAGCAGAAAGGGCTGGATCCATGGAGGAGTGATGGAGCAGGCTCCCAGAGATGGATCAGGTTCTTGAGACTTTGTGAGCCAGTGAGCAGACCTGGGTGCAAAGTAGGACTGAAAGGGCCAAAAGAATGAGTCATCGCAGCCCAGAGCACTGGGCCAGAACTCCTCAGCCCCTTCCTCGAGCAGGGCAGAGACAGCCTGGGCAGTAGCGTGTTTGGCTCGAAGACTCCAGCAGAAGAGGACTGTGAAGGCTGAGAACCAGGCAGGAGTCAAAGAAGGGGTGCTTTAAGGTAAGGGGATGGTCTAAACAGAAAAGGCAGAAGGCAGGGTAAGAAAGAGTTCAGAGACAGGGTCATAAGCATTTTGTAAGGCTAAGGCCAAGGAAGAAGTGGGAAGGCATAAAATACCGAGAGAATACTTGGCCTTGCTGTCCTCAGATCTAACCAGTTGCAGACCCAGAGCTACTCTAGAATAATTGTTGATTGAATGTGATGCACCCTGAAAGGCACCCAATCAGATTGATCTGCTGTGTGAGGGCCAAGGAAGAATTTCTCCATTGCGAGGACTGACAAACATCCATGCAAGTCCCTACAAGAGGTTATGAACATCACATCTTCTTCTTTTGAAATTACTTTTTCACCATGCAGATTCTCATACTCTGAGATACTTGGTGAGTATGGTTCTAACTGAAGGCCAAGCAACAAGTTCAATATCACCACAGGGAACTCGGCAGCCCCACTCCTTGTCTTCCAAAGCTGCCCAGCTCCTCCTCCCAGTGGCTGATTTTCAGTTTTGCAACTCTTGAAATTCAGATTTATAACTTGGGCTCGCTTTTAGTGGAGATGGCTGAAAAAGTAGATTTCTTCTTAGCCAAACAAAGGCTTCAAAAGCATCTCTTACAATTTTAAGCTTTTCAAATGGCTTCAAAATTCACGAGTACCAATAACAACTTTTTAAAACTTTGTGACTTTAGATCGACACCCAGAAAAATTGTATGCTGGGTTTTCCCTTAAGGAGAGAATATTTTGGATTTGCTTTTGTTAGTTTCGAATGGATGACCCCCCTTGGATTAATACCTTCACCAAAAGGATGAATGGATTGTGCTACTTCAGCTGGGGAGTCCAGGAACCCGAGGGACGCTGCGGAGCCGTTCAGAGGGATCTTGGCATGTAGTATGTTCTCAAAACTTGGAAGCAGCAACGACAATAAGAAGGAGAAGGCAGAAGTAGTAGTAGAAATTCTAATGAAATTCATTGCCCGAAGATTAAAAGTACTCAAAAATGGGTTCAAATCAATCCACTGATTGTGCATCCAAAAACAGCTATAAAGGAAAGCTAGGGATATTTGTGCTATGTCATCATATTTTGAAGGTTAACACTATGAATAACAGCCTACCCTTCTTTACTAAATAGGTTGGCGCCATTTAAAATCCTGAGAATTTCAGGGGTATTTTTCAACTGAAATGGGTATTTTTAACTAGAAACTCAAGTGGTCTGTGGCCACAAATTGAGAAGACCTGGCCTAGTGAACCATTTTGTCAAACATTCTGCCTATGCCTATGAAATAATAGATGCTCAAGGCATCATTTCACATCATAATAGTAGAAATCTAGTTCTTCCAGGGCTAAAGCAGAAGGAGGTAAGGATCTGATGCTCTGACTTGAGACACAGCCACAGAACATGGTGGGGAGAATGATTCACACATATGTATCTATAATCAGTACTCTCTGCCCCCATGCGACTCTTGACCTGTCTTGTCTCAGGGTTAAGAACACTAACGAGGCCAGGTAGTGGCTCACGCCTGTAATCCCAGCACTTTGGGAGGCCAAGACAGGTGGATTACCTGAAGCCAGGAGTTCAAGACCAGCCTGGCCAACATGGTGAAACCCCATCTCTACTAAAAATACAAAAATTAGCTGGGCATGGTGGTGGGCACCTATAATCCCAGCTACTCGGGAGGCTGAGACATGAGAATTCCTTGAACCTGGGAGGCAGAGGTTGCAGTTAGCTGAGATCTCACCACTGCACTCCAGCCTGGGTGACAGAGTGAGACTCCATCTCAAAAAAAAAAAAAAAAAAAGCACTAACAAGTGACAGAAAGGCAGGCTGGCTGTCTCCTTTCCTAAATAAAAATAGGTCCATGTGTTTTAGATTTCTGAAACATAGATGTATAGTTAGCTTTTAAATTTTTTAAATGGTATGAATTTAAGAACCTGACTTTGTCTGTAGCAGTATCCACTGCAGATACAGAATGCACTCAGATCTCACTTTGGATTTTACTCAGGTCCCAGTAATGAGCTCCTATGCAATGCCTGAGGCTATGCTCTGAAGAAGCAGGAAGGGGAGATCTTAAACTACATGATTTTGGAAGGCAAATGTAGAGAGCCACCAATCTTTACTACAATGCTGCTTTATGTGGTCCCCGAGAACCTCTGACTTGATGAGTACTGATGGGCCCCCAAAATAAACTCGGGGCTAATGCCGAGCAGGAAACAAAGTGCATTAACCTGTTGGGTAGAATTAATTAATAATTCTCTCTCTCTCAACATGAAAGAAACCCTGCTAGGACTTTTTATTTCTTTTTTTTTTTTTTTTTTTTTTTTTTGAGACAGAGGCTTACTCTGTCATCCAGGCTGGAGTGCAGTGGCATGATCTCAGCTCACTGCAGCTCCCAGGTTCAAGTGATTCTCGTGTCTCAGCCTCCCGAGTAGGTGGGATTACAGGCACCCACCACCACACCCAGTTAATTTTTGTATTTTTAGTGAAGACGGGTTTTCACCATGTTGGCCTGGCTGGTCTAGAACTCCAGACCACAAGTGATCTGCCTGCCTCAGCTTCCTAAAGTGTTAGGATCACAGGCGTGAGCCACTGTGCCCAGTACTGCTAGGAATTATCTTGGCTGTCTTTCTGACATTCCGTTGTTGTGAGGAACAGCTCACTTGTCCAAACCCAAAGAATGGACTCAGAGAACTGGAGAATAGCGAAAGTGAGACTTTTAATGACAGTCTTGCAAGATCAGGTGTCTGATGGGAAGGCACACCCACCACAGTTACAACAAGCAATTTATCCCCTAGTGCACAGGTCCCTCCTCCAGTTCCTCATAGGCTGAGTACTATGGGGTCAACATCTTCCCAGATGTCACTGATTGGTTGTTGGGTAGGGGCTTCAGGTGGTTTCTTTAAGGTTGTCTTGCTGCATTTTGTTGCAGCCCACAATGCATTACAATCCTAGTCAGCTCAGGGGGTCTTTAAGTATCTGACTTATGTCCTAAGTAGCTGGGCAACTCATAAGAACAGACAAAGCGAGCTATTTTGCAGGCTAGTAAACTTTCATCTTAGACTAAATTTTTTTGGATTAGATGAGGGCAACTAAAGGACAGGGGGGTGCCAACAAGCAGGCATCAGCTATCCAAGCAGGGCCTAGTATATTCTGTTGTTTTCTGTAGTTTGCTCACCTAAGCCAATTTAAGGCACTTTGTCTTAGAAATGAACCACTATATACATTATTTCCTTCATTTGTGGGGAAAGATTATTATTACAAATAGAAATTGCTAATATTTATTGACCACTGACTTTCTGCACTGCACCAATCTTACATATATTAATTCACTTAAATTCTCAACAATCTAGTGAGGGTTTACTGTTTTGCATCCTAGATAACTAAGGGACACAGAAGTTAAATTCCTTGCTCAAAATCTTATGTGACAGAACAAAGATTCAAACCCAAGCACTCTGGATCCTGGGCATAAACTCTTAACCACCCCTCTCATTTCCTCTGAAAAATTAGCAGATTCACTCATAGTGGGCCTACTTATATTTTTAAGTGTAAACATTTTTGTCCTCAGATATTTTGACCCTCCTATGTTAACCATGCTAGGATTTTCTTGTTTCGTCTTTCAGAGGAAGGACACAGGCTCATTTGATGTTTTAGTACACTGCTACCTAAAATCAAAGAAATAAGATCTTATTTGTTCTAAACAAAAGATCTGCTTCACAATAGAAATAAAAATGGTCTCTTTGTTCATTTACTGAATCACTGCGTTGCGCATCTGTTGGCATGAGCAATGCGTGGGCCTTCAGCCATAATATGGTTACCTAAGAGCACAGAGACGGTGTCCACCTTCTACATGTCATTCCAAAATGCCACCAGCGTTCAAAACATAGCTCAGTCTAGTAAACTTCTCCAAAATATGTATGTTATACATTTTTGAGATACCTCTTGTGTTATATACCTGGTGAAAAAAAAAGGAGTTTTGATCATAGCACATGCATCAACAAAAAATTTTCACTCTAAACCTCAGTTTGTAATATGGTTTAAAATAAAATTATAAAGAGTTTCCTCTCCCAGTATTAGCCAAATAGAGGTTGTTGGAAAAACAATCCTGGGAACTGGGTGCAAGTCTGGGCCCTGAAACTAGGTTGAACCAGCAGCAGTTTACATGAAGGATTACATAAAGTTTTGGACGTGGTACTGAGCAATTTTGCCAGTCTCAATTGTCTAGCATCTTAACCTCATTTCCATATTTGGGGGACTTCTGACACATACTACCATGAAAGGCTATCACTACAGAAGCTGAAATGCCAGGGCCCTGGGTAGAAGGTTGATCACATGACCTCTCATGGCCAATCAGGTTCCCTGGCTGGACGTTGACTCTGGGCTGAGAGCCCCAGCTTTAATTTTCACTACATTTATCATTTCATCTATTGTGTTTCCTCCACAGACAAATGTAAGACTCCATGAGGTCAGTCAACTTTGTTCACTGCTGTATTCCTACTGCCTAAAATAATGTCTGACTCATAACAAGAAAATATGTACAAATACGTATTTCTTGAATGAATAAAATATGCCTTGTTATCTGAATCAATTTTTTAAATTTCTAAGATCTCAAATTCTCTTGTATAATAGCTGATTCCTAATTTATGGATATGGTGCCACTCTTGTTTCTAAAACATAATATTTACATTAATGATCTTCTATTAGCTCTATGAGCTCTGATGTGGTTTTGCTATGTCCCCACCCAAATCTCATCTTGAATTGTAGCTTTCATAATCCCCATGTGTCTTGGGAGGGAGCCTGTGGGAGGTACTTGAATCATGGGGGCAGGTTCCCCCATACTGTTCTCATGTTAGTGAACGAGTCTCACACGATCTGATAGTTTTATAAAGGGGAGTTCCCCTGCACACACTCTCTTGCTTGCCACCATGTAAGACATGCCTCTGCTGTTCCTTCACCTTCCGCCATGATTATGAGGCCTCCCCAGCCATGTGGAACTGTGAGTCCATAAAACCTCTTTTTCTTTCTAAATTACCCAGTTTTGGGTACCTCTTTATTAGCAGAGTGAGAACAGACTAATATAAGCTCTGTTTCCTTGTGTATCATTTCTTCTTCACTGTGACTTTGGGCCTCCCTTTCCTAAAATCTTTGCTCCTTTGTCAGAGAGGGGATAGATGGATACATGTGCAAAGCAAGGCTAACTGACTACAACCTTTCCCCCAGCATTATGCATAATAAAGAAGTTCATTCATTCATTCTTTCATCCAACCATTGTTATTAAGAGAAAGACACAATAGAGCAAAACAAGATTATTTTATTGTTTTGTGGGAGAATGTGTTCACCCCTTCCATTTTGCAACTTGTTCTCCTGAGCAAAACTCTACATATTCTTTCCCATAGCATAATGCCCCATTTTATGCTCCTTGTTCTTTCCTCTCTAAAAGTAAAAGATCTGTATCAGTCCATTCTTGCACTGCTATAAAGAAATACCTGAGACTGGGTAATTTTATAAAAGAAGTTTAACTGGCTGACGGTTCTGCAGGCTGTATGGGAAGTATAGTGGCATCTGCTTCCAGGGAGGCCTCAGGAAGCTTTTACTCATAGGAGAAGTCAAAGTGGGAACAGGCACTTTACAGACCAAAAACAGGAGCGGGGGTAGGGGAGAGCTGCCACACTTTTCGACAACCAGATCTCGCAAGAACCCACCCAGTATCATGAAAACAGTACCAAGAGAATGGTGCTCAACTATTCATGAGAAATCCACCTCTATGATCTAATTATCTTCCACCAGGCCCTGCCTCCAACACTGAGGATTACAATTCAATATAGGATTGGGCGGGTACAGCATCCAAACTAGATCAGGATCCAATTAAGATTTGTGAGGAGCCCTTGGAAGAGGACAATGCCCCAAGATGGAAACAGTCAGGATCCTGAGAGTAATCGAGAGAAAAATAAATCTTTATTGAGCTACTTAGATTTTTGGATTATTTCTTACAGCTGAAAAATTATCCAACAAATATTATAGCAAAAGAAGCCCTGAGAGGATATGGAGGAACCACAATAGAAAACACTTACGCGGTATCTCCATCATCTCAGTCAAGGTATTGACAGGAAATTGATGGCATGTTTGAAGGTTTAACTAAAGAGAAATTGACAAATGGACTATTTCCAGAGGTAAAGATGGGGCTGAGGGAACCATCAGGGGATGATAAAGCTCCCAGAAGTTAGCAATAGTGGAAAACCATGACCTCCCTCAGTCCTGAAGGGAGAGGAGAAGGAGCAGTTACCAGAAACCAGGGAGGATAGTAGCCACAATAGAGAGTGTCCCACCAGGAGTTCTGGCTGTGGATTAGAAAATACCACCACTGCCTAGCCCAGGGCAGAGAAGAAAGGAAGAGCAATATTCCAACCTTTCTTCCTATCCTCCAGCTTCAGCGGGAGTCTCCCTTTGATTGGACCAGTTGGAAGGCTGAGGGCAAGGGAAGCCCAGTGATGCAGAGATCAGCCTCCTGGGGCCCAGAAGAAGGCAAATTGGGACAGAGCTTGGACCTGGAAGACAAACTGAAAAAAACCAGAACATCCTCCCAGCAGATCATCATGTCCAACCGCCAGTCACTAGAGATAAGCATCTGTGTCAGCACTGGCATCCACAGAGGGACAGACAATGTTCCAAAAAGCAAAATTGAGCAGAAAACAGGGAATCAAAGACTTAAGGAAAGAGGCATAAAAGTCACCATGAAGAAGAAATAATACCAAAGGAACCATAGCTCACAGAGCAGACAGAAGAGGATTGCTGTGTCATGTTTTGAAAATACAAGCATGGCTATCGTATCCACAAATCAGGAAACAGCTATTATACAAGAGAATTAAAATTAGAAATTAAAAATTTTTAAACAGACAATAAAACATTCATTGGATAAACAGAATTACAAAAAGTTCGTAGTTAAATGGTAACTTGTTGATCTGGAAAATCAAGCCAAGGGATTATTTATGAATATGTAATCAAAAGGGAAAAATGGACAATTTTTTAAATAAAATTTCAATATCTACCTAATGAAAATACTAGAAATGGAAAAAAGAAAATTTTAGAAATGGAAAAGAAGAAGTAATTAAGAAACAAAAAGAAAATTTCCCAAGACCAAAGAAACATTTGAATTAAAAATGCTCATCACTTTCAAAAAGGCCTGCCCTTTGACATACAATTGTAAAATTTAAAAGTTCAGAGCTAGAAGCCGGGCGCGCTGGCTCACGCCTGTAATCCCAGCACTTTGGGAGGCTGAGGCGGGTGGATCACAAGGTCAGGAGATCGAGACCACGGTGAAACCCCGTCTCTACTAAAAATACAAAAAAAAAAATTAGCCGGGCGAGGTGGCGGGCGCCTGTAGTCCCAGCTACTAGGGAGGCTAAGCCAGGAGAATAGCGTAAACCCGGGAGGCGGAGCTTGCAATGAGCCGAGATCGTGCCACTGCACTCCAGCCTGGGCGACAGAGCGAGACTCCGTCTCAAAAAAAAAAAAAGTTCAGAGCTAGAGAGAAAATTCTAAATGCCTCCTGAGAAAATAAGCAGCCTACCTGAAATGGATGAGTGTCTGACCAGCACCAAATTTCTCCTTGACAATACTTGAGGCTAAAAGAGTAATACCTGGAAAGTTCTAAGGAGGAATTACTTTGAATCTAAAACCTGATTCTTATTCAAGTCAACATTCAAAATGAAAAACAAAATAAAGGCATTTTCATAAAGCTTTAAAGATTCTGAAAGTTAACCTCTTGTACATAGACTTTCTCTAATAGATTTAATCAAGCAAAAGAGAATTCAAAAAAGAGAAGATGTTGGGCCCAAGAATCAACAGTATGCAGAGAAACCAGTGAAGTACACTTTGGAAATATATTTTACAATTTATAACAACAATCTGCAACTAAACCAGAAGATCTCAACATGAGAGGTGGTGGTGTTGGGAGAGTAAAGGCAATAAAGTGAAAACATGCTAAGGTTCTAGTTTTGTTTGGGGTGTGCTGTAGAAATAGATATCCACTGATTCAAAATATTAATTAACAAACTAGCAATAAGAAAAGAGATATAACTCTCAAAATAAGGTTTCATACATAAAAGCAAATAAGTACTATATTAAAAATTAATGTGACCATCTCAACAAATATGTGATTTTCTATAAAAATATAAATTATCCCAAAAAATTAATCCCAAAAAGATAGAAAATGTGAATAGACTGATAAACTGCTGACAAAAAGAGTCAAACTCTAGAATATTTGAAGAGCCAAATATGTGTGACCAATGGCCAGTGACACAGCCCCAGGAGATCCTAAGAACATGTACCCAAAGTGGTCAGGCTACAGCTTGGATTTATACATTTTGGGGAGACATAAGACATCAATCGATACATGTAAGATGTACATTGGTTCAGTCCAGAAAGGCATGACAACTGAAAGCAGGGGTGATAAGTGGAATAAAATATTTTCTGAATGGTGATTGGTTGAAAGAGTTATTATCTCAAGACCTGAACTGTCTGGGTTAATACAAGGGGTTGTGGAGACCAAGGTTTTACCATGCAAACAAAGCCTCCAGGTAGCAAGCTTCAGAGAGAATAGATTGTAAATGTTTGTTTTCAGACTCAAAGAGACTATTCTATTCAGCCTTTATGTCTCTGTGCTGATGTTAATGCTGGTGAGCTGTGCCTGAATTCCAAAAGGGAGGAGGGTATAACTGAAGCATGTTCAACCCGCCCCTTCTCATCATGGCCTGAACTCGTTTTTCAGGTTACCTTTGGAATGCCATTGGCCAAGAGGAGGGTTCATCAGTCAGTTGGTGGTGGGGGGATGGTGCTTACAATTTTATTTTTGGTTTACAATACACTTATAAAAATTGAAAATATAATCAAAGCTCTAATCCATCAAAAAACAGGTACCAATTCCAAATACTTTTATGGGGATTTCTACTCCTTGAAACAAGTATATTAGTTCATTCTCATGCTACTAATAAAGACATACCCAAGACTAGGTAATTTATAAAGAAAAGAGGTTTAATTGATTCACAGTTCCACAGGGAAGGCTTTGGGAAACTTATGATCATGGCAAAAGGGAAAGCAAACATGTCCTTCTTCACATGGTGCCAGGAAGGAGAAGAACGAGTGCCCAGCGAAGGGGAAAGCCACTTATAAAACCCTCAGATCTTGTGAGAACTAACTTTCTATCAGGAGAACAAGATGGGGGAAACAGCCCCCATGATTGAATTATCTTCACCTGGTCCCTCCCACAACACATAGGGATTATGGGAATTACAATTCAAGATGAGATTTGGGTGGGGTCACAGCCAAACCATATCAGCAAGTGATAATCTTAAATTACATGTGTCTGAAAGTACAAAAAGGTAACTTCTAGACTCTATCTAGATAGCACCATTCTATACAGCTAGCATCACCTTGATTCCAAAACCCGACAAGATTATCACCAAAAAACGTGAAGTAATTGGTCAAGGTTACCATGAACAGAGATTTAAAATTCTAAAAAATATATTAGCAAATCACATTTTGTAATATTTCACTATTTTTTAACCCTGGTCAAGCAAAATTTACCTGAAAATGCAAAGTGGTTCAATATTGGGAAATTTCTTATGTAATTGACTATATTAATGGATTTGAGGGCAAAAACATTTTGCTCATCTCAACGTATGCCAAAAATTCATTTGATAAATTCAACACACTTTTTGGAATTTTTTTAAAAGTTCTCAGTAGACTAGGAAAGGATGTAAAATCATGCAGCCTAGGGGAAAACTCATAGAAAATATTATATTTAATAATGAAATATTAGAAATTTTCTATTAATGTCAAAAACAAGACAACCATACCAATCATCACAGCTACCACCTATCATTGTCCTATGGGTCCTATCTAAAAATGGAGAAAAGTAAAGTAAATAAGAGATATAAACTGTAGACAAAAAGATAAAAATGTTTCTATTTGTAAACAAATTGTTATCCCAAGAGAAATGACCAAACTATTATTTAAAATAATAAGATCAAATACAAAATCAGTAGCTTTCTAACACATAAGTTATAATAAATTGAATAACTCTCATATTTTCTTCTAATATTTTTAGAGTTTTGCTTTTTATATTTAGTTCTTTAATTCATCTGGAATTCACTTTGGCATAAGGTATAAAGTAGGAATCTAAGCTGAACTTTTAGAATTTTTAGGAATATCATTAATAATAACAATAAATACATACATAACAGACCTAGAAATAAGCCTAATGAAAAATGTTCCAGAACTAAATTAAAAAACAAAAAGAAAAGAAAACCTATACAGCAGTGGTTTTGTTCCCTGGGTGCATATTGGAATCACTACAAGACTAAATCAGAGACCCTAGGGAGGAGATCCAGGCAGGAATATGTGCAGCCAGGATTTTAAATCTCTGTTATAAATTACAATTCTGTTATTTTTTAATAATGCAAATGCAGTAATTTTGGATGAAGAAACAAAAAATTTTAAAGAGGTCATTTCTCTCCAAATTAATCTGTAAATCCTATGCAATCTGAATCAACATTCAACAGAATTTTTTTGGAGCTGGCAAGTTGAGTTTAAAGTTCATCAGGAACAGGAAGTATATAAGAATGGTCAAATGCTTTGAAAAAATTAAAGGAAACTCCTACTAAATATCAGAACATACTTTAAATCTGCATTATATGTCTCATAAAAAGGAGTGTGCTGCTAAAATAGAAAGAGACAAATCAATGAAATAAAACAGTATAGAAACAGCCCCCGATATATATTTCATATTTATAAGGTTTCAATTCAGTGGGAAAAAGGATGGGTCACTAAATAAATTGTGTTGAGACAATTTTATATTTGGTAAGAGAAATTAAGTTAGACTTTCCTCCCTCATAAGCATACTCCAAAACAAATTCCAGATGGATTGAGGAGCTAAAAAATTTCTTTAAACTATAAATATTAGGAGAAAATAGACGGAATTTATAACCTATGAACAAGTGTTCCCAACCATATCAAAACCAGAAGCTCCAAAAGCAAAAATTGAAAGATGTTCTCATGAAATTTTAAAGTCTCCATAAGAAAAGACTCCTTAAGCAAAATTAAATACAAGCAACAGCCTTGAAGAAAATATTTGCAACAATTAACAGGAGTGATATCTAGAATATTCAAAGAATTCATGCAAATTCATAAGGAAAATTTTTTTTTTGAGCTAGGGCCTCACTCCATCACCCAGGCTGGAGCGCAGTGGTGCAATTTTGGCTGTCTGCAACTTCTGCTTCCCAGGCTCAAGTGATCCTCCCACCTCAGCCTACCAAGTAGCTGGGACTACAGGTACATGCCACCATGCCTAGCTAATTTTTGTATTTTTTGTAGAGACAGGGTTTCGTCATGTTGCCCAGGCTGGTCTCGAACTCCTGGGTTCAAGCTCTCTGGCCTCCCAGAGTGCTGAGATTACAGACGTGAGTTACTGTGCCCAGCTGGGGGGAAAAAAAAATTAAGCGGGAAAAAATGTTTACCAGAACGTCTCAAATATACATATATTTATATATATATATATATATTAAAAAAATACACACACACAAATATATATACCCACCCATAAACACACACACATACATACACACACATATATACACACACGCACACATACACACATACACACTCATAGGGCAAAAGCAAATAACAGGAAATTGAAAATTAAAACAGCAATAACACAATAGTCTCCCATCAATGTGGTAAAAACTTAAGACTGATAAAAAAGCAGTGTTCATAGGGATGAAGGAGGGGAGAAACTGGCCCTTTCATGCATTCTTGGTGAAAGTACAAATTGGTCAAGCTTTTCTGGCAATAATTTTTTAAAAATCATAATCATAACTTTTGAGTCGATAATTTCTAAAGAAATATACCCATGTATGTGCTGTTTATATAAAGATACTGATCCAACACTGTGGGCAATAGAAAAAAATTAAAAACATCTAATAGGAGAGCAGTTTAATAAATTGTGGTCATCAATTTAAAATACTGGGCTCATATATGATGGAAAAAAATAAATCACAGAATATTTATAATACACTATCACTTGTTTATTAAAACATGTATATAAGTACAATCTATACATCTCTGCAGGTGCAAAGTCTGCAGAGAAAGAACTGGAAGTGTAGTCACATCCTTTCACTTTGGCTATCAGGAATGTAATATGCAAATGTTCTAGCACATGTCAACCTGAACTGTATTTATTTGTTTTCATGTCTGTCCCCCCTCTAAGCTACCACTTTTTGACAGCCTATGTTTCTTTTTCTTCACAGGCAGTGCTCTATAGATGTCCGATAAATGGCTGCATGGCTTTCTTGCCCTTGAACCTGTCCCACTCAACATTTTAGAGGTTCAAAGAATTACACAATGTCCAGTTTGAAACCCATTAGTGCCATTTACTATTGGTATGACCTTGGGCTGTTAGTTAAACTCATTGAGCCTTAGTTTTCCCATCTATTAGGAGAATAAAATAATGCCTAAGTCATAGCATCACTTGAAGGATTAAATAATCAACCATATAAAAAGTTGCTAGCACAGTGCCTGGCACTGCTATGGATTCAAAACAAACCCTTCCAAATTTAGTGGCTTAAAACTATGACTATGATTCACCATGCATCTAAATCTGACGTTGGGCAGGGCTCATCAGGGACAGCTCATCTTGGCTCTACTGCTATAAGCTGGGACAGCTGGAATGGGGCTGAAGGATCACTCCTAAGGTGGCTCCCTCACATGGCTGGCAAGTTGTTCTGGGTGCTGGACCCTCCCCATGAGAGCCTCTCCACAAAACAGCTTGGGCTTCCTCTCAACATGGCGGACAGATTCCAAGAATAAGCCTCTCAAGAGATATTAATAAAGTAGGCGGTACCAGTTTCTTAAAACTAAGTGTCACTTCTCCATATGCTATTGGTCAAGCAGTTACAGAGTCCAGATCCAATCTGCCTCTGGACACCAATTATTGACATCCCTCTAGCATGCAAAATGCATTTATCCCTCCCAGGATCCTGCAAACATCTCAACCCTCTAAATCCTGTCCAAGTGGAAATGAAGCTCCCTGAGAGTGGCTCTTCGGATACAACACATCAAGTACTGTTCATCACCATCTGACTATTAGGAACTAAAGAGGCGAGTTACATTTACTGACCACCACCACCCCCCTCCTTGTCCCCCCAAACAAACACAGTCCACATACAATAGTGGAACAAGCAGAGGATAACCACAAGAGACACTCCCACTAAAAGGGGGAAACAGAAGGCACACAGCTGGCAATGGCCGGGAGAGCACTTCTGCAATCCAGCTCCATAGGAGTTGCAAATTCCTTTCTAGAGCCCAGTACTCCCCAGTGCTCTTGGTTGTACCCTCTGGTCTCCTGTTTCTGCTCCTGAATATCTTCCTCTTCATTAAGAATACCAAGCTGCTGATTTTTTTTTTTTTTTTTTTTTTTTTTTTTGAGACGGAGTCTCGCTCTGTCGCCCAGGCTGGAGTGCAGTGGCCAGATCTCAGCTCAGTGCAAGATCCGCCTCCCGGGTTCACGCCATTCTCCTGCCTCAGCCTCCCGAGTAGCTGGGACTACAGGCACCCGCCACCTCGCCTGGCTAGTTTTTTGTATTTTTTAGTAGAGACGGGGTTTCACCGTGTTAGCCAGGATGGTCTCGATCTCCTGACCTCGTGATCCGCCAGTCTCGGCCTCCCAAAGTGCTGGGATTACAGGCGTGAGCCACCGCACCTGGCCCAAGCTGGTGATTTTGTAGGATTCTCAGTCTACTTCCTGCTCCTAGAGGTTGGAGCTCCATCTCTGTCCCTTTCAATCCAGTCAGGTGGTCCTTGCAGTCAATAAATAGAGGCTATTATTATTGTTATTAATAACATGAATAAAAATATAAAGATGACTTACCCAATAGGTAATACTTAACAATACTTTTGGAGGACAGAATTAAATTGGTTAAACCCAATAAGACGAAATTTGGTAAGAGTAAATAAAAGTCCTGCATTTAGACTTTAAAAATCAATTTCATAATTACAGGATGAGGAGGCTTTGGCTGACTGGCATGCTTACCTCCCAGATTAAGCTGTAAGCTTTTAGTGGGAGAAAATTGGGGGGATTTAGCTGACAGCAATCTCACAGTGAAACAAAAGCATGAAGAGACACACACTGTAAGTGGCATCCTGACAAAGCTGCTTGTGCTCAGGATGGTGAAGGAAATAAAACCACATCATAGGAGTAACTGTGGACAACATGAGTGGCTTCCCCTGGAGAAGAGAAAGCCTTAAGGAAGTGGTGGAGCAAGTAATCAACTTCACGAGTTTGAAAGGCCGTCACATAAAAGAGGAATGGACTTTGCTCCAGAGGAGAGAACCAGCATGGCTAGGTGGCGGTTTTAGGAGAGCTGACTTTCACCAGAATAAAAAAGGATTTCCTAACACCCGGAGTCCTTGTGCTCAACCTCAATTGTCCGATTGGCATCACCTGAAGAATGTTAAATAATATTGATGCTCAAAGACCTAAAACCAGAAATATCATTTGACCCAGCAATCCCATTACTGGGTATATACCCAAAGGAATATACATTGTACTATTATAAAAACACATGCACACGTACGTTTATTGCAGCACTATTCACAATAGCAAAGACATGGAACCAACCCAAATGCCCATCAGTGATAGACTGGATAAAGACAATGTGGTACATATACACCATGGAATACTATGCAGCCATGAAAAATAATGAGATCATGTCCTTTGCAGGCACATGGATAGAGCTGGAGGCCCTTATCCTTAGCAAACTAACACAGAAACAGAAAACCAAATACCACATATTCTCATTCATAAGTGGGAGAACACATGGACACATAGATGGGAACAATACACACTGGGGCCTATGGGAAGGTGGAGGGTGGGAGGAGGGAGAGGATCAGGAAAAATAACTAATGGGTACTAGGCTTAACAACTGGGTGGTGAAATAATCTGTATAACAAACCCCCATGACACAAGTTTACCTATGTAACAAACCTGTACATGTAACTTAAAGTTTAATAATAATAAGAAACTTAACTTAAAACAAACGTAGTCTAATAATAATATTGATGCCAGCACCTTCCCCAGGACAATTCTATCAGAGTCACTGAGGATGGGTTGCAAGCTGTAACGATTTTATAAAATGGATCAGGTGATGACATTGTACTGCCAGGATTATGTACATTGAAAGGACCTAAAGCAAATATCAATGATCTGCTCACAAAGAACTGACTTAGCCAACCGCAAAAAGGTTTAAGCAAATCTGAGTGGCTGTCAGTATTGTTACTATAGAGAAGTCCTGCATCAAATGATAGGGCAGATGAGCTTTAGATTCCAGGGCAGAAAATGATTAAATTCCACTGAACAACAGAAATGGCCCAGAGATTCCTAATGCAGAGGGAGCTGTGCCATGTTCAGACCGTATTTCTTCCCTCCAACCCATGCCAACTCAGTCTCCTGGAATAAGAAGATGGATCCAGTCCTCAGAGTGGACTTCTTTGTCCAAATGGACAGTTTGAGTCACGGAGCCATTTGTTTAGAATGGCTAAGAAGACTGAAAGTTTAGGGTAGAGCCCATTTTCCTTTGAAGTTCTAAGACCTTATTTCTGCAAGGAGGCTCTCCTCCATCCCTGACTTCTACCCATTGAGTCCCCAGCCCAACTCTAGCTCTTTATAGCAAGGCAAATTATTCTCTTTCTCATCACATTCTGTTCAACTGTGTGCAGATAGCTCGTGTTTCCCACCATTTGCCGTTGCTAAGTCAAAGTCCACATGAGGTATTTAGTTCTTATGAATATACATCAGAGCCTGCAGCATCAAATATTGGATTTTCTGCTCTTCTCTGATCTCTCTCCAGCTCTGTTTCTACACCTTTGTATTACTGAAGTCCCACAACATGTGTTAAAATATCCCAGCTGTGTTACCAGGAGCCCAGAACAAGGAATAAACCATACTGAACTTACTCTTGAAAAAATTGTATTTCACAAACAGAATTCTTCCTCATTGTCTTATGTAGTAAGTAACTCTCATTATGAGAGAAGACAGCACTGCAGCCCCATATCCTGTGATCCGAGGGCAGATAGCTAGCACATATCAGGTGAATATCTTGTTTCTCCATGTGAAATTGTGTTTAATTGTTTTTCTATTTGCAAACACAGGTCTCCTTCATACTGGGCATTGGCCGTGATGGGTGGCCAAAAGGAGAGACAATTTTCTTGAACATGAATACAGATTAAAGAGGGAGAAATTGTTATAAATCATGGCACTGTCTTCCAAAGACCGAGTTCACAGCATAAAACTTTCCCGGTTCATTTCAAGCCACTATTGAGTTCATCAATGCTTTATTTGTGAAAGTAAATTCTTAGCCTTACAAAACATCCATTCAAACATCAATGACTCAGAATTCTGGGACTTTCCTGCTAGTCTGGAAATCATGTTTATGATACAAGTGCCTAGTTAATAAAAGCCTGCCTTCCATGCGTCAAAGACCTTTATGATCTTAAAGACAGAAAAAGTAGAGACGCTGCACTGGCTGCTTTCCTTTGTCCTTCTTTTGCTAAGTCAGTGATGTTTGTGAGGTTTTGTTGCCTTAAAACTAATTGGTGGATGTTTGTGGCAGTGAAACTACACTGCCTGAGACTGTAATGGTGGATCTGTGTCTTTATAAGTTTGTCCAAACCCACAGAATGTGTAATGCAGAGGGTGAACCCTAAAATAAACCACGGGCTCCGTGTGATGGTGATGTAGCAATGCAGGTTCATCGACTGGAATAAATGCACCACTCTGGTGAGGGATGTTGCTAGTTGGGGAAGCCATGCGGGGCCTGAGGTGTGTGGGAAATCTCTGTATCTTCCTCTCAGTTTTGCTGTGTGCTTAAACTGGTCTGAAAAATAAGGTATATTAATAAATAGATAAGTAACCAGTCCTGTTGGAAGCTGGCCTTCTTACTGCACTCACGGGCTCTTAAAAATTTGGGAGAGAATGTTTCCCTTCAAAACATAGGAAAAGTGCAAGTAGGAGCGTCATGGAAGGCCGCCTTTGGAAGCTGGAGATTTCTGGAGAGGTTGCCCCTCCCTTAGGATGTTTATACCTGCTGTTCTCCTTACCTGGAAATCTCTTTCCACAGGTTTTGAGTGGCTGATTCTCTCCTGTCATGAAAACTCAACTTACTTATTTTTTTTCTTTTTGAGACAGAGACTTACTCTGTCACCCAGGCTGGAGTGCAGTGGCGCGATCTTGGCTCACTGCAACCTCCACTTCCTGGGTTCAAGCCATTCTCCTGCTTCAGCCTCCCAAGTAGCTGGGACTACAGGCACACACCACCACACCCAGCTAATTTTTGTATTTTTAGTAGAGACAGGGTTTCACCATGTTGGCCCGGCTGGTCTCAAACTCCTGACCTCAAGTGATCCACCCACCTCAGCCTCCCAAAGTGCTGGGATTACAGGCATGAGCCACTGCAACCCACCAGAATTCTATTTAAATGTCATCTCCTCATAGAAGCCATCCCTGAGGATGGTAAGGTGATGTATCTGCCAAAATGAGCCAGGAGAGAGAGAGAGGCTGTGGTCCAAACGATTGGCCCCCATCTCAGCCTCTCTCTGTGTCTATACCCTTGCTCAGCCTCATTGTGCCAAGAATGCATTTTTTCCCCCTTGGCTTTCAGCTTGGCCATGTGACTTGTTTCAGCCGATGGCATGTGGGCAGGAGAGTTTGTCAGGGCAGCCCAGACCTGAAGCAGCCTTTTGTTTTCCCATTTGCCTCCCAAACCTCTCCACTAGAAGAGCGTGCCACTGCTAACCCCGTGGTTAACCTCCAACCCAGGCAGAGAATGAGAGATGCCTGGAGCAGGACCACCCAGCCACACCCACCCATGGGTGGGCAACCACAATGAATTCTCCTTTCCAGTCACTGAGTTTTGGGGTGCTACTATGTGGCATGATGTGACAAATGATATAGCAGGGGTGTGGAGTCCTCTTCATAAAGAGAACTTTATGGCATCCAGCAAGCATTCGTTGGCCATTTATCACTCTCCACAGCAGTCCTGCAACCCCTTTTGCATTTTGATATTACAGATGAGGACAAAGAATAATTAACAAGTGCCCGTATTGCTTATTATCTTGACATCTGTCATATTTATGTCAAATTATTCTTAATGTACAAAATATATAATATTACCCATGAGATTGAAATATACCCTGAGGTCAGAAACTCCACTGTAACCCACTGAAGATGAGCCAGCAAAGTCCATCAAGGCTGCCTACTTGGCTCTCCATGCTTCCCCAACTTGGTGTCATGTTGTCCCTGGCAGTGACCTTGGAGGAGGTTGGTAGAGGGTGGAAGAGAAAGGAAAGGGGGCAAAGGACAAGATAGAAGTTAAGAAACTACACTGCCACTTGGTTAGAACCAACAGAATCTACCTCTTACAGGGACATCATGTCCTGAGATATTCATGAAGATTGCACAAGAGATCAAACGTCATCACCCTCTTGGAGAAATGGCTTCAAAACCCAATGAGGCAGTTTATAAGCTCTGAAATCTCCTAACCAATGAGTGGAAAATTTCTTTGGAGGTTCCATGATTTGTCTGCCAACTCCCAAGAATACACACATACAGGCACACACACAGCTGCATCCAGACTTTCCACCTCTTGCTGCTGTCATCCTTGTTAGCTGAGACAAGCCAAGACACACTCACCAGCCCCTTGCTGAGATGTGAGTCACCCCTCATATCCTCTTTCCCAACATCATCATCAATGCCACCTCCCCTTCCCACAGGCTACCCCTCACCACCAAACCACCAGAAAGTGTACAGTGACCACAGCCATGGTGAGACACCAGCAGACTCGCACATCCCTTGCAGATTTATTTGGTTTCATCGATGCATTAGACCACACAGGGAAGAAAATGAGCAAGTGCAAGAGAGAGGTTTCTTTGATCCTAAATCTGGAAATGAAATATATTGACATAAAGCCATGAAAAGCCAGAAATGGCCAATGAGAAACCACAGCTTGACTCTCAGAGTTAAACACCATTATCAAGCTTTTGTATGTCCTTAATGGTTCCTAAAAGCTCCATTTAAAAACAAACCAAAACTCTGGCCAGAGCTGCAGAGACTCTTAGAATCAGTGAGGCCTGGGCCTGGGTGAGATCCGTCAAGCTTGTAAACCTCTTATTCCACCCCTCACCACTCCCCTCACCCAGTGGCATTAACACCCGTGAGCTTCACCCATACATAACTCAGCTCAGCCACTCTTATTATCTTGGCAGCCTCTGGGAGCCTTTCGCCAAGGTTCTGGGCTCTTTCAGTCAACATGACCAATTCCACATCCTTTTATTAATTACTAACCATTTCCCCTTGTAGTCAGCCCTGAAATCCCTGCTTTGATCTGCCTGACAGGTCACGTGGTATGTGCTTCTGAAAACAACCCCTCCCATGGCCGACTTAGAACTGGCAAGCCTGGCAGACATACACACAAGCAGGAAAGACATTTCCTGTAGATACAAGAAAAAGAGGGACTTCTACCAGGAAACCAATGGCCATAAGCAGAGAATTTATTTTGTTAATTCATTCTGTATTTATTCATAGCCTGTTGGTATGTATTTAAGAGCAAAATAGCAGTGGCTGGCATAAACACCCTCCATCCTGTCCAATTAGAGAGACCATAACTTATTTAGTTCACAAAAAGACCATGATTCTGAAACCTGAAGTCTAATGAGCTGAATTATGTGCTGAACGGAGAAGACTCATGGACGAGCCCTCTTGCAGCTTCCGTTAACCTTTTCTGAAGGCACTGGGTCCTCCACAGATCCTAACCGCAGGCAGAATGGCTGGAATGATGAGATGCCTATCTTTGTAACCAAGATGAGGACATGAGCAGATGTCTTGCATCCAGACCCACTTTCTTCCTTAGACCACTGTCTATATAAACAGCCTTTCTGTTCTCTCAAATGTGGTATTACAACAAACCAGACACATTTTTCAGGGCACGTTGATCTATCCCAAGGGGGTAGGTCTATTAATTCCCTTGAGGCTGACAGTGGATACTTCCAGGGAAATCTGGAGGCAAGCACACTCCTGAATTTAATGAAAAT
Source organism: Macaca mulatta (assembly GCF_049350105.2). Taxonomy (NCBI): domain Eukaryota; kingdom Metazoa; phylum Chordata; class Mammalia; order Primates; family Cercopithecidae; genus Macaca; species Macaca mulatta. The sequence goes on along the minus strand of NC_133408.1, from coordinate 11,482,766 downwards.
GTTTGATTTTTTTTGGTCCACCCCAAGTATCAGAAAGAAAACAGGCCAGGCATGGTGGCCCACACCTGTAATCCCAGCACTTTGGGAAGCTAAGGCAGGAGGATAGCTTGAGCCCAGTAGTTTGAGATCAGCCTAGGCAACACAGTGAGACTCTCTCTCTACCAAAAAAAAAAAAAAAAAAAAAAAAATTAATTAGCTGGGCATGGTGGCACTTGCTTTAGTCCTAGCTACTGGGAAGGCTGAGGTGGGAGGATCACTTGAGCCCAGGAGTTTGAGGCTACAGTGATCAGTGATTGTACCACTCACTCCAGCCTGGGCAACACTGTCTCTATAAAAACATAAAACAAAAAAATACAACAAACGCCATTAACAGACTCAAATTGGTTGGCAAGCATCAGATCCCACGTGAGCTAAAATTGCCACATGATATAAAACACTAAATAACAAATGTTTACCCTTATTAAATATTCAGACCATTTCTGGTTAAGAAAAACCTGAACCTTTTTCACTGCACGGCTTAAGATGCAGGTAAGCTAACCATCATCTTTCCTTTCTCTTGGCAACACCTATGCATGCAGATTGGTAATGCCCATCCCACTGCAATAAAAAAAAATACCACATCGACTCTACTTCTGCTGCAATTACTGTCTGGTGTGAAGATCAAAGGGGCCTTTTCCCCTGGCAGATTACTCGTCTACAGTTCCCTGGCCTGTCAGTGTGGTCTCAGCTGCTCTCACTTGTCCCATTGCTGCTCAGGAATAAGCAGCCGCCTAGATCTTCCAGCTATGTGACTGGGCTTGTAATGACAGTAATTGCCAGTCTGTTAAGTCACCTCCAACCAAAAAGGAAAATGCCTTCCAGACACACTTCTCAGGCCCGTGTGAAGAGATAGGAATGAATTCATAAAAGAAAACTATCCAGTCCTGTTTACACAATGCCACTATGACCAACATGCTTTTTTCTTCTTATTAATGGCTTTCATTTCTGGGCCACACCGTGGAACAAAGGGCTTATGTGTCCACTCCTTGAGACCGTTAAGTCCTTGACTTGCTTTGACCACTAACAAGCCCAGAGAGGTGTAGGTCTATCCTTGTACCAGTTCCTCTCTCCCCAAAGTATTTCTGGGGCTGGGGTTGCCTTTGGGATTATACTCGCCCAGAAAAGAGACCATCTGGGTTCTTACCTGCAACGGGAGCTATGTGAGATTTAAACTAATTTCCTTCTCATTTCCTCACTACCTTTCTGTTTACGTTTGATCCTTGTTGGTTATTGCAGGAAGATGCGAATGGTACCGCAAAGGGATAATACGTATGACAGTTTCAGTCTTCTTTTCCCAGTACAATAAGCCAGTTAGATAATTCATCTCAATAAATGTTAACACGAACATTTTCCATATAAAGCCCATTAGCATCCACACAACTTTGGAATTGTATGTATATGTTAGATTATACTCTCACAGAGGTGGATTTAAAGAGGTGAAATCTTGGCTGCAAAGATTCATTTGGCCGGGTACAGTGGTTCACACCTGTAACCCCCACACTTTGGGAGACTGAAGCAGGTGGATCACAAGGTCAAGAGATAGAGACCATCCTGATCAACATGGTGAAACCCTGTTTCTACTAAAAATACAAAAATTCACTGGGCGTGGTAGCATGCACCTGTAGTCCCAGCTACTCTGGAGGCTGAGGCAGGAGAATCCCTTGAACCCAGGAGGTGGAGGTTGCAGTGAACTCAGATTTGTGCCACTGCACTCCAGCCTGGCGACATAGTGAGACTCCATCTCAGGGAAAAAAAAAAAAAAAAATATATATATATATATATATATATACACACACACACACACATATATATACACACACACACATATTCATTAATTAATGTAATCAGATAATGTACACCTACTTTAAATGCATATAAAATATATCCTTGGAAACACTTGGGTGCTGCCTAAAGTCTCTTTTACTCTCAGCTCCACTCTCTCTCTCCTTTCTCCTCCTCTCTGACCCAGGAAGCCTGGAAACTACCTTTTCCAAATCCCTCTTGCCAATCAGCCTCTTGTTAGCTTGTACAATGGGAGGCACTAGTAGCAAACTGGAGGTGGAAGCAAGGGAGACGCTATTTTTTCCATCTTCTGGTAGTACCTCTAGAGATGGTGGTGGCAGCGGCAAAGGCTGGGAAGGGTGGCTTCTCGGTTTCTGCTGGGTCAGCTCAGTGTTAACAGCAACAATCTTGGTGGCTCAGCAAACATGATGTTCTCTTTGGCTTTCAAGCCTAGGGGGATAGTGACTTCCTGCAGTCACTAATCTGTAAGTAAACTTGACTCCCCGTATTTGCTCCTTCATTCCTCTCAAATCATGCACTACTGATTATTTGTATTAAATTCTTTCTCTGAAATACAGTGGTTTCTAGACAGAAAAATGCACTGATTGGACACTGACTGATAACTTATCACGCAAATAATTTATCCCCATATACTGTATTTGCTATGAAGCAAATGCTAATAAGATGGTTTAAAGATGATACGGTAACAATAAGGTCATTTCATTCAGTCTCTAAATTCACGGCAGATGGGCACGGTGGTGCACACCTATAGTCCCAGGACTTTGGGAGGCCAAGGCAGATGGATCACGTAGTCAGGTGTTCGAGACCAGCCTGGCCAACATGGTGAAACCCTGTCTCTACTAAAAATATATATATAAACAAAAAAATTAACTAGGTGTGGTGGTGCACACCTATAATCCCAGCTACTCAGGAGGCTGAGGCAGGAGAATTGCTTGAACCCAAGAGGTGGAGATTGCAGTGAGCTGAGACCACACTACTGAGTGACACTCCATCTCAAAAAATAAAAAATAAATAAAAAAGATGATATGGTAATGATAAGGTCATTTCATTCAGTCTCTAAATTCACGGCAGATGGGAATGGTGGTGCACGCATGTAGTCCCAGCTACCCGGGAGGCTGCGGTGGGAGGATCCCTTGAGCCCGAGAGGTAGAGGTTGCAATGAGCTGTGATTGCACCACTGCACTTGAGTCTGGGCAACAGAATGAGGCTATGTCTTAAAAATAAAAATAAAAATTAATAAATGAATGCCAGAATTAGGAAGGAAAATTTAATTATATAAATTCTCTAAGACTCTGTAAAATAGCCAGATGAGTGGTCCAATCCTTTCTCCAAATAGCTTTGGTTTCAATTTTATGTTTGTTGGCTTGGGGTCTGTTCATCTGGGTCATGTGTTGGGCCAGTGTGGGATCTCAGGCATTGTTACTGGGTTTGCACGGCTGTTCCCTGACCTAACATAGCAGCATTAGATGCCAGCACTTTGATCCATGCACACACACAGGATATAGACATAAGAGCTTCCCAAACCAACTGGAAAGAGTCCCAGTGGGACTACTCCATGACATATTCATCAAAGTCAAATGCAGAGCAAATTGAACTGGCTCATTAATTATGAAAATTCTCTCACAAAGTGACATGTTGTTAACTATGTGGAAGCTTAGCACATTTTCACATGGTTCTTTTTGTCTACTTGGATCTAAAATGTCACATTTAGTAATGCATTGAGGTTTTCTTTTCCTTACTTAGGAAGAAAAAGCTATTTTATGCCTAACCCACATCTAAATATATATACTTGTATGTTTACATATGCCCACTATGTGGATAGAGGTAGCCTGTTGGTAAGAAGGAAGTTTGGCATGCCAGAATTTGTTTTACAAAGATATACAGAAGGAATTCAAAAAATAAATGTTGATGATTTTAAAACCGTTGAATCCATGTTGAGCGCCTGCGCCCCCTGGACTAACTGGGCAAATTCAGACATCATATGAAAAGCTGGCCTTATTTTTCTACACATGTTGGCTAAAGCAATGAAAAGAACGTGTGCCTCTCTTCATCATCACTGAAAGGAATTTCAGTTCCTTGGGTCTTTGATTTCTTCCCCCAAAATGTGGGAATGAGAACTTTCAGAAGGTCACAAAAGTTACCCTTCTATATTCAGGCCTTTTATCTAAACTGAGATGGTCATTATGTACTGCTTGACTTTTAAAAGCTCCTAAATGTGACCAGGCACGGTGGCTCACACCTGTAATCCCAACACTTCGGGAGGCTGAGGTGGGTGGATCACCTGAGGTCAGGAGTTCGAGACCAGCCTGACCACCATGGAGAAAGCCTGTCTCTACTAAAAATACAAAATTAGCCGAGAGTGGTGGTGCATGCCTGTAATCCCAGCTACTTGGGAGGCTAAAGCAGGAGAAACGCTTGAACCCGGGAGGCAGAGGTTGCAGTGAGCCAAGATCGCGCCATTGCACTCCAGCCTGGGCAACAAGAGCAAAACTCCATCTAAAAAAAAAAAAAAAAAGCTCCAAAATGCGCCTACTGAATCTTATGACAATGCCTAATCATTGAAAATCCTTTCTGGATCAGTTAGGTTATTGGTTTGGCTGTCATTAAAAAAGGTCAAAGTAACAGCAACTTAAATTGGTAATAGTTTATTTATTTTAAATATGATCTAATCATAAATATTCAAGGTGTTGTAACACTCCATAGTATCAGAGTTCCTGCTCTTCCTGTCTTGCTGTTCTGCCATCCAAAACACATGGCTTCATTTTGCTGGCTACTGACACGTGCGTACTTGTGCCTACCTACGCCGGTGCATGGAGGCCCCATAGCAACTCTGCACATAGCCCTCAAGGTCACATCACACGTGCCACATGGCACTTCTTGCTGCAAGGGAAGCTGTGAAACACAACCTTTGTTCTGGGTTGCACTGGACTCAACATAACTAAAGAAAAGGGGCGGGTGAGACCAGCCATGTCTGCCACACCCTTCTTTTCATTAAAGTGCAGCATTTCCCTAAGTATTGGCACAGAGGAGGCACAAAATAGATATTTGTTCAATGAACAAGTAAACAAATGAATAAATAAAATTCTTCAGGGAATGCTTACCTGAAAACAGACATGAGAACAGTTTGCTAGGATATTCATGGTTGGTTGTTTTCATCAATTTATCAGAGGAGAAATTTAGTTTTTATTAGATCATCAAATCAATTTAAACAGACATATATTTGTATATCAGCATCAGGAAGAGCCATGTAAATGTCCTACGGGTGACATCATCATATTCTTCCCCAGCATTTCTCAAACCTATCTAGCCATGAACCCTTTGTCAGAGAACATTTACTAATGATTTACAAGACATTCATGAAAAATACTCTCCTGCCTAAAATCTTAGCAGAAAAATAGAGTTCAGCCATGTATCCACTTAGGATAGGACCATAAAGAAGTCAATATACATGTAAATAAACTACGTTTTTTTAAAGCAACAAGAGAGAAGTCTTTTCAGCACATACTATTAACAGTCCCATAGTATCTTCCCATGGCTGTGAATAACTAGTAGGTTGACCTGCCGCCTTACATAGTGTCTTCTCCCCAGTAATTTCCCAGTAATCCCGGAGTACTGGAAATGGAAGACACCTTGAAATGGTATCAAAGCCATTTATCGGCCTTCAGATCCTATTGTCACTAAACTAACTGAGGGAAACCAACATGAGAGCAAAACCTCATGACGTGAGCTCGTTCCTACACAGGGTCTGGAAAACATCACTTCCACTTTAAGTACACACTAAAAAAGGGTGATGATCCAGACAGACAATCTTAGATGCACTACACGGGTGGACGAGGGGATTGTAACCAGCCCTCCAGGAAATCTGGCATCTGTCCAGAAAACAAGTCTAAATTTTGAAAGGGCTCTGCCTAACACATTCAGTTTATGTCCACAGGTCTCTGAGGAAGTGCACTTATAAAGAGGAGATGACTACGTTAGAAATTATGACTGAGGCAGCTTTTGTGCTGTAACTCTTGCTTAAAAGGGAAGTACGCCAGTTCCCCTTTGAAACAGTTTCTAAGCAGCAGGTGGTTACCACGAGGAAGCGAGGCACACGATGCAGCAGTATTGATATCTGACTGTGTTGTAAAGATCTTTCCTTCATCCGTTCGAAAGATGTGACAGCGAAGGCAGAGAGGGTAGAATTTTTAGCTGGTAATGGTCTCTTTTAATCAAAGAGACCAATAAATTACAAGGAGACTGAGTCACTTGTCCTATCTCAAAGAAATGTCAGAAGAAGAGCTCAGGGCGGTAAAGAAAGTTGAATTAACGCAGCCGGGTGTGGTGGCTCACACCTGTAATCCTAGCGCTTTGGGAGGCCATGGCAAGTGGATCACCTAAGGTCAGGACTTCAAGACCAGCCTGGCCAACATGGCAAAACCCTATCTCTACCAAAAATAAAAAATAAATAAAAAATTGCTGGATATGGTGGCACATGCCTGTAATCCCAGCTACTGGTACTGGGGAGGCTGAAGCACTTGAGCCTGGGAGATGGAGGCTGCAGTGAGCCGAGATCATGCCACTGCATTCCAGCCTGGGTGACAGTGTGAGACTCCACCTCAAAAAAGAAAAAAAAAAAAAAAAAGGAGCTCAGTATTGGAGAACGTTTATAAGTAGCTTGGTTTAGGGGAGGACAAATGAGGAGAAAGCTGATCTAAAATACTTTGGGACAATCTACTAGCCAACTATCTATACTCTCCCACCATAGTTTTCATTATTCATTAATGAATGCTGAGTCTCCAGAAATTAAAAAAGACTGTTTCTTAACCTGCCTAGGCTGCAATCCATTTTAATGAAGCTAAGTATAGAGACAGAGGGAACCTAGATAATAATAGAAATAACTGTGCTAATGTTTAAAAGAAAAAAAGAATGAGGTCAAGGTTAATTGCAGTAAATAATAATGAAAAATATGTGTTACTCAATGTAGTCACTAAAAGGATGAAAATATTTTCAAATGTGACTCATTCCAATTGAAACAGGAAGGGAAGTAAAAGCATCAACATCTGACAAGACATTAAACTCCCTAAGTCAGAGCAGCACGGCCCCCGTGGGGAAGAAACTGTCCTCCTCCCAGTGGCACAGAACCAACTCACTCAAGCCAGGTGCCTCCGGAGAAAGTCACTGAATCACATACGTGTGCACACACACACACACGACAATAGCCAGCCAGAGAGTGAGAAAGAGAGGGTATACTGACCCCTAAAGGACCAAGGCAGACTGTAGATATCTTTCAAGATGGAAAGGAATGAAGAAAAAAAAAAAAAGAAGAAGAAAAGGCAATAGATAACTTAGCTCAAAATCATGTTGGGAGAGGGTTGACCTGTTCTTGGACCCAGGGATCTTGAGAGAAAGAGTAAACGAGCCCAAATGTCCTCAGTAGGCACTTGAGGTAAGGAGCCAAGAGCTGACTTAGAACTAAGGAGAGGGAAGGAGGACCCAAAGGAATAATAAAGCAAGAAGGGGAGCACTTAAATACACCGCATGTCTTCAAATTCACAGGCCCTGGGGATTTGTAACTTGAAGAAAATGACCAAAAGTTATTTCTGAAGGCTAGAAAAAGGTACAGAAAACACATGCTGCTTCAAAAGTGGGAGTGGAGAGAGTGGGAGAAAGGGATGACCTGCTTCTATGAATAAATATTCCCACTGTAATTCCCTAACTGGCAAAGTACTCTTGTGTAAATGATACTTTTTAAACCCATAGGCAGAAACCTAGCTAAGAAATAATCAGCACAATTAGGCAGAGTACAAATGTGTCTGTATTTATGCAACTTTCTTGGTTTTTTATTTTTAAAAAAGCATTAAACTTCACATCACAGAAGAATGAAAGCAGTGTCATTTGTTTTAATTTTTTAATATTTTAATTTAACCTAATCAAGATTTTGGTACGAGTGGAATCAACTACCCTAGGAAGGCAGATAGAATTAGAGTCTTGAGGTGCAACTAAAATCTAGATGTTTCCTCCTGACTTTCCCCCACCTCAGCCTCCTCATCCAACTGCCATTGGACCCTCCACCTTCCCAGACTGAATTCAGTACTTCCCCTTCCTTCACTCTATCTCCTCTTCCATTTTCATCTCTCCTTCTCCTCTCAACCCTCTTGCACTCTTTTCTAGATCTCAGTTAATGAAGTCAGCATCCATCCAACCTCCAATGCAAGAAATATTTTGAAAACCCCTGCTTGAAATAAATATCACTTCCTTCACCTATAGAATAAAATCCAAACTCCCCCAGCATAATAGAGAAAAATTCTTCATATATAAGTGCCCATCTACCTTTCAAACCTGTCTCCCCTCCTTACCCTATGTTCCCAACACACCCAATTATCCTCCAAGCCCCCAAACCCAATCACATTCCCTTCATCTGGGGTGCCCTCCTGGTCTTTGCCCAGGGAAATGCTATCTACTCCAAGACTCAGCTGAAACACCAGCTCTCTGTGAAGCCCTCCCTAACTCCCCAGGCATAGTCTGTACGTCTCTCTTTTATCCCTCTATCGCCTTGGGTTAATGTAATAGTGCTTCCCCTGTTTCTGGTAATTGATCTGTTTTTAAGACTGTCTTCCCGAGTGGAAAGCAAGAAGATACTGCCTTCATCTTTGCATGTGAGCACTAAGCACCTTTGTCACCTTCCCTAAAGGAACACGCTTCCTGCTGTTTCTCCCTAGCGCTACCATATACTTGCATGTTTACTTGTTTATTACCTGTCTCTCTCCATTGGAATATGAACTACATGAAAGCAGGTATGTTTGTCTATTCTGCTCTCCCCTGTAGCACCAATGCCCTGAATAATGCCTGGCACATGATAGGTACTTAATACATATTTGAATGAACATGGATCCAAAATGACTTAGAACAGTGTCTAGCACATTCAACATAGAAGTACCTCCTACTCCCTAGAAATTTTCTCAGTATTCCTCCACTTCTCCCTCCACCTCCTCTGAATTCCTACCGTGACTACATGAGGTTCCACAATACTTGGCATTTCATCCATTAATGTATTTTAATCTTGTCTAAGAAGATTATAAAAATCCCAAGGACAGGTGCCACGTCTTTTAAGAAAATCGGTATTAAGTATAACTAGTGCCAGGCACTTCCATGCTTATTGGATCACTTAATTTTTTCCCTAAACATCCTGCAAAATTATTATATTATTCCAGTTTGACAAATAAACTAACAGAGGTGCAGATCTACCCAAGCTCACATGGCCTTTAAGTAGCTATTCAAATAAGCATTGACTCTAACTTTCATGTTCTTTCCAGTACCTCACACTGCATCTGTTAATTTAGCTCTGACAGGGTGCGGAGGCTCATGCCTGTA